>NC_061112.1:99922882-99940335 GCF_002878395.1 Capsicum annuum
TTTACACATTCTATGCCTACTATGTGTTTGGTTGAATGCCTAGATGAAGGGAAAGTGTCTAAGTAGCATGATATCATGAAATCCCCAGGTACATACAAGTTTATGCCTATCACATGTTTGATGAAATGCTTCAGTAAATGTATTATGATAATTATTATATATTCAAGTAAGTCATGCTTTGTTAGTTTCCTTCCATCGAGTCCTGGGGGTACTCGTACCCGAAATATTAGCTGTGTACCTAGAGCCATGTCATGTTTTCGTGATACTCTCAGTCAAGCTATGAATCCTTAGACTTCAAATAGTCTTATGACTTAGGAAAAATCTCTATGATCTCATGACTCAGTCAGTTGTCAAATATCAGTAGTATTCCGTCAGTCAATGGAACTTAGTAACTCAGCTCATGTTCATTTTAGTAAATCATGTTCAATGTCCATTCAGATAGGAGTAGGAATTAGCACCGAGTGAACCCAAGCATGGGGACACACACTATCAGATGAGGGTGTGATTCGTAGAAGTCATCTTTGCGTTCCAGAACTATATAGCCAGCATAGGTTGAGACATCAACACTGTTCGATGAGTTTTGATGAGGCGGATAAGCACTATCAGATAAGGTCTCCACCATTCTCTTTTAGGGACATTATCAAATAAAGGTCGCCCACAACTTGTCCTTACCAGTGGCTCGGTATTGACACCCTTCCAATTGGGGTTACAAATTGGACCCCAACTCAGCCATAATGGCGTATCAGGGGGGATTTCAGTTAGATAACTACTTCCCACAATTTCATATTACAGAATTAGGACTGTCAGATATAGTCAACTCAGATACAGTATGAAACTCAGACAGTTCCTTTAAATTTAGGACTGTCAGATATAGCCAACTCAAATACAGTATGGAACTCAAATAGTTCCATCAAATTTAGGACTGTCAGATACAGTCACCCATGTTATTAGTTACATTCAGATGCAACTATTTCTGCTATCAGTTATATCAGTTATTAGTATGTCATGTCATCAGTATTCAGATTTAGTAATCATGATATCACAGTGTCAGTTACAGTTACGTATTTATGTATGCATTCTCGCATTCATGTTAGACAGTCAGCTAGAATTATTCAAGCATGTTTAACCCTTGCATTAGCCTACCACATGTGTATACTCAATACATTTCATTGTACTGACGCATTTGTGCTATGGTGTTTTCTTTTTGTGTTACACCATAGGTTCAGAGATACAAGTTCCAGATTAATAGTAGATTCCAGTCTCAGCAGTCAGAATAGAATTGAGTCCTCATCTTTCGAGGACATGATTATTTCTCCATTATTTCATTAATTAATTATTAGTTGGATTTAGTTGGGTACATATCCCATCAACTGCTTATTCAGATTATTCAGACAGTAGAGGATTTTAGACTAGATGCAGACTATCATGTTTCAGACTTCAGTATGTTTAGCTTTGTTTTGGGTATTCTATTACCCTACACAAATGTTATATTATTTGGATTATGTTTAGTTTTGAACCTTACGGCCTTTCAGTTCATGTTTCTACATTATTTAGTATTTTATGCAGTATATAGGTATAGGGTCCTTCGAGGTCATGAGCATCGTGTAGCATTCCGGTTCAGAAAATCAAAGTGTTATACTTGTGGTCCTTTGGGGTCATGAGTATTGTGTAGCATTTTGGGTATTAGATTCGGGGTGTTACAGTATGCTGAGAGTGGGTAATTGGATTAGGTTGATCTTGGAGAAGGCCCATTGTTCCAAATATTTTATCCATCCAGGCGATACTAAGATATATCATAATTTGAGGAAGCATTACTAATGGGGTGGTATGAGGTAAGATATAGCAGATTTTATGGATCGATGTCTATGTTATCAGCAGGTGAAGGCCAAATATATAAGACTCGGTGGGTTGCTTCAGAGGTTACCCATTCCGAGTAAAAATGGGAATGGATCATCATAGACTTTGTTACTAGTTTGCCTCGTACTTCTCATGGTTCTGACAGTTCTTGGGTCATCATGGATCAATTGACCAAGCCAGCTCACTTTATTTCGATTTGGGTCTCATTCAGTGCTGAGAGGTTATCCCCTATCTTTATTTGTGAGATTATGCGTCTGCATGGTACATCAACATCTATTATTTTAGATCAAGGTTCTATGCTTATATCTCACTTTTGGAAGACTTTTCAGGATGAGTTAGGTACTCGGGTTGATCTTAGCATAGAATTTCACCCAGACTGATGGCCAATCAGAGCAGACTATTCAGGTTTTAGAATATGCTCATCCATGTGTGGTGGATTTTGGTGGCCAGTAGGAGTAACATTTGCCTTTAGCAGAGTTTACATATAATAATAACTACCATTTCAGTATTGATATAGTTCTTTTTGAGGTGTCATATGGTAGGCGTTGTCACTCTCTAGTAGATTGGTTTGATGGTTCAGAAATAAAACCTTGAGGTATGGAGTTACTCCGTGAGTCTTTGGATAGAGTCTGGGTCATTCAGGATAGACTTAGAGCAGCTCAGAGTAGGTAGAAGTACTATATTGATTGTAGATTTTATGACTTTATATTTGGCATTGGATATTGTTTTTTCCTTCGAGTTTCACCCATGAAGGGTGTGATGAGGTTTGGGAAGAGAGACAAGCTTAGCCCCAGGCATATTGGTCCATTTGAGATTTTTTGAACTGTTGGTGATGTGGCTTATGAGTTTTCTTTGCCCCTTGATCTATCAGATGTTCATCCAGTTTTTCATGTTTTTATGCTTTGTCGATATATTCTTGATGAGTCTCATGTCATTCGTTGGGAGCCGATTAAATTAGATGAGCGGTTGTCCTTTGTTGAGGAGTGGTTTCCATTTTGGCTAGGAATGTTGGGCAGGTGCACTATAGATTGATCCCTGTGGTTAAGGTCCAGTGGTGACATCGACCTGTAGATGAACCTATTTGAGAGGTCAAGTTTGATATATGTAGTTCTTATCCTCAACTCTTCATTGATTCAGGTATTTCTTTGCCTTAGTTCTAGGATGAACCAGATTTTTAGTGGTGGATGATGTAACGAACTAAAAATTTGATAAAATACGTAAAATTTGTGATTTTATATGATTTGAATATTTTACCCCTCTCCGTAGTTACATTATGGTATTTCTGAGCTGTGAGAGTGATTTGCATATTTTTCGATGCATTTTGGTATCATCTATGCGATATTGTAGTTTTTAATGAGTTCGAAAACCTTATTTTAGACTTATGGGGATATCTTTTTATCTGTGCGATGGATGGTCGAACGGACTGCTCTAGCAGCTCCATAATATTGATTTTAGGCTAGGTATACCTTTGGTTCGGGTTTCGATGCATCCAATCTCATTTCGATCTATTGATCGAAAAGTAAGAAAATTGAAGATATAGATGTGGGACCCACACTTGATCGAAATGACCTCAGATGGAAAATCTGACTTCGACAGCAGATCTAAAATGTCAATTTTAGGGTGTTATCATGTTTGGTATGATTTTATGGCTTTTAAATCTCATTTCAACTCTCGGTTTGAAAAATTATAATTTCGAGTTTCGGGAGTCAACTTTGTGAAATGATATTTTTTTTTAAATCTGACTTCCCCTACGCGTCCAAAACGTTGAATTTAGTATGGTTGCATAGTTCGTTTGCATCTATCAAACTCTGAACAAATCTCGGACACCCCATCGAAATCTGGGGTGAATTTGAAAGGAAAAATCTGGTGCAAATACCTGAAAATCTGCAATATAAATACCTCTCTTTTTTAGCTCTTTTTTCTCATTTTTTATCTTATCTAAATAGTGTGGGAGCTTAAAAGTAAAGATCGTGGGAGCTTGAGAAGCTAGAGTAACATCAATTTCTTGGATTTATTATGGATTTAAGGTAAGAATTCTCCATTTTCTTAGTAATTTCTTGATTAATTTCTCAAAAATTCCAAAAATCTTAGGGCTTGATTTTAAACCTCAATTTCACTTCTTTTCACTTGAATAATGTTTTTATCATATAATTACTAGTTTTTCATCAATCAAACTTTCAAAACAATTTTGATTCTTGATTTTAACCCGGATTTCAAATATTTTACTTGGTAAAGCTCAAAAATGGTTTTTCTTCGATTTGAACCTCATTTTTTACTTGATTTAACTTGGATTCTCAAATGTAGGTGCCTAAAAATATGGGGAATATGTTTTTGAAGTAAAGTTACGATTTTGCCCGTCTTTTTCGAAACTCATTTTGAGGGTTTGTTTTGATTCCAAACTAAAAGTAGTTAACATGGGTGTCATTGATTTTGTTTTGACACGTAGATTTCATATTGTATGTTTTTAGTAGAGTTTGAGATTGTTCGTGAAAATTGAGGTCATGGGTTCGAAGTGTAGCAAATCGGTTTTGACTTTTGAGGTAGGTTATGTCTTAACTCTTTCAGACTAGGTTGGGTAGTAAATGATGATACAAAATGCATGCTAAGGGTGGGAACTAATCATGAAAATGGCTATTTATGTGTTGTGCCCATGTGGGGGCCTATATGTGATGTTATTATTGAAATTGAGTTATTATGTGATATGTGTGACCGTGTGGGGTCCTATGTCATATTAATAGCCTTGAATGCATGTGAATAATTATATTTTGTTGGTAAGATGCTTAATATGGTAACATTGATGTATTATGATTATATTCATACTTTATTTAGCATATGAGACGTGTGAAAATTCATGGATAAAACTGAAATAATGAGTGAATATTGTCTCACATGGTTGTGAAAATATATCATTGTGGTTGGTTGTGAAAACACTCATTATGATTAGTTGTGAGCATTACATCCTCATATCATACTCATTCATGAAACATTAGTACCATCGTGGCAACATCTGAGAAACACTGGCAATACCTTTTTAAAACCCTTCTCGGGGGATGTGTCGGGGAAGAGATATTGTAATACCTTATAAAACCCTTTCTGAGGGATATTCCAAAAAGGATATATGAGATATGTGGATTGTATACAGGTTGACGAACCCGCCATGGGTCCTGCGTTGAGAGGCTTGCCTCCGTAGGTGTATACGGGGTTGTGTGATAATCCCGGAGGTTGTGCGATGACCTCATGCATCATCATCATCATCATCTTCATCAACACATACATTGAACTTACTTTATTGTGTTATGTTGTGTTGTATTGTATTGCCATATTGACTTGTCATCTATATATT
This sequence comes from Capsicum annuum, assembly GCF_002878395.1. Taxonomy (NCBI): domain Eukaryota; kingdom Viridiplantae; phylum Streptophyta; class Magnoliopsida; order Solanales; family Solanaceae; genus Capsicum; species Capsicum annuum. The sequence continues at coordinate 99,928,083 of NC_061112.1, forward strand.
TATCGTATCTTTTTTTACTTGTATTTGATGATCTTGTATATGCATGTTCCCCGTTGTTCTTTTTATATGAGATATAATATGTACTTTTGTTCTATCTTAGTGTGATATTGCAATATATGTGAGATATATTAGAATTATTAGTGCAAGCGGTGTGGGCTATCGATGTAGGCTATTTTCTAATTGCAAGTGACGTGCCCTTATTGTATATTTTTGTATGCTTTATTTACTACTTTTCTTGGTCGGCCTATGATACCTACTGAGTACAAGTGGATTGTACTCATGCCTACTGCGCCCTTTCAGTGTAGGTCCTAGCTCGAGTGCGTCTCAGTTTGATTGACTCATGCAATTGTTGGAGCTTCCAAGGTAGGGGTTGGACATTCATGCGTCCGAAATTCACCCCTATCTTTCTATAGTAGTTATGTATTTATTAGTATTAGGAGACATATATTATTCCTTTGTGGTTATTTTTCTGATGTATTTGACTCTTGGATTGTATTAGTAGTTCTTACACTATTGACACCTGATTTTGGGCATGATTGGTATTTTGGATAAGTTCTTTTCGCATTGTTATGATTACTTATATGGTTCAGCTTCGTTCTATAAGCCTTTTCTTAGGATATTTTTCTTTTCTTCTTTTTGTATCAGTTTAAGTGATAGGCTTACTTGTCAATGTGTGCCACAACAAGTGCCATCATGACCTTATTTTTGGGTTATGACAAATAACTCCCCAGCGAAATGGAGTGGTTGAAAGAAAAAATATGACACTAATAGAAATTGCCAGGACCATGTTAATTGATAGTGATCTTCCTAAAAGTTTTTGGGATGAAGCTATCAATACTTCCTATTATGTGACCAATAGATGACTGATCAGGTCTATCTTAAACAAAACTCCATATGAACTTATTTTCAACAGAAAGCCCAAATTTGACTATTTCGGACCCTTTGGTTGCAAGTGTTTTATTCTGAAAAATTGGAAGAATGATCTTGGGAAGTTTAACTCCAAAAGTGATGAAGCAACATTTGTAGGCTACTCCTTAACAAGTAAAGCATACAAAGTCTACAACAAAAGGACCATGTGTGTGGAAAAAAATGTATATGTAGTCTTTGATGAATTAGAAAAGCTAAAAGATCCCACTAGAGCTGAAGATTCTGATATAGAAGAACTCATTCCTATTGAAAGAGATGGTATAGTTAAAGCTGAGGTTGAAAAATAGAATGAGACAGTTGTTGATAACAGGGAGATAGTGAATTATGTCTTCAGTTGTTGGATTCAAATTTGGAAAATAAACATTAAGAAGAACCTGTTCAAAATATTGAAGGACCTGGTCCCAGCGTACCTCAGTCAAAAAGGACAAATTGGAAGCACAAGTCCTCTTACCCTCTTGAAAATTTGACCTCTCCATTAGAGTCTGGAATGCAAGGGCTCAAGCCAGGAACTTCATGGCATTATTAGCTTTACTATCTCAAGTAGAGCCTAAAAATGTAAAAGAGGCCCTTAAAGATGCTGACTGGATTAATGCTATGTAGGAAGAACTATAACAGTTTAAAAGGAGCAAAGTTCGGCACCTGGTCCCTAGGCCCATTGACAGAACTATCATTGGGACAAAGTGGGTGTACCGAAACAAGAAAGATGAACATGGCATTATCAACAGAAATAAAGCAAGGCATGTTGTTCAAGGATGCAATTAGGAAGAAGAAATTGACTATGATGAGACCTTTGCTCCTGTTGCAAAGATGGAAACAATTAGGATTCTTATTGTTTTTGTAGCCTATATGGGTTTCAAACTTTTCCAAATAGATGTAAAGAGTGTTTTTTTAATTGTTAATTTGAAGAAATAAGTTTATGTCAAACAACTTCCAGGTTTTAAGGTTGTTGATTTCCCATATCATATGCTCAAGCTAGATAAAGATCTTTATAGGTTGAAGCAAGAACCTAGAGCTTGGTATGAGAGATTTTTAAAGTTTCCTGTGGAAAATGGCTTTAAAAGAGAAAAATTGTCAGTACCCTCTTTCTAAAGTCCAGAGAAAATAACTTGTTGATTGTCCATATTTATGTTGATGACATAATCTTTGAAGCAACTCCTAAATATTTATGTGAAGAATTTGCCAAATTAATGGGTAGTGAGTTTGAAATAAGCATGATGGGTGAATTGAGCTTCTTCCTAGGTCTGTAGATCAAACAAACATCTCAAAATAGAATAATTTGTCAAGAAAATTACATCAAAGAGTTGCTGAAGGGATACAACATAAGGGATGCCAGCCGATTTATACTCTTATTGGAACTAGCACAAAGATAGATAATGATGAACCTGGTCCCTCAGTCAATGAGACTATACAGAGAAATCATTGGATCCCTGTTATATTTCACTACAAATAGACCTAATATTGTGTTTAGTGTGGGTATGTGTGCTAGATTTCAGGCGTGTCCAAAGGAGTCTCATATGAAAGCAGCCAAGAGGATTCTCAAATATTTAAAAGGGACAAGGGACCTAGTCCTGTTCTATCTATCTGGAGACAGTTTTGATCTAATAGGTTATGCTGGTGCTAATTATGCTGGGTACTTGGTTGATAGAAAAAATACATCAGGAATGGCTCATTTCCTAGGTTCTTCTCTAATTTTCTAGGGACCTAAGAAATAAAATTCAGTTGCAATATCTGCTGTTGAAGCTGAATATGTGGCTACAACTTTATATTATGCTCAACTGATATGGATAAAACAACAACTGAAGGACTTTGGGATTGTCTTTGATACTATTCCCTTAATGTGTGACAATACGAGTTCTCTGAATATGGCAAAGAATCCTATGCAACATAAAAGGACAAAGTATATTGATGTGATACATCACTTCTTGCGGGATAATGTAGAAAAAAGGTCATTTGCATAAAATTTTGTAAGACTGGAGATTAGGTAGCTGATATCTTCACGAAGGCTCTCCACAAGAAGCAGTTTGTGAAGAATAGGCTGAGGTTGGGATTGATCAAGATAAATTGACCTACTTAGTGGATTAATTTCCTTAAATCTTTGGCTATGATTAGGATACAGATATCCTTGATACAATTTGTGCACTTTGGTTTAACTCAGTACCATATATTTGCAAGCATACACGTATGTAAGCTACCTTGAAGGAGAACAGATAAGACGACGCAATCTATAAGTTCCTTTAAAAAAGGTAAGGACCTGGTCCAATCCCATAGGTTTGTATCATTCATGTGCACTTTAAAATTGCATAAATTTCTAACTAAAAAATCCACGTCTTTTTCCTTCCCTATCTGAAAGCTGTCAAATCCCTTGAAAAGTGACGAGTTGTATCTATTGGAACCAGACATGTCTTATGCCCTTTAAGTCCAAACGTTGCAACTCTTAGTCCTTTTTAAAACCAAAATCAAATCTCTCATTTATTCACTTCTTAAAATTTAGTCTAAAATCTTCGCAAAAGAAATTTTCCTTCCTTCTCCCAAAATTATCTTTCCTAGCTCGAAAAGAGTCCTCCAAATTATCAAATGGCAGAAAGTACTTCACCCTCAAGCCCCACAATCAAAAGTCATGTGGCCCAATCTTATTTAACCCAGTCTTAAAACCCTCCCATTGTGTCTCATTCCTTACTAGTTTCTACTGATAAAACGTCTTCTTCAACCCCCTCATAAGACTCTGAACCTATTTCATCTCTTATACTCTCTCCTAAAAACTCATTGGTTAACTCGTCTTTATCACCAATTTTTATGGGTGAGTCCACCATAGAAAAAAACCTAAAAATGGTAGAACCTATATCTGAAATGGCTATAATTGTTAACTAAAGTGAAGCTTTTGAGTCACCCATAGAATTTGAGTTTTCTTAACCCTTTATTCCTTCAGAAAACCTCGAAATAGATGACCCCTTCAAAATTCTAAATGAATCTGGTTCCCCCATCCCTTCTAATTCAAACCCTATCTTTCCCCAACCTTTTTATAAGATCTCTCTATGAAAAAATCTAACCCCTCTTGTTGTGAGTTGGCTGGAGTGAATTGGGTTGCTGAGAATCTTATATTATTGCCAAATGATCCTAACGAGAGTTTTATAGGAATATAGGAACATGTTAAGGGTGATGAAAATATTTCTCCCTCATTTGATATATCTCCTAAAACTGATGAGAATATTAGTTAATTTGCATAACTTTCTAATAAGGATAAGGAGATTAATGAGGACGACTTGCCTCTGAGGTGGTCTATACAAAAACAAAGAGGTAATAAAGGTAAAGAGAAAGTGGATGAGTAAGGTAACCAAGACTTACTCAACAATGAGTGATAAGAGAAAATTGATGGGAGATGCCATGAAGGTAAGTAAATCTGCAACTACCAAGAGAAGGCGGTTGACAAAAGGAGCAGTGGTAGATAAAGAGAATGTGGAGGTGGTTGATGTCCGAGAGGGTGATAATGAAATTAACTCTGATATTACCCTAAAATTTTAGGGTAAAGGAAAGACCAAGTCCTTCCAGACAAAATCAAAGAGTCCAACTCCTAAGAAACATAGAGCTGTGAAGAAGAAAGTGACTGGGGGAACTGGTCCTAAGAAAAGAAAAGTTGCTTAAGAAGAGATTGGGAGTGTCTCTAAAAGAAGAAATATGGAGGAAGAAGAGAAGTTTTTGACTAGAGATGAAAGAAATGAAATTCTGAAAACTCTAATAATTTTGACTAAGAGAGTGTTTGATTCCAGGATCTGTGAGAAGCCTAGAATGGTAGAATTAGTAAAGTATGTAAGGCACTAGGGTTGGTTACACCTTTTAGAGGAACCAGCTCCTTCTATTTTTCAAAATGAAGCGAGGCAGTTTTTTTATTGCACAATGAAGTTTTTTGATAATGGGTTGAGTCTATCAGCTTTGGTTCAAGGAAAGAAATTAAAGCTGGATGAATAAACCTTGGGGAAAATTCTGGATGTTCTCATAGTTGGAGTGAGAATTATTTTAAACCAACAACCCTCCACAAAATTTATGATGGATATCTCAAAGGTAGGGGGAGCATCTGTGGTTGGTGTGAGAAACAAATTCTCAAAATTGAATTTCAGTTAGTTTTTAAGTTTTTGAATAAGGTTGGTTTGCCCAGGTCTGAGAAGAGGACAATAGCCTTTGCAGTTGATCTTTTTATCATTGAGTGCCTGAGTAAGTTTAAACTTATCAATCCATCAGTATAGATGATAGAGCACATGTACAAGGTTATCCATGTCAAACAGGGCATTTGATTACTTTGGAGTAGTTGGTGAAAAGAAGACTCCTAGAACTGCAAAACAGATGTTCACTTAGACAACCCTGATTGAGAAGAAGTGTATGGAAGGCAAAATGGGGCCATTTCCCAGGTGTAACAATTACTATCAGCCCGGGAGAAGTTAAGCAAAGAGGTAGAGAAGATGAGGATTAGTTTGGATACTTAGTATGTAGAGATTATACACTTACAAATAAGGAACCAACAGCTTTCTACTAAGGGACCAGGTGTTGTTGATGAACTTAGAACAAAAAATGCAGAACGGAGGACCAAGGTTACCAAACTCACAGAAGAGGTTCAAGGATTGAATGCAGAAGTAAAAAACCTCACCAAGCAGTTGTTAAACTCTTATTTTGTAAGAGAGTGAAAGGATGGAAATGTTTCTTAAGTCCATCTCTACCAAACCTCCATCTACCTAAGTCCCCCCCCCCCCCCTCCATTTCAAAACTATTCCTTGTGTTAGTTTTTTTTTATTTCTAGTGGCTTTTTAAGTTCAATAATTTAATGTTGTTTTTATTGGACTATATGACTAACTGTTTATAATGAATGAAATTATATTTTGTGTCTACCAACTAACTCTCCTTCGTTGAGTTGTTCATTCATGTTAGTGTTACCCCAGTGGCCATGAGTTAACCAATTTGTGCTTATTACTATTTTGGTTTACTGTTCTTACTTTTTATGATTCCAAAAGGGGGGAAATTAAATTCATTGTAGTAGAGACCAGGCACTACAAGTAAAGTGAATTAAGTAATATAGTGTTGATGACATGGGGAATATTGACATAGGAACACACACTGATACTGTTGTGATGTGTATGATAAGAAAGAGTAAAGAGATGTTGCTGATAGGGGGAAGCTGGTTGTGTGTGCATAGATGCAGTTTGAAAACTGAATGAATTTTAATACTTTGTGAACATGGTTTGACATCATCAAAAAAGGAAAAATTATTGTCTCGTATTTAGATGATACTTGGAAGACTAGGTCCCTCACTTACCTTGCCTAGACACAGTTGCACACTCTTCCTAGTTTTTTCGCTAGTGCAAAAACTGTGCAGGTGCACAACATATCGGAATGAACATTTGATCCAATCAAAATTCGATCACTAGATTCTACACTACTATAAATACATAAAGATGTTTTTTCCTCCATATTTTTTGCAAATCAAAGGATTCTACTATGGCGGTGAAAACTCTCTCTAAGCTCAAGTTCTAATACTCTTACTGCTCATAGTGTGTGTGTTCTTGAGTCAAGTCCTGTAATTGATTTACTCAAAAATTAAGAGTAAAGTTTTCTTTTTGTTGTTGAGTTTCTTAGGTAGAGTTACCTAAGTTGGTGTTGGTCAGATTTAACTAGTATTGAGAAGTGATTTTGACAGAGTTTTCAAGAGGTGATTGTAATAGAGTTATTACAAATTAGAGGAACATAGAGTTAAGTTCTAATGGAGTTTGTCAAGATTTGTTTTGATTATTGTGAAGTTCGCCTGTGAGCATAGGCCATGGTTTTTCTACGTTGAGTAAGGATGTTTTCACGTAAAATCATGTGTATTTATTTACTGCATTCTCTGTGTGTTACTGTTTCATTATCGTATATTTTACTTAGGGACTTGGTCCCATAGTGGTGATTGATCCCTACGTTTCAATATATATAAGAAACGTATATTTTTTTTATATATATAAGAAAATATATAAAATATATATAAATATTATATATATACATATTTTAAAATATATATAAAATATTTTTAAAAAAAATACCCCCACCCCAATTTTCCATCTTCTTCATAACCAGCCCTCCTTCCCCCCTCCCCCTCTGCCCCTGCCCCTGCCCCTTTCTTTCACCACCTCCCGTCCACCCCTACACAGCCACACCTGCAGACCTCTCCCCCAAATCCACCCCCCGCCCTTGCAAACACCTCGTCCACCCCCACCGAAACACACCCCGTCCACCCCACCCTGCAAACATATTTGTTTCATTCTTTGGCCACCCCCCTCCCGTCCCCACACACACACCTCACCCCCTTTCTCCCCTATCCTCCCTTCCCCCGCGTCAAACAAACCCATCCATCCCCCCACCCCCACCCTTGCAGTTGCAACCAACTAAAAAAAATTCTTCTAGGAATCAAAAATTAGTCAAACTCGATTATGTTAAAAATCACAACATTTGATATAAGTATTTCATCAAACATCTTGAAGGCATCTCCAAAAAGGTTTCTTTGATAGTAAGTTGATTTCAAAATCAACAATTCTTGTTTGACACCTCTACAAATTCTTAATTTTAAGATTTAACAACTATTGAATTACTATTTTCTAAGTTAGTATTAAAAATGTACAGCTAACTAATGGAGAGAAAGAGAATTGGGTAGAGATGGTGGTGAGAACAGTAGTGTCGGGGATGGGGTGGGGGTGAGGGGTATTGAAGAAGAAAGGCTTTTCTTTTCTTTATATATTCTTTTCTTTTCTTAATGAAAAAATGCATTTTTTTCTTTTTTAAAAAAAATCCACGTCATCTTGAGGAGTGAAAATAATACACTTTAAATATGTTAAGGGGGGTAAATAAACCGAAGTTAAGTGCTAAAGTAAGTTGGGAGGACAAGTTCAGGGGGGAAAAGATGTCTTTTCTATATATATATACATATATATGTACATACATACAAATATATACATACATACATATATATATATATATATACATACATATATATACATACATATATATATATATATATAATATATTAAAAGTATGAACATCCTTAAAAAGTGATTTGAACTTTTTGCCTTTCATTAAAAGATTGTCCTTTAGGCAAAACTATCTTTTCACTATTTTCTTTAATTTATTATTTAATTATTTTTATTATATTAACTATACTTCTAAAATATATGGGACTCTTAAAATATATGAAAAAAAAATTATTAATTTTTTTCTTTGATGAATTAAAAAATACTCCTAATATAGAATCTTATTAAGGAAATACTTCTATGAATATTGAGATGCACGTTAAATTATTTATGATAAAATCTTTAAAAGGAATTAAATTAACGTGGAAAGGAAAAAAATTTAAGAATCAAAATTTTATATTTTTGTAAAAAAGCACGCATGGCAAAAAAAAAAGCCCTATCACTTTTTAAGGTAAGAATTTTAGGAAGCAAATATATTTTCTTTAAAAAAAATAATGCATGGAAAGAAATTTAAAAAGAAAAATTATTGGATTCAAGCAAAAAATGATAATATTTAACACTTCTATGTCAATTAGAATTTACCTTATATAAAAAAGAATATCTACATTTCTATTTAAATAGTAGTTTTGATAAATTTTACTAGAAACATACGTATGATTCTTCTACTTCTATGTTTTCTTTTTTTGTTTTGATTTTGATTGATGATTAATTAGATTTTCCTTCTTGCATTCATTAGAGTTTTCTCTTCTATTTCATGAAAAAAAAATTATTTTCAATTTAATAAAACAAAGGACATTTGTTTCAATGATTCAGTTAATGTCTAGATTGGTGGATGCTTAACTTTTTAATCCTCAACTTCTTTATTATTTTTGTCAGTATAATAGAATTCAACATGTGCATATATATATCTTCTTTGTTTCATTCAAGTCATTCTTTAGGATTAAAATTTTACTCAAACAAGAATTATATTCATCAAAATCGAAACTTTGTGATCACTATTGTATTATTTTGTTGTTGTTGTTTACAGGTCGTAGATTAATGTCGGTTAGCTTTGAGGAATTCCTTGTGTAAAGGTTAGGTTTAATTGTATTGTCTTAATATCTCTATTAGTTTATTATTTTATGATAGTTTACGGGTTGTAGATAAATGTCGATCGGCTTAGAGGAATTTTTGTGTATAAAATTTAAGTTTAATTGTACTATTTTGATATCTATTTTATCGTATTATTTTGTTATAGTTTACAGGTGCTAGATAAATATTGGTCGGCTTTGAAGAAATTTTTTAGGTAAAGGTTAGGTTTAATTGTATTGATTTGATATATTTTCTTTGAAAATTTTTTTTGTGCAAAGGTTAGGCTTAGTTGTATTATTTTGATATCTCTATTATAGTATTATTTTATTAGAGTTTACAGGTATTAAATGACTATTGGACGGCCTTGAGAAAACTTTTATGTAAAGGTTAGATTTAATTGTATTATTTTATTCTCTATCATCGTATTATTTTGTTGCAGTTTACAGATGGTATATTTTTTTATAAAGGTTAGGTTTAATTAAATAAATAGGTTTAATTAAATAAATTTTTCATCTTTACATATTCAAAAGATGTTGAATTTAATTATTGTATTTGTCTTTATAATTTAAACAAATATCCTATTTAGTTTAATGTTTGAACTCATTAAAGTGAGGTACACACGCGAGACGTGTACAACTAAACTAGTTCTATATACGTTGTATATATTAGGTAGAAAGTCTATATTTATGAACATATATTAATTTTGAACTACCTAACACAAGGTTGTTGGTAGAGGTGTACATAGGTCGGGTTGGTTCGGCTTTTATTAAAAAAAACCAAACCAATCATATCGGTTTATTAAAACTATAAACCAAATCAAACCAACATAAAATTAGTTTTTTTGGTTTAGGTTTTAGTCAGTTTTTTTGGATATTTTAGATTTTTTGGTTTTTTTTGATATTTTTAATAATATTTAGTTTTTATAATTATATTGTGATCGGAGACTAGATCAAATATGTTTCCACTCATGTGCTAATGAAAAACCATAATTATGAAAAAATGAGGAGCGAAAAACTCTCTTGAAACTAAAAAGTGAGATGAAGAGTGAAAAGTTTAGGATTTAAGTTTATATTGGGTTTTGGATCATTTAATTAGCAATTAATGGACAAATATTACAATTTAAAAGGCCCAAATCTAAATATATATCTACATCTACTTTCAAATTATTGAAAATTACTAAAACTAGTTGAAAAAATATTTAAAAAGTAGATTATAATTAATATTTTATGTATAAAAAAGTTCGAATATTATATCTATACTATATTAGAAGCGTGAAGGGCCTTAAAAATGACGTTTGAACTTTTTGCCCTTCATTAGAAGCCTCTGCAATAGATAAAAACGTCTTTTTACTATTTTTCTCAATTTATTATTTAATTAGATTAAAGAATCCTAAAATATATGAAAAGAATTTAATAACTCCTAAAATATATAGAAAGAATCCTGATAAACTAAAAACTTCTAGTGCTTCATCATTTAAAATTATAAAGAAGAGTAAGTAGAATATTATGAATAAAATTGTAGGACAAGTCAAAGTTAAAAAAGGAAGAAATCGTTGTGCACATAAAAAAAGGAGGCGGAAAAATTTATATTTAATTATATGATTTATAAAAGAATAACTTGATAAATAGAATAAATTTAATTTATTGTTCCTACGCATGAGTGTTAGGATTTATTAACATATATTTGTTGTTTTTGATTATTTAATCTAGGTGATATTTAGTACTTCTAAAAATAGAATTTTGCCTAATATAAAAAATATTCTTTATAATTCTATTTAAGTAATATTTTGGATCAAAATTTATACGAAAGAAATTTTTATATTGTACTTTTTCTTTTTATTTTAGTTTTGATTCACGTGTTTTCTTACTATCATTGTCATCATCCCTTTTGCCTTTATTTATTTCTTTTAAATCATACTAAAGATTATATATGAAGAATAATAATCAACAATTGAAATTGATTCTCTCTTTTGATAATTTCTTGTGTTTCTCTTTTAGTTGAAAGTTTCTGATCGAAAAATTGGATAAGTATGTTGCCGCTGAATGAAGTTGTCAAAAATCAAAGGTATATTGCTCTTTTTTCTTTTACTTTCTTTGCGTAATCGTGACATAATTTTGATTATCGTGACATAAAAAGGGCTCCAATCTCATTTTTTAAAAAAAAAATATATATCAAGGTCACGAATTAGAATAGGAGGTCAAATTATTTTTTATTTATGAGTCATATTTTTTGTAATATCGTAACTTTTATGTACAATTCAACCACTATACAAATCCATATTATTTGTAAGTGAGACATATTAATTGTTATTTATGTTAAAGAAAATCGTATTACTAATTTATGAGAATAACATAAAAAAGGTGGTTATGAAATTTCAAAGAACAAAATAAAATCGAAGCAAAAAAGTTGTTTGTAGTATAGTCATTTTCACCAATATCACATTATGCATAGTACCCTCCTCTATCGAAGGTTGGGTTTGATTGAGTTGGTTTTAGTTTATATATGAATGTCTTGGTGGCTTGTAATCACATGTGGATATTTGATCTTCATAATCTAAATTTAAAGATTTGATGATATAGAGCCACATACAAATGTAGATGTAGGAATTCGAGTAAATATAATTCAAATAACTACTTAAAAAATCTGACTATATAGATTGAGATATGAACACAAAAATTCGACCGATATTTATGTAAGGAATAGGATCCGAATGCTTATATATAAAAGACCGTTATTCAATATTTTTCATCACAAATTTTTAAGGTATTATTCTCTCAATTATTTTTGCCTTCGACAATATTGCATTTTTTTCTCTAGGAGTATTTCTTTTATCATCTTTTGTGCATGTAATTGATAAGGTTTTAATTTTACTATTGTATCCAATTTTAGTCTTTTTTTGGCATAAGATTTGTAAGCAAGCAATGTTATTATAATTAGATATCTTTGTAAAAATTTATAATCCACTCTATTTGAGTATTTTACTATTTAACTTTTTATAATAAAGTTATATATAAATATCTATATAAGCTTTCGCAATAGACAAAATCGTCTAATTTTAAATAATCAAAGGTTACACGTGCGAGACACGTGCGATTAAACTAATATGCAAAGCTTTAAATAATCAAAGGTTTCGGAATGTCGGTTTGATTCGGGTTCGATTTGACTTTTTTTGGGTCAATACCAAACCAAATCAAGAATGGTCGATTTTTTTTCTAATGCCAAACCAATAAAATCAAATTATGTCGGTGTTTTTTTCTCGGTTTGATTTGGTTCGT
>NC_061112.1:99943335-100007113 GCF_002878395.1 Capsicum annuum
TTATTTCTTTGAAATTCATGTATACATTCTTGATTAACATTCATTAAATTATTATAGGAGATGGAGAACTCTGAGTTGGGGTCTGAGTTTGTGCATCAGTTTTGCTTACTGGAGTCTGCTGTCTGAGTTTTGTTTCTAACATTTGTATGTGTTTAATCAATCTAGTGTTTTCCATGAGGAGTGACTCCTTTTGGGCATTTAACGTTTTGAAGTTTTTCGTCATAGAAGAACAATGGTTACAAAAAATAATCTTTCCAGTTTCCTTTTGCAAGTTGTACTGGGGTATCTGGTCTGGATTTTGTCTAAGAGAAGGAGATATGTAATAATTTGGCCCTAAATATACCCTAGCATGATTAGTGTGAGACCAACAGGACAACCTCCTGCAGACAAAGGCAAAGGTGTAGCTTCGTCTTCAGAGGCTTACCAACAGACAATGTTAGGTAACTTAAATTTTAGACCACTAGAATCCCTCGAGACAATGGAAAGAATTCATTTTGGACCATTTAATTTAATCGCATACCCTGAGAGCAATATATCTTTTAGAGTCAGACCAGACTATGTTTTAGACAGACCCCAAAGGTGTTTAATAGATAATCTCTGGATTTCTTATAATAGACAAAACCAAAATCATTTCATGGCATCTATGAATGCTTTATGTCATTACATGGCCGAAAAAAGTAGGCCTCGTTTTAAATACTATGTAGTAATTCATGGAAAAACTAATGACATTTTTCAAACATGGTTAGAAGTATTAGACTCCATACAAGGTTTCAAAGCCCCTCTTTTTAAAGGTTTTAATGATTTCACAGAAGCCACTAATCATGCTGGGGGATATTTAGGGCCAAATTATTACCTATCTCCTTCTCTTAGACAAAATCCAGACCAGATACCCCAGTACAACTTGCAAAAGGAAATTGGAAATATATATATATATATATATATATATATATTCTTATAGAAGGTTGATACATAATGTAGAATTTTTTTTTTTTCAAGATATAATACTATATATTAGACTAGGTGGCTTAATATTTTATATCAGACATTATATTTCGAAAATTTTCCCTTATAATACTCCTAAATAGTTTGGACAAAGACAAATAAAATGTTTCTTGCAAAGTGTCAAGTGATGGACATAACCATTCGTAAATAACTTAAAAGGAGAATGATCGATGACATTTTGGTACCTCTAATAGAGAGTAAATGACAATATTTCTATTGTTTTACGACTTTAAATAACGAAAGCATTTTAAAAGCATGAAAAGTTCTGCTTCAACGTACCACAAAAGTATGCCTTAAATAATTAAGCCCAATTGAGTAGTGATGATTCGTCGACCACATTGCATCAGAAAGCACCGACGATCGTACACAAGATATGTTACATTATCTAGTTTTAGTATCATATGGCAACTGGGTAATAAAATGTGCAGGGAAATTAAGATTTTTTTGTCACTTACAATAAAGAGAAAAATCTTTTTAGATTAAAATTTTTTAGAAATAAAAATGAAAATCTTTTGTACAAATGACATAAAATAGAAAAAAATATTTATAAATGGTCTACAAAGGGGACGTGAAGTTCGCTTAAAATTTGTGTAAATCATAGTATAAAAATACTTTTGAGGATAAATTTTTTCTTTTAATATCCAGCACAAATAAATAAGTAAAAACATCTCATTTATGAAACATTCTCCTTTCATACGTACTGTACAAAAGTCTGCTTATTTTTGTTAATCGTGTTGCATAAAGTACTAAAAACAGATTTAAGTTTATATAAGCAAATTACATATCGCATATTAATGATAGCAGTTTAATCCATCATTTGTCCTAGCTAGCTAGATGATCAAGATTTGATTTTTTTCTTTTATAAATTTTTTTAATTTCATATTTTTTATATTAGAGATCTTTATTTTTACACATAAAAATGTTATTTTCTTCTATTTAGTTTTATAAGTGATTATAAAAGATCATTTTTTAATTTAGTTTTATTAGTATAAAAGATTGATTTTTTTTAATTTAGTTTTACAAGTGAGTATATAAGATCATTTACTCGTAAAAAAATATAGCATAAAATTAATAATTTAAATTTTAGGCATCATTAATATACAGATTTTTTACACAATCAGATAAATGTAAAGGTTATCACTGTGAATTATATAGGAAAAAGTTAGAAAGATATCAATATTAAGGACAAGTTGAGTCCTTATTATGCTCTAACCAAATTAATTTATTAAAATTTCTTTTTTTGACTTCAATCAAACTCTAAGTTTTCCATCTTTTCCTCTCAACAAAAACAACGTCCCACCATTGTTGATCTTGGGAATCTTTTTTTCGTTTAAGAGTTTGCACTCACACATGATTTTATTTTTATTGTATTGAGTGCTCTACAAATGAATTTCAACTTTACCTTCGTCGTTTAGTTATTAGAAAAACATCCAAAGTTGTAGATATCACGTAAAAACTGTGACAAAATAATAAAAAGCATTATGTGCTTTAATCACAAGAAGACAACCAAAGCAACTAAGCAACATAACATGGAGGGAGTCTTTTGGATGAGAGTAAGACGGTCAACCAGGTCAATCCGGCCCAACACGGCACCAACCCATTTTTTATTGGGCTCGGGTCCGATCCGGTCAGATCGCCCAAGTTAATGGGTCGTTCTGTACACGGCACCAACCCATTATTTTTATCGAGCTTGAGTCCAATCCGGTCCAGTCACGCAAGTTAGTGGGCCAGTCCGTACATGGCCCAATAGTAAAAAATATCCACATGGTCCATCACCAACCCATTTAACTATGTGGCTGGTCTAATCGGTTTTGGATCAGATCAATCCAGTCCAATTCGATTAATGAATCGGTTATCGATTCTACACATAAGAAAAGCTAAATTTGAATTTTCATGATTTTTTTAACATATACATTCAATTATTCTCTATTATATAAGTGAATAAAGACTTGCATGGCCAAATTAGGAAACTTTGACTAGCTTGTTCTAGACACTTGTAAAGAGTCATTTTTATGCATTTATTGGGTCCTTTACTTTGGGTACTTTAAATAAACTTTGTAAGCCCTCTTGGGCAGCCATTCATATATTTTTATTGTCTTAGCAATTTATCAAAAATTGACTCTTCGGCCTTCCAAAAATACTTGTCTTTCTTTATTGGTTTCCTTAGTATTATTTGTGTGAATGTTCGTTGTTCTTTAGGAATGATTTCGGGAGGTGAGGACTGAGTTTAGAGAAGCATTTTAGCTAATTATACTATCTACACACATGTATAAATTAGGCCTGTGATAGGTGGTATTAGAGCGATGCTTTGAACATGGCACACGATAGCGAAGAGGAGGTTCACGGTGGAGATAATCTGGTTAAGACGAAGTGTAGTAAGTGGGATAAGAGTAGGAACAAAGAAGAGACACAAATTCCAGTAAGTGAGGTTGTAACTAACCTTGGCGATGGAAAAGGATCCGCATTCGGCTCTCTTGATGAGAGGGTCGTTAGCACGGAGGCTGGTTTGGAAATTTTGGGCCATCGTTTTAAGAATCTTGAGTCCAATGTTAGCACCCTTGAAACTGCAGCTCTTGAAGGGCTGGTCGAAGTCAAGGCCGACTTGTCCGAGCAAATTGAGGAGCACAAAGAGGGGCTAACCAGCTTGGAACTCAAGCTTACGAAGGCGTTGTGAGCACTACACGAGGAATTTGAGTCCAAGTTGTCCAAGGTGGTGGTGGGCCAGTCTGTTTTGCAAGAGGAAGTTGCTTGTCTAAAGCAACAACTTGAGGTAGCTCGTCTTCATAGAACTCATGGTTCCATCACATATCATGATACTCGAATTGAGGCTCCTAAACCCAATGTGTACAAGATGAAAAGGAACACTCAAGACATTCAAAATTTTATATGGCAACTAAAGTCATATTTTGAGCACGTCAAGGTTGTTGAAGGGGCAGCAAAGATCCGTATGGTGACCATAAACTTTGGCGACGTGTTCGATGTTATGGTGGCGTAGGAAAAAGATGACATGGAGAAGGGTCTTTTCACCATTGTGGATTGGGAACAGTTTAAGGACGAATTGAAGGAGCAATTGTATCCTCAAAACGTAGTTGACGAAGCCCGATGTAAATTAAGAGAGCTTAAACAAAATTCGTCCATCCACAACTATGTGAGGGAGTTTAAGAGGCTCTCTCTCCTTGTGAGAAGTTTCAACAGTGAAGACTTGTTATTTTTCTTCTTGGATCGTCTCCAAAACTAGGCCAAACAATAATTAAGAGGCATAACATCAAGACCGTGGATGAGGCCATTAAAGTGGCGGGATCCTTGAGTGATTTTCACTCCGATTATGCTAAAGCAAAGGATAGTCAAAACAAGCTCATTGCATCCAAGGTGGATCGAGGAGATAGGGGCGAGGAAAAATTTGTTCCCAAAAAATCACGAGTTCAAAGGAGAACGCAACCAGCTTTCATCATTCCGCAAGAACTACAAAAAGAAGAAGAAGGGTGCAGCTAATCACAATAGCGGCTGCCACCTTTGTGGGGATACCACTCATTTTGCAAGATCATGCCCCTCATTGAGTAAACTTGGGGCAATGATTGCAGCAAAAAAGAAAGAGCAAGCTAGTGCGCAAGTCGGGGGTTCTGGGGAGCAAAAAGCACAAGCTACCAATTGGGAGAAAGCAGAGGAAAAAGCCATGGGATTGTTCAATCTCAAGGTGTTGTTCAATAACATGACACTTGCAGCTCTTGCTACAAAGCAGCATAGTGTTAGGCCACGAGAGTCCTTACTTGTTGATGCGGAAGTTAATGGGCGAGCAGTTCGCATCATAGTGGACACCGGTGCTACGCATAATTTTATTATGGCGGAAAAGGCTAAAGAACTCAGCCTTGTATTCGTAACCAATGAATCAATGTTGAAAATTGTTAATTGCCTCCCTACCAATGTCAATGGTCTTGCTCCTCGGGTGAGTCTCACTTTGGGAGATTGGAAGGGAGAAAAAGATTTTTCGGCGGTTCCGATGGATTTTTTGATATTGTGTTGAGGATAAACCTATCAACCGGGCCGGTCTGGGTAAAACCGGCATCTGCCCAGTAATTGTTACCGGTACGATCTGGGCCCAATGGTAAAAACTGTCCATTCAGCCCGTGACCAACCCACTTAGCCTAGAATCTATTTTGACCGGTCAAAATGTACAAAAAAACTTGAATTTACATGTTTTTTTCCAATATATACTATATATACACTCTTTTATACATTTTAAATATGTTAAACAATAAACTTATAACATATATACATTGCATATTATACTACTTTAGAAAACATATATACAATAAAATAAATATATACTACTTTAGAGTTTAAACTTTAGTCTATACTCTATATAGAAAATATATACACATATATACATGCAATATAATTTATATACTACTTAACAAACTAATTGAAACAAGATACATACAATATATATACATTATATATATACTACTTTAGAAAATACATACACATGTATACATTAAATATATACTACTCTAGTCTATAGAAAATATATACACATATAAATGTGTAATACAATATATATACTACTTGAAATACTTCTTGAAACAATATACGTACAACATATATACATTATATATATATTATTTTAAAAAACATATATACATGTATACATTAAATATATACTACTTTAGTATATAGAAAATATATACACTTAAAAGATATACTTATAGTATTTTTATATGTCAATACTAGTTGTCTAAATAATATCTGCTAACACTATTTTTATTTTTTCATTATATGTATATATATTTGTTATGTTTATTACTTAGTGCAAAGTTTGATAGTAATATATTAAAAGTATTTAATTCAAACTAGACATTAAATAAAGAGAAAAGACATTCCCCCCACCCCCCGAACTTATCCTCCAAACTCACTTTAGCACTTACACTTAACTTCTGATTATTTACCCCCGCTTAACATCTTTAAAGTGTATTATTTTGACCCCTCAAAACTGAATATCACTCTCACAATGGAAAGTGTGTTATACTCACCTACACATCAACGTCACGCCAATGCCACGTCATTGTCACGTAAGAAGTTCAATTTTTCTAAAAAAAAAATTAATCCCCCACACATTATTTTTATATATTATTTTTAAAAAAATAAAAAATATGTATTTACTATTTTATTTATACATATATATATATATATAATAAATAAAAAAGCACCCCCCATCCCTATTTTCTTTCTTCTTCACAACCCCCTACCCAGCCCGCTCCTCTTCTTCACAACCCCCTACTCTGCAACGCAGCTCCCTCCCCCCTTTCTATCTTCTTCAAACTACCCCACATCTACCCTCTCCTCCATTTTCTATCTTTTTCAAACTTAAACATATTACCAATAGCCATTAAGCAAACCCAACAAAATCAAGTCAAAACATAATTAAAAACTCCTTCTGATTCTAACACAAACCCAACAAAATAAATAACTCAAAATATACCTTACAACAAAAACATGGAAAACAAAATCAAGATTGAATTTTTAAAACATAATTACAAGCCCTTTATGATTCCTTCATAAAACCACCAATTCAAGAAACAACAATGCAATAGCATCACCACATTCCAATTCAAAACTCTTTATTTCGAAATATTCCGATAAAACTCACCGAAAAATGATTAAAACAAACCCCAAAAAAATATATGCACACTATTAACACCACCACCACCATTAACACCGCCGCTAGTAGCTTTTCTTCAATTTTAGTTTTATTTCAAATTTTTAAATTCATGAAGATAACTTTTAATTTTAGAAATTCAATTTCATTCTTTTCTAATGAGCTTAAGTCAAGGGGTTTAGGTGGGGTGAAGGATTTGATAATTGAAGGAGAAGAAATTGGGAGTTTGGAAGGGACGGGGTGGGGCTGGTGGTGGAGAAATTGGTGGTTGAAGGAGAAGGGGGCTAGTGGTGGCGGGTTTGAAAAGTAAAAATTATGGTGGGGGTAGGGGTAGAAGAAGAAGATGAGAAATGGAGGTGGAGGGGTATGAAAAAGATAAAGAAATAGGGGTGGGGGTATGAAGAAGGCGGTTATATATATATATATATTAAAAAGTGAGGCCATATCAGTTTTTAAATTAAAAAATGTGCTTTTTTTTCATTTATATATATATATATATATATATATTAAAAAGTGAGTCCATATCAGTTTTTAAATTAAAAAATGTGCTTTTTTTTTCATTTTTTTTAAATTCCACGTCAGATTTAGGGGTGAAAATAATATACTTTAAAGATGTTAAGGGGGGTAAATAAATAGAAGTTAAGTGCTAAAGTGAGTTTGGAGGACAAGTTCAGAGGAGGAAAGATGTCTTTAAGGAGTGAATTAATGTTGTATTTTATTGATTGCAAAATGATCCAAAACTTATAAGTTACATGATTGAGAAATCTATAAATTTTGCATCATTTTTTCTAACTCATGCATGTTAATATTAATGGGAACTGCTATAGGAAAATCAAAATCAATGGGGGGAAAACCATGCATTGGACTTGATTGTGTTGTGTTCTCCCTTGAAGTCATAATTTCTTCAAGATTCTATTATTCTGTCGGCTCCACCTCCATTTCTTGATTTCTTCGTTCTGTTCTAATACAATCTCTAAGGCAAACTAGAACATTCATAGCGTTGCTTCCCAATGAGTGTCGGTTGTCTCCAAGCTGTTATCGTTCCTAACTAAAAGCGCCCTCCGATGCAACGGTTGACATTGGAACATTCAATATATCTCCCGCTGATCTTGAAAGCACAGGATATTGTCTTTCATTATTCTTCCACCAATCCAGCGCGCAGATCCTTGCTCTACGATCCTCTATCAGCCGTCGAAGATAATACTTAAGCTCTTCCCGAGAATATGTTTTGGGTGATGAAGGTTGCACCATATCCCAAACATTTAAATTAAAAAAGTAATCAGGATAAATACTATATGTCTTCCTTTTAGAAGATGATGGCTCTTCGATAGCTTGAGGAGTGACAATTTGAGTGATATTTACCGTTACGGCTTCATCAAGTAAATTAGCATACTTGTTATATAATGCTTTCATGTAATTATTCGCATCACTCATATTCGTAAATAAAGAAGGTTCTTCTTCAGACTTTATCTATAAAGCATTATAAATAATAGAACTAAATTCGGCCATAGTATTATATTTCATACATTAATTTATTATAGCACTAATCAAGTAAATTAGGGGAAGCGGATAAAAATATTTCTTAAATTTAGCAATTATAGCAGTTATAGCTTCTTTGTAACCTTCTTTATTCTTATATTCGTTAAGCAAACAAGAAATTTTGACTAAATAATCTAAAATATTACAAACAGTAGGATAATAAGCACCAGAAAATTTAACCGTAGCTATGTAATTTTTTAAAAAAAATTTAACAAGATCAGCAATTGCTGCCCAATCAGAATCATGTAGTATGCACTCAGGAAAAGAAATAGAATATTGATTAAAAGTCATTATAATAGGAACTTTATAAGCAAGATAAGGTTTTAAATAAGTATAAGTAGTATTTCATCTAGTATCCTATTCTCCGGGCATAAATATCGGTCTAAATCCATTTTATTCACATTTGATTTTTTAAATTCTCTCACTCTAGCTTTTCAATTATTTCTTTGAATAAAGCCAATAACAAGCCGAATCTTTTTAATATAAAGCTCAGAAAATTCAAGACCATCTCTTACGATTGAATTATATATATGACAAAAACACTTAACATGAAATATTTTGGGTAACGACGGCGAAAGTTCAACTTTTAACAACTCAATAACAGTCTCGTTGTTAGATGCATTATCAAAAGCTATACATAAAACTTTTCTTTCAATACCATAATATTTTGCTAACTTTAGAAATAGATTCATAAATAAATCTTCTGGTGTGTCTACGATCTTCGTCATAAAAAATGATAGAATATATTTTTGCATGACAAGATTACAATCTATCCAATGACAAGTAATTGTTAAATAATTATTTTTGTTAACAGTACGACCAGAATTAGAAGTTAGAACAATTCTACATGGAATATTTTTTAATAATGCAGATAAATAATAAACATATTGTGCATGGAGTCTAAAAATATCGTTCCAACAAGTGCTTCTAGGAATACTTGTAAACATAGGATTATAAATTACTTGAATATAATGAATAAAAACATCCGAAGAAGCAAAAGTGAAATGGAAACAACCCACAACTATTATTTTTGCTATTTCTTCCCGGTCCTTCATTTTATTATAATTATTAACTAATTGACTGGTTGTTGGGTTCAATCTACTTTGTGTTGTCCCACCAACAGTTTCACTACCTTGTGTAATACTTAGCTCTACCACATGTTTTCCTCTTAAATGTCTCATCAACGAACCAGTACCCCCTTTATTACCTCCGATTTTATGCTCATATATAATTTCACAAATTTTGTATTGTACCTTAGTTTCTCCTTCTATTTTCAAAAAAAAAAAAATCTCATGCAATACTAGTTTTACGAGATCTTATAGGGGCACGGGGAGGACGGGGAGGAAGATTAATCGATTCAGCTCTAACATTAGCATTTTAGACTTTAGGTGTCTCACCAATATTTTCATCATCTACATCTTAATCAACCACGTCTACTTCATTCTCTTCTTCTACCATAATTTTTTTGAGATTCTAAATAATTCATATCGTGAACACCGACACCTATTTCATCCGTAAAAGTTGACTAATTAGTACCGGAGGCACACGAGTATATCTAGTACTTGAACTACCTCTACCGAATCCTCCACCAATTCATTTTTTACTACCCCTACCACTTCCGGGATAAAAAAATTTGACACTTTTATCAAGGTTTCTTAATTTATCCATATTATAAATTAAACTAATAAATATTCAAAATACACAAAACTAATAAAAATAAGTATTCAACAAATAATACAATAATTAAAAATTAAAAGCAAGAGATAAAACGACAATACCAAATTTTGAAAGTATTAGAAAGTTGCAACTTTAGAAAACTTCCACTTGATATTTGTAATTGCAAAATCAAAACATAAAATTGAGCACTTTAGAAGATAATTAGAATATTTGAGAGAGAATGAGATATTGAGAATGTGTGAAAAATGATTTTGAATTTATGTTATTTATAGAAAAAAAATTAATTAACTTTTTTCTATATAAAAATTAAAAAAAGGGTCAATTGGCTGTTGGAGGTCCACAACGGCATTATAGCCGTTGGGCCTCAATGGTCCAATTTTGTAAAATTTACAATGACTACCAACAATTTTTTTTTTAATACTGGGTCGGTCCAAGTCGGGTCATCGGCGGGCTTCGTTCGGTTTGGTAACTAAGTCGGTCCACCGGGATGGTCATCCCAGATTGCTCAGCCCGAGATCGGTGGCCCACTGGGCTGGGCTGGGTCAAACCAGACCGGGTTAATTAAACGGGTTGAGTTAATCGGGCTAGAATGGGCCAACCCAGCCCGAATAATAGGTTTAGTTAGGGCTGGATTTTTTGTGTGCGATTAATGCATTTATTTCACCGCGTCTCAACCAACTTACTATTTGTGATTTGGGTGGATCGTGTAGTATTCCACTCACTCGTGTGGCTCAAATTGGCACACGTTTGTCCGCAATGCAACTTATCAAAGGTTTCAAGAAGTGCAACCGACCTTTCTTGCGATGTTGATGGTAATTATTAAAAATAGAAGCTGCCAAGAGAAGAAAGTCTTGACCTCATGTATCCAACGGGTCCTTGGAGAGAACAAGGATGTAATGTTGGAGAATCTACCTAAACGGTTACCTCTACGAAGGGAAGTTGATCATCAAATCAAATTGGTTCCCGGGGCAAAGCCACCAGTGATGAGTCCATATCATATGTCACCTCCGAAACTTGATGAATTAAGGAAACAACTCAAGGAGTTGTTAGAATCTGGTCATATCCGTCCATCAAAGGCACCCTTTGGAGCTTCAATTTTATTCCAAAAGAAGAAGGAGGGACGTTGAGGTTATATATTGACTACCACGCTCTCAACAAAGACATGGTGAAAAACAAATACCCTATCCTATTGATTGCCTATTTATTTGATCATTTGGGGCAAACCAAAGTATTTATCAAGATGGATTTGAGAAAGGTCTATTATCAAGTTCGCATAACCGAAGCAGATGAAGCCAAGATGGCTTGTGTGACTCATTACGGGTCTTTTCAATGGTTGGTCATGCCGTTCGGATTGGCCAACACACTATCCACATTTTGCACCTTAATTAACAAGATTTTCCAGCCGTATTTGGACCAATTTATGGTTATATATCTTTATGACATTGTGGTTCACAGTAGCTTCATGGAAAAGCACATCAAACACCTTCAATTAGTGTTAAACGTGCTGCGAGAGAATGAGCTATGCATCAAAAGGGAGAAGTGCACATTCGCCCAGCCAAAGGTGCAATTCTTAGGCCACAAAATCAGTCAAGGGGAGATTCAGATGGAAAATGACAAAGTCGAGGCGATTCGGGATTAGAGGCTCCAACAAAGGTGCTCAAACTAAGGTCCTTCATTAGCCTCGCCAACTATTATTGGATATTCATTCCTGGATATTCAAATATTACTGCTCCACTCACGGATTTATTGAAGAAAAACCATGTTTGGAAGTGGAATAGCTTGTGTCAAGAGGCATTCAAAAATCTCAAGGCAGCCATCAATCATCAAGGAATCGATTTTGTCTTTATCAGATTTTCAAAACTATTTGAGGTTCAAACGGACGCATCGGATTTTGCTATTGGTAGTGTCCTAATGCAAGAGGGTCACCCAATAAAATTAGAAATTAGAAAATTAATTGATGCGGAGCGGCGATACACAGTCCACGAGAGGGAGATGACAGTCATTGTCCATTACTTAAGGACATGGCATCACTATTTATTGGGTGCTCCGTTCGTTATTAAGATGAATAACGTAGCAACCAGCTACTTCCAGTCTCAAAAGAAACTCTTTCCAAAGCAGGCGTGGTGGCAGGACTTCTTAGAGGAATTTGATTACTTTTTGGAGTACAAATCGGGGAAAGCAAATGTTGTGGCTAACACACTAAGTCGCAAGGCTATTTTGGCGACCCTTTTGAGTACTACAAGTTGTAATATGGTTGATACCATCAAAGAGGGAATGGAGCATGATCCTGTCGCCAAACAATTTCTTGCTTTAGCCCGCCAAAGTAAAATACAAAAATTTTGGGAAGAGGAGGGACTGCTATATACCACCGGAAGGCGAGTTTATGTGCCTAGATGAAAAAATCTTAGGTATTTGTTGATCAAGGGGGGCCATGATATGACATGGGTTGGTCATTCCGGGTAGAAACACACCATGGCGTTGTTATAAGTTGCTTATTATTAGACTAGGATAATGGACGATATCGAAGTGTATGACCACATTTGTCTTATTTGCCAACAAGACAAGGTGGCGCATAAGGTGCCCGGTGGATTGCTTTCGCTGCCCGTCGCGGAAAAACTATGGGACAACGTCACTATGGATTTTATTATATGTTTGCCATACTCTGAAGTTTGTGGAATGATCATGGTAGTTGTGGATCGCTTTTCAAAATATACGACGTTCACGGCTACTATGTCTAGTTGCATAGCCAAGGAGGTATCCCAATTGTTTCTCAAAAACTTTGTAAAGCTTTAGGGCTTGCCAAGCATATCATTAGCGATTGAAACCCTCGGTTTATGGGTGTATTTTGGAAGGAGTTGTTCAGTTTCTTGGGCTCTGAATTACATTTTTTAATCAGATTTTATCCCCAAATCAATGGACAAACGGAGTGAATCAATGGGCTTTTTAAGTGCAATTTGAGGCACTTTGTTAGTGCCAATCAAAGAAATTAGGCAAGGTTGCTTGATACAATCCAATTCTCATATAATTTGCAGTGAAGCGAGGCGATGGTATGTAGTCCCTTTGAACTTGTAATGGGACAACAACCGAATACTCCGCAATCCTTGTTTGTTAATGCCGGAATAAATAATACAAGTGTTTATCATATGGAAAAGGCTTGGGAAGGGCAAGTCGATATGGAAAGGTCATATATTGATAAGGCAGCCCATAAAATAAAGAAATTTGTTGACCGCAAGTGTCGTTTAGTCCACTATCATATTGGAGACAAAGTAATGGTAAAGCTCAATCCACGACAATTCAAGTCGTTGAGAAGCCTCAATCAAAGTTTAATATGATGTTATGAGGGGTCATTTGAGATTATTGCCAAGGTTGGCGAAAATTCATACAAGTTGGACATATCATCCCATTTTAATATTTATCCCATCTTCCAAGCAAGTCAATTGAAACTGTATTTTGAAGACAAAGAAGACGTGGAGCAGGGTTGGTCCAGTCGGGCTTAAAACTATATGAAGTCCATTGCCATGGATAAACAAATTGAGGCAATTATTGATCATCAATTGGTTTGAGGCAAGGGTTGGGGCAATTTGAGTGCCCAATTCTTAGTCCATTGGAAGGGCCAATCGCCGGAGGAGGCACTATGAGAAAAACACAAGGACTTGAGGCAGTTTAAGGAGCAAGTGCACAAGTATCTGCAGCTATGTGGTGTCGCGGTCATCGCCAAAATAGGTAGGGGAGAGTGTGACACCCCGAGTCACTGTCCATTAAATTTCCAATGTTCCGGGCATGTTTTCAATATTTTGGGCATGTTTTTGATCTTGACGAGGATTCCACGAAGTCAATTGATGAAGACAAAGTGCAAAAAGCTTTGGGAGGTCAAAATAACACACATGAGTCAAATTTATTAGGCTTTGGAGCCTTGTGGAAGCAGTTGGACAGTAGAGAAGCTGGAACAAAGCAATATGATAGTGACAACTCACTAGTTACCAAAGCTTGATGGCCAAATTAGGAAACTTTGACTAGCTTGTTTTAGACATTTGTAAAGAGTCATTTTCATGCATTTATTGGGTCTTTGACTTTGGGGACTTTAAATACATGTTGTAAGCCCTCTTGGGCAGCCATTCACATATTTCTATTGTCTTAGCAATATATCAAAAATTGGCTCTTCGGCCTCTCAAAAATATTTTCCTTTCTTTATTGCTTTTCTTAGTGTTATTTGTGTGAATGTTCATTGTTCCTTGAGACTGATTTTAGGAGGTGAGGACTGAGTTTAGAGAACTATTTTAGCTTGTTAAACTATCTGCACACGTCTAAAAATTAGGCCCGTGACAAGATTTACTCTGTATTAGAGACTGTCAAGAATATGAGAAATATTATTAAATAAGTCTTGAAGTGACTTTGGTTAGCGTTACAGTTTGAAAATATGATAAAATACATATACACTCTCTGAAATTTCTGTCGATATTTATTTTGAACTATGATTTTCTATTGGATATTCTAAATGTTGTTATGCTTTGGAGTGAACCAAAAAATTTTGGGTAGACCCGAATCTAAGCGTTGGCTAGCTAAGTGTCAGTAGTAGTTATGAATCCTTGAAATAAATTACCACGCACATGACCCAACCAATTGAGAGAAAATCAATAGATTCCTTTTTGCGAGTAATTTATTTATATTTATTTGCATTATTCAACTCAAATTTTTTTTGTTGTATTTGAGGAATAATGGTGATAAGTAATTTACTGGCAATATTTATTACCATCAGAATGTATTTCAATAATTAAACACTTAAAACTGGTCATTAGACACATTAACACTGATCTAGAGTAGCGAGTTGCATACACCATGCTTACTCTTTCCTAACCAATAATATTAACATATCAGTATACCATTTAGAAAATAAGTAATAAGTAAACTAGAATATCATTCTGATAAGTATTATTTTCATCTGAAGGACAGACCAAATTTCCTAAGAAACATCACTAAGTATAAGGAGAAAGGGGCCTAATATGAAATTTTCATGGTTGTTGCTATTTTTTTTTGTGTCATGTCTTGTGCATATTTTCAGTGGATATTTGATTGATACATTGAAACTATAGATCCATGGTAAAATGACAATAACATAACCCCTCCTACACAATATTGTTCCTAACATATTTGTGTGCTTTGCTTTAGTCCCATGTCCAACTCTTTCTAGGTTGTCAAAAAATAAACATAAACAACAAGGTGAACCACATTATTATTTGCATGAATTTTAATGATTTTGAGATGATTAACTTTTATATATATATATATATATATATATATACAGACACACACATACACACACTAAAGTGTTATAGTGATTCCGTGGAATTCAGATTATAAATTTAGAGAAATTTATCCTGCATTTGTAGATAAATATGTAAAAATGACTAAGAGATGTGCAGAAGTAATTGCTTCACATTTTGCACAAGTAAAGGAATAAAGTTGTGTTTACAATTAAACCTTTAATGTGAACATATTTGAAGTCTCTATGGATGATACATTACATGCATTGCATTAAAGCTTTAGCTGTAATTTCTATCATACTATCTCATAGAACCAACCTGCTGAATTACTGTTAGAGAACATGTTATATGCAAGTTTGAATTTCTATGATTGGGTTCATTACTCTCAAACATAGAGAGATGTTGTTTAAAGTTTTTCAAAAATGAGTGATTGATCTTGACTGGCCTAAGTCTGTAATTCAAAGTTGGTCTTTGTATTGGCATGATGGTATGTGTTAGACCTTTGTTTTTGTTTTTGTTTTCCTTAATGGTTTCACCATGCACAATTATCATCTGAACATAGTTAAATTGGTGAAGTTTTTAATGATGGGGTCATATAGTAAAAATCTCCAAGTCATTTTCATTTAATTTGTCATTTATTACTAAAAATGCATAACTATGTAATATGAGTAATTTAGTTTTCGGATTGTGATTGTTCTATTGGATGTTTACTTAGTTGTAGCATTGGGTCATAAACTATTATTCACTTATTAGAACTGTTGGCACTTCAAATTTGTTGGCTCATTTCCTTGTATTTTAGGTTATGTGGTTGATGAGAAGGGAGCATCCCCTTTCTTACTGCGGTATTAGTCTTTGCCTAGTTCAGAAGATATTGTACTAATGGTGATGTGGAAGTTGGTGAAAAAGAATCCATGAAAGAAAATGATATTAATCACACTGATGTTAATGTGGATGCATCAGTTGATGCTGTGGAAGTTGCTACAAAAGAACAACCCACGAAACAATTTGAAGTTGATTATGCTGTGGCTATTTTATTTTTAAAACATATGCAGCTAGCAAAATTATTATTCTGGTGAGTACACGACTTTTCTTATAATTTTAGGCCAAAGTATTCAGGCGAACACTCTTCCAACCTCTTATATCTGTTATTATTGCGGTTAATATTTGTTTTTATGACTTAAAATTGATTGTTAATTAAGATAAATGTCATCAAACTAGGATTGTGTCTATATAAATACTTTGTCATCCATTCAGTTGCTCAATTGAACAATTAGCCGTAATTCAAGTCAGTAGTATGCATGTGCTTATATGAGTAGTAAAATCAAGTGTCTTTCTAATGATAGTTACAGAGTATATGATAAGATGATAAAATTAATTTATTGTCAGTATTATTAGTTCTCTCTAGGAATTTCATTAATAATTGGCCGTTTTGATTCTTTGGAACAAATCAGTAAATTTAGTAGATCGTTTTAGGACATCCTAATGACTATAGATAGATGTTGTTTTTCAAGTATCCTAGGCTGAAATCTTTTGAAATGTCTATGCTAAAAAAGACGTAGCACATAAGAATAAGTTGATTAATAATACAAATAGCTAATTTGATTACTTCTTCTTGTTCTTACATTGTGCAGGTTTTTGAGATCATCTACAAATCTGTACATTTGGTAACTGGAGCAGTGATAAGAAACTCTTTCTGGCTCTCCCACTCTCTTGTGTCTGCGAAAGGAATGGAAAGCAAAAGAAAACTGCTCAAAGGCTATTCATTGTACTTAAAGAATACTAGCTTCCGTCGACCGTCGAAATCTTTTGCAGTTTTCTTTTAATAACTAGATGCTTGAAATGAGAGGATAAAATAAAATATTAGGAGTACTATATATGAACACATATATACTACTAGATACTTTAAATGATATACATACAATATATATATATATACACACACATTACATATTATACGACTTTAACAAAATACACACATATACTTTCAATGTCTACTTCAAAAAATATACACACATAATATACTACTTAAAATACTCCTTAAAATAATATACATACAAATTATATACATTATATATTACAGTACATTAGAAAACATACAATATACAAATATACATACAATATATACTACTTGAGATACTACTAGAAACAATATATATTCAATATATACTGCTACTTGAAAATATGTATACCTTATATATTATACTGCATTAGAAAACATACACACAAATATACATACATTATATAGTTATTTACTACTAGAAACAATATACATTCAATATATACTACTTGAAATAATATACAGCCAACATATATACATTACATATTATACTACTCTAGAAAACATACATATTGTTATAAAATATAAAACAAGAACAAGAATAAAGAGAGAAGAGTAGAGAGAATAGAGAGAGTAATTCTTATTTCTCTTGAGGGATTGATTGAAAATACAATGAATAAAACCCCTCTATTTATAGGAGACAATACTCCTAGTTTCTAACTAAAAGAAAGACATTTCAAATCCTGATAGATATCAGTTAGATCTTATTAGATCTTGATAGACATTCACTATAATGTAAATACATTTATAACACTCCCCCTTGAATGTTTAGATAGATAATATGCCTCGCTAAAATCTTACTAGAAAAAACTCAGTAAAAAAAAAATCTAGTGAAGGAAAAAGAGTACACATCTATAACAATACGCATTTCGGCTGGCTCATTAAAAACCTTACAAGGAAAATTCGGTGGGACAAAACCTTGAAAGGAAAAAAGAGTACAACACGTATTAGCTCTCCCTAATGAGAACATCCTTGAACATTTGCATCCCGATCTTGTGCACCATCTTCTTGAAAGTTGCAATTGGAGAAGAT
Source organism: Capsicum annuum (assembly GCF_002878395.1). NCBI lineage: Eukaryota > Viridiplantae > Streptophyta > Magnoliopsida > Solanales > Solanaceae > Capsicum > Capsicum annuum. The sequence continues at coordinate 99,961,337 of NC_061112.1, forward strand.
TTGGTGAATAAATCAGTCACTTTGTCACTTGAACGAATCTGTTACACGTTAATATCACCATTCTTTTGTAGCTCATGTAAGTAGAAAAATTTGATAAAGTGTGCTTCGTTAAATTGTGCTATGCATGATGCATTTTCTTCATAAAAATCATGGAAACTTTATCATATTTAAAATTATATTTTTCAGGAATGAGATGTATCGTGGACCTCAGCCGCACACACTGTCGATTTGCTTCATGAATAGTATTAATCTCGCATGGTTCGATGAGATGGCTATGATAGACTGCATTGTATATCTCCAAGCTATGGCAGTATCACCATATATGAACACATTACATGTTTGAGATCGAGATTTATGCGGGTTAGATGAGTACCCAATATCAGCATGAACAATAAGATCGGGACTGCAATCTATAGAATAAAATAAGCTCATGTATCTTATCCCATTTCAATGTCTCCAGTAGGAGTAGAAATATACCTTGCTAACATATTAACCGAAAAGGCTATAGGCCTTGTAGTATTTGCAAGGTACATGAGTGCATCAATTGCACTAAGATATGGTACTTCATAACTAATTCAATTCGATATATTTTGAATTTCAGCAAATAATCTATTTCTTTGAAAACTCTCCAAGAGTTCCAATGATTTTCAAGCTATAAGCTTATATAATATAAGGATTATAAATAAGTTTCCTAGAAACTTTTATATGCTTCAAGCATTTTGAATCCTTAAAAGTTTTTCACATAAGTTTTGTCAAGTGATAATATTCAACATTTCATGAGTGACATCTTCAAGTGTCTGGAATGCAACTGAAATAAGTTTTACGCTTAACAAAATTCATCCTTTCATGTCACTTGATAATGTTTCTACATCAGCATGCTTAAATAAACATAGAATTCAAATGCTCATAATCTTTTACAATATTGTGCCAATATTGTATCAAAGATATCATCGACAATTTCTCATTTTGTATCGGTTCACAATGTGACATAACATTTTGAGATGTCATCACTTCATTATTTTCAGGTACCTGAACCTCTCATAAGGTTTTATGAAGTGTTATGTCATAGGTTCTAAGAGCACATTGCCTTCTTATTATGATTATTTGCTCCTTATCCTTTTCAAAAATTATTTTATTTAGAACCGATTGATCTACCACGCTTCACGCATGCATAGATTTTGTCCTTTAGGGACACAAAATAGGAGCACTTGCAACTTAAATATGAGATGCTTTCGGCATTTGACTTGAATTATCTTTTGAATGAGGATCTGACGATAATTCCTAACATATTTCTTAGCTGCTTATAATCTCCCCCTTATGTTAGTAAAACTAATATACATCCTCCTTTGAGAAATCCATCTTTGTGCATCATGGTATATTCATTAATCATATACCGCACATTAACTATTAGATGGACAATGTGTGATTCTTAACTTAGAACCAACTTTGAGGAAAAATGAATCATAATTTATTGGTTTGATGCATACAAGTACTTTTGTATATAATATTTCAAACCAACACATAAAGCTTTTGTTCTCAATGTTTAACTATTATTGAAGGCATTCGATGCTAAATCATGATCATCAAGATGAATTGTCTTGATTTCACAATCTGAAAACTATACTCTTAACTCAATTTTATTGAGCAAGCAACTTTATGAATGTCAAATTGCAGGTTAACAATAAAAGTATAAGTGATCATCTCATATCGATGCATCTTAATTGATCACATGACTGGTGAACGGGCCCATATTCTTCTTTTATATTTTTCAGATTTTAAGAAATCCAATCCCAAAATTAGTTGGTCCAACCAACGTATCATGAGAACGAGAAACATTAAAGTTTATGAAGAATTTTTGAATTCTTCAATATATGTTTAATACTTAATATGTACATCTTTAAGATGTCGCAATCGTTTATGTCAACTTATGAACTTTTATGCTAATAAACTCCAAATTTACCATGACATGTTCTTTTTACTTTAGTAAATTTCAGATTTACTATTACACGAATAAATTTCAGATTTACTACTTCAGAAGTAGATTTAAAAATAACTTTCTCAATTATTCAGCCTCTTTCGAAGGTGAGTTGTGATACCGTCACAATCAAGTGCACGTTTGCATTAATAAACTTCTCATTCCCCAGGAATAAAATATAATCATGCCTTAATTCTATAAAATTTTGATAGGTTAGAACCTCTTTCAAAATATTGCTACTTCAGGAGCAAATCGAGGCATACATATGATCTAGAGAATTTTTCTCTAACATATCATATGACATAATACGCGTGCAAAAATATCATCACTTTTGATGATCATTATCATATTGTCCCTCCACGCGTATATTCGTGCATTCAATTACTTGTCTTCTTTCAAACATACTATGCATTGTTATCACATACACTTCAAAAATGAAGTAAGTTGTCATATTTCAGACTTATCATATATTGCTACCACATTCACTTCATGGAATGAAGCATATTCAATGGGTTGAATTTCATGACTTTTCACCAAATACCCATTATTTTGCCTTAGTCATCATAATATCATCAGTATGGTGCATTGGGATTCAAACTCAACGTCTTACTCATATAAAACGTCTTAGACATAAATCAATGGGACTTGAACCCAACATATTATCATCCCTTTTGATAATATTATTCTTGAGGAATAAATTTAAAACATAAATGGTTCCAAACTAATTATTTTTGCTCAAATCCAACAATAGTTATATTATTAGTAGCAAAAGACAGATAACATAAGAAATTACTAACCTTAAAATTATGTTTAGATTAATAATCTTACTTTGTTTGGCAGAGTCTCGTGCTTGAAATTACCTTTAGATTAATCTCACCTTGTTTGACGGAGTTTCGTGCTGATAATGTGTTATAAAATATAAAATAAGAACAAGAATAAATAGAGAAGAGTAGAGAGAATAGAGAGAGTAATTCGTATTTCTCTTGAGAGATTCTTGATTGAGAATATAATGAATAAAACCCCTCTATTTATAGGAGACAATACTCCTAGTTTCTGACTAAAAGAAAGACACTTCAAATCCTGATAGATATTAGTTAGATCTTTTTAGATCTTGATATACATTCACTATAATGTAAATACATTTATAACACACATATATATAGATATATATACATACAATTATATACTATATTACTTGAAACAATATGCATACATTATATACTGAAACTATACATTTAATATAAACTAATTAAAATACTACTTGAAACAACATACATACAACGTATATACATTACATATTATACTACTTTAGAAAACATACACGCATATACACGTACAATAAATACTACTTGAAATACTATTTTAAACAATATACATACAACATATATACATTACATATTATACTACTTTAGAAAACATTCACACATATATATATTCAATATACACTACTTAAAAATATATACACATATATACATACAATATATACAGCTTAAAAATTAAAATACTACTTTAAAAAATATACTTACAACATATATACATTACATATTATACTAATTTATAAAATATACACACAACATTTATACATTACATATTATACTACTTTATAAAATATATACACAACATATATACATTATCTACTATCCTACTTTGAAAAATATACACACATATATACATATAATATATACTACTTAATAAAATAATACTTGAATATATATTCAAATATGAACATAAACTACTTAAAAGATAAAACTTATATATAATTTTTATATGTCAATACTAATTGTTTAAGTAAAATATGCTAACATTATTTTGTAATTTTCATTGTATGTATATATGTTTGTTAAGTTTATGTCAAGTTTGATAGTAATATAATAAAAGTATTTAATTCAAATTAAATATTCAATTTAAATGAAAAAATATGTAAAGAGTGAATGAATCTTGTATTTGATTGATTGCAAAATGATTCAAAACTTATAAGTTACAAGATTGCAATTACATCTCACTTAAAATGAAATATAAAAAATTCAATAGATTAAATGATTAATTGACAATTCTACAAATTTTTGCATTATTTTTTTAACTCATTCATGTTAATATTAATGAAAATTGCCTGAGAAGCGTCAAAATCAATAGGGTCAAGCCATGCATTGGACTTGATTGTGCTGAGTTCTCCCTTGAAGCCATAATTTCTTCAAGATTTTTTTCGTCTGCCGAATTCATCTTCATTCCTTGTTTTCTTCATTCCGCTCTAATCCAGTCTCTAAGACAAATTAGAATATTCATGGCATTTCCTCTCAGTAAGTGTCGGTTGTCTCCAAAGTGTTGTCGTCCTTGACTAAAAGCGCTCTCCGATGCAACGGTTGACATTGAAAGATCCAATATATCTCTAGCTAATCTTGAAAGTACAGGATACGGTCTTTTATTATTCTTTCACCAATTCAAAGCGTTGATCCCTGCTCTACGATCCTCTATAGGTTGTCTAAGATAATACTTAAGCTCTTTCTAAAAAATGGCTCTGTGTGTTGAATGCGACATCCTATTTCAAACATTTAAATCAATAAAGTAATCAAATAACTACTATGTGCTTGTTTTTTAGAAGATGATGGTTCTTTGGGAACATGGGGAGTGAGAGTTGGAGTGATATGTGCCGATATAGCATCATCAAGTAAATCAGCATAATAATTGTATAATACGTCCATGTACTTGTTCGCATCACCCATAGCCATAAACAAAGAAAGTTCTTCTTCAGGAATAGCTAAAACATTATAATTAATAGAAGCAAATTCGGACATAATATTATATTTCATACATGAATTTATTATAGCACCAATCAAGTAAATAGAGAAAAATGAATAAAAATATTTTTAAAATTTATCATTCATTACAACAATAGCTTCTTTGTAACCTAGTTTATCCTTATATTCGTTAAGCAAACAAGAAATGTCGTCTAAATAAGCTAAAATATTATAAACAGTAGGATAATAAGCATCAAAAAATTCAATCGTAGCTATATAAATTTTTTTCAGAAATTTAATAAGATCAGTTATCATTGCCAATCAGAATCATGTAGCATACACTTAGGAAAAGAACCAACAAATTGATTAAAGGTCATTATAATAGGAACTTTATAAATAAGGCAAGTTTTTACAAAATCATAAGTAGCATTTCATCTACAATCTACTTCTTCAGACATTAATATCGGTCTAATTCCACTTTGTTCACATTTTCTTTTAAATTCTATAAATCTAACTTTTCTATGATTTCCTTGAATAAAGCCAACTGCAAGCCTAACCTTTTCAATAATAAGCTAAAAAATTCAAGATCATCTTTTACAATTAAATTATGTATATGACAAACACACTTAACATGAAATATTTTAGATAACGGTGGAGAAAGTTCAAATTTTAACAAGTCAACAACAACCTTGTTGTTAGATGCATTATCAAAAGATATACATAATACTTTTCTTTCAATACCATAATATTTTATAACTTTTATAATAGATTCAAAAATAAATTTCTCAATGTGTCCACGGTCTTCATCATACAAAAATGCTAAAATACGTTTTTGAATAACAAAATTACTATCTATCTAATGACAAATAATTGTTAAATAATCATTAGAGCAACTCTATATGAAAGATTTTTTAATAATGCAGATAAATAATAAACATATTGTGCATAGAGTCTAAAAATATCAAACTGACCAGTACTTATAAGAATACCTTCTAATGTAGGATTATAAATTTCTTGAATATAATGAATAAAAGCTTCAGAAGAAGCAAAAGAGAAAGGCCAACAACCCACAACTATCATTTTTGTTAATTCTTCCCTATCCTTCATTTTATTATAATTCGAAACTAATTGACTGATTTTTGAATCCAATCTAGTTTGAGTTGACCCCCTAATAGATCCACCACCTTCTAACTCAGCTAACTCTATTGGGTGCTTAATTTGCAAATGTCTATTCAACGCACCCGTACCAACTTTATTACCTCTTGTCTTATGATCATATACTTCCTGACAAAGATCGCATTGGATCTTAGTAGTTTCTTCTACACAACTAAAAGATTTTCACATAATACAATTTTTTTTTAGATTTTACAGGGGGCAGGGGAGGAAGATTAACTGATTCAGATCGAACATTAACATTACCGATTTCGGGTTATCACTAATATCATCAACATCTTCATTTAAATCAACTACGTCTACTTCATTCTCTTCTTCTATACCATAATTTTCTTGAGATTCTAAAAAATTCATATCGTGAGCACCTACACCTATTTCATTTTCAAAGGATTCTCTAAGTAGTACCGGAGGAACACAAGTATATCGACTACTTGAACCATCTCTATCAGAATTAATTAATTTTTACGACCACTACTACTTTCGGAACAGAAATTTCTAACATTTTTACCAACTTTTCTTAATTTATCCATATTATAAATTAAACTAATAAATATTCAAAAAATATAAAAATAATACAAACAAATATTAAACAAATAATACACTAATCAAAAATTAAAAGTAAGAAATGAAAAGACTATATCAAATTTTTGAAGTATCTGAAAGTTGAGACTTTTGAAAACTTCCACTTGATATTTGTAATTCCAAAATAACAAAATGAAATTGAGCACTTTAGGAGATAATTAGAATAACCGAGAAAGATTGAAAGAATGAAATTGTGAGTTGTGTGAAAAAATGATTCAAAATGCATGTATTTATAGCAAAAAAATTGAATTAAATTTTTTTCCTAAAAAAATTATCAGCCAAAGCTGATTTTGGCCGTTGGGCCAATGATTATAGCCGTTACAGTGGCCAACAGTCCAAAATCCAGTTGGACTGTTGGGATAGTTAATTTTTTAAAAAAAATTAATGGGGTCAGTCTGATGCACCAGTGGACCTGATCCGTTTTATAACTAGACCGATCCACTGGACTCCTTGAACCAGATGACCCATCACCAGAACCCAACTCCAAACCCCCCAAACCTACCGATTCCGGGTCAGACTGGTTCGGATAACATTTTTGACTGGTCTAACCGGGCTGATTCGACTTGACTCGGCTCAATTAACAGGTTCAGATCAGAGACTGAGTTACAATGGGAGTTTCCCGGAGATAATGAGCCAAGCAAAGTTATTTAATTTTAGAAAAGGACAAAAATACATTAGGAAAGAATGGGTAACTTGCAATAGCAAGTCAATTTTATTAATTTTACCTAATGATTGTAAAATATTTTATACAATGTGTACACAAAATTTAAGCTTTAAAATTAATCCCTTGAGATATTTTGATGTGTATATGAACGGTGCGAATTATGCATGACAAAAAACTGTTGACAGCGGGTAGTCATAAGCTAGGGAATAATGATGATGGTCGAGTACAATCATGCTATTTACAACTAACTATGGGCAATATGAAACGTACAACAACCAACTTTTCAGCTTGTAGGTAGTCATAATATATAAGCAGCTTCCCCTTGCTTTCCTCTTCATCAGCTCCAACAAAATAGTATATCAGTTGGTTGTTTCCACCTATTGGATCATGGACATGTCCAAATTTTCAAACCAAAATGGAAATTTGCTTCTTCCACAGGACAACTTTCAGTCAGCAAAAGGTGCAAGTACTACTCCACTACTAGTTAGAACAAGATTCATGGCTGGATGAGTAGTTTAAGGGTGCGTTTGATACTTTGGAAAGTGCTTTTTTTAAAGAATAAGTGACTTTCTTATTTAGTTTTATTGTTTGATATATAAATAAAAAGAATTTTATTCCAAAATTATATTTACTATCTAGGGAAATATTATGGGGTAGGGATAGAGGGTGGGCGTGGGGATCATAGGGATGACTAATGTGTTACACCACTCAGGGAACTTGTTTTCTTTAGATTTCAAGAAGCTTTTTTTCTTAAAAAAAAAAAAGGAACATCTTCAAAATATTTTTGATCAATCAAACATGTAAAAATTAATTTCCTCCCTACCAAACACACCCTAAGAAGTGTTACAGTTGATGGCAGCCCGGAGCTACATGGACAAAATCGAAAAGATATGGTTAATTTTTTAATGCAAAATATATATCAATTATCAAGTCTTGACAGAGATGAAAGCAGGAGAAAAAAAGATAATAAAAATATGCAAAAGACATATATTTATGTTATACTTAATTACTTTACACATAAATGAGTTGAGTACATTTATATATATTGGAATCTTGGATTAATTCACAAATACTTCCTCGTCCAAAAATATTCGTCCCAAATTGAGATGACACATTAATTAAGAAAAATAATTAATAACATGATTAATTTAACATAGTACCCCTATTAAATGATGTTTACATTTTAATTTGAAGTAAAAGTAATTAATGCAAAGGATAAAACATGAAAAAAAATTATTTCTTCTTGATTAATAAAAAAGGACAAGTAAAACGAGAAATTAAATTAGAAAATTTGAGACGGATAATTTGGGACGGAGGGAGTAGTAAATACATTAAAGATTAAAAGTTAAATTTTAGCTGGATAATGATACAATTCTTAAGTGGGACACTAGAAATATCAAATTCCATTGATAGAAATTTCTAATTCTATCACTGATAAAAATTTAGTGCTTAAAACTTTAAAGATTAAAATCAATAAATTTAAATCCTAAATTCGCATATTTTATTTGACTACCTATAACTTTTTGTTGATCAATTCGTCTTGCATATGCACTAATTAACAAACGCTCCCACATCTCGTACGTAAAAGGAGGGAAGGAAACACTAAAAAAGTAACCAAGATATGATGCCTATATAACTATGGACTTGAATAATATGGTTCCAGAAAAAGCAAAACTTTTTGAATTTAATGGCATAATTTTTTTGGAAAAAGACATAGACACTAGAGAAGAAGAAACACTAATTGCATACATACATGAGAAGGAAATTCGTCCACATCGATAAAGTAAGGAATGCTTACTCAGTACACTGAGCAAGCAAGCCAGCAGTGAATACTGAACTACTGATACACTCGTACAGTACTCATGACATGCATGTGTAATTTGCACACACGTACATATTTTATCACTTAATTAGCCGGTTATTTACTATCTATACTCCTCTCAATTAATCATTTAGTCGTAATAATAAGTTACTATTTTGAAAAGATAACTAAGGGGAGAACTACGGGATCCACCATATTTTGGTAGCCTTCATAGTACTTTAGCCTTCTATGCCGTTAAATTATTTTTTGCCAATAAAAATTATCCAGTGATGTATAACATTAAAAAAAAAAACTTAAGAAAAATGATTTTTTTCAACAGCACTATTGAAATTCGTGGAAAACACATACATGAGGTAACATTCAAAATTTGAGAAAGTTTGAAGTTGACTTGAACTGGTTTGGATCAATATTGGCAGTTCAAATTAAGTTAGAAAAATTTCTTACGACTCATATATTTCATATACAGGATTACACACAGAAGATACATACACATCTCATCTTCTTCCATATTCATCGTCTACTTCAAATTTGACTCAAGAGTTCAACTCAAACCACCTCAAGCAATATGGAAGTTTGATGCCATTATAAATGATGCTCAAAAGCACACAACAATTGAGAATAAGTCGACTTGGGCTAGTTTTAAAGGTGTGATCTCTTTAATAACTTAAAACTTTTAAGATGGGGTAATCATACACTCAATATAACATCGAATTAGCCAGCAAAGTTCATGTGTTCGAGTCCCACAATCTATTACTAAAAGAATTTCTACAACAAATCGGTTCTCTGTAATATCTTAAACTAGATTTTTAACTGAAATGACCATACACCGGATGAAAATTACCAAGTACTGGTAACTGGATATCGTACTTTATACCCCTAAACATCCATCTACTTCTATATCAACTCTAGCATCCCTTATTCATATACGTATTTACATCATGATCCTAGCTGCAATCCCAACAACATAAATAGATCGATCTACCAACTTTATATATCATGATACTCAGTTGGTATCTTATGAGGTGTATGGTGAACATATATTATGTCAAAATATCCAACCGAACCACACATAAAGCCAAAGTCGAGACCTGAAAGTTTAAATCTGTTGCCTTGCCCTTGGAGTTAGTAATTCCAATGACTCTTACCAATATCATTACCTCAATAAGTTCAAGAATATATAATACCATGAGCAACAAGCTCAATATCATTACTTCCAAAGATGCATGCCTAGTACTATTTCGCTCTGTTCGATAATTTGCTATATCAATAAATTATTAATCACGTACCAAGACCCTAGCTAGACCTATCTTCTGTTTCTTCTTAATCATGGATCTAAAACCCAAGCTTGTTCCCTAATACATATAATTTAACAAGGTAAAATTCTATGATTGCAAAGGATGCTTATTTGTTGATCTGATACACTTATATATGGTAGTATATCATATAATTTTGCCTAATTAAGCAAAGGTAATCATAAGTTATAAAAAGGTACTTTGGACTTTAGCTAGAAAACTTTTAATCAACTGATAATTAGACTTTAGTTAGAAAACTTTTAATCAACTGATAATTAAATGAAACCCTAAATTGATCACTAGAAGGTGAGATTTGATTGTAATACCTTCATTTCTCATGATAATCTATTGAAGATCTATGTTACGAATAACAAAACATATGAAAATAAACCACAGTATAATTAATTAAGAGATTAATACAATCAAACAGATCCATAAAGATTCACCCAACACCACACACCTAGTCCCTAGAAAGTAGAAACTCAAAAGAAAGCAACCACTATACTACTAGTAATCAAAATCTAAATACAACAAAACCCACCTGCAGCTAGCTAGCGGTTCACAAATCCTTGTTCTTTCTCTTCCTTGACCAAGTAATTTTTGTATCCAACAAGAAGATCTAGTAGGTAGCTAGGCAGGTTGTATATAATTAAGTAAAAAGTGATGACTTTGCTTGAAATAGCAAAGAGATCGGACCAAGAAGCTTGATTCCCCCACAAAGGAAAAAAAGTGACTTTTAGCTAGAGTCGTTCATTCAAACGTCTCTTGCCAAATTAATACTATACTCTTGTGTACATGTTCATCAGTGTCATCATCATTATCCTCACGAACAAAAACATCATGTCCACCACCACGTTTTTTCTGACGAATATTATTGTTCTTCTTCCTTGAATAAGGTGGTGGTGGTAGTGAGAATAATGATGATGTCTTTTTGAAATAAGTATTAGGAAGTTGGTGGTGGGAACAATGATGACGGCGGTGAAAGAAGTAGTAAGGTTTTGTTCTTCTTGGTGGTGGTGATGATTCAGAAAACATGATGATTGCTTTTGGTTTTTGGGGTTGAAAGTTAGGGTGAGTAGGGAATATATAAGAAAAGAGGGTCAGAGAGATATATGATAATACTCTCCACCTTCTTATCAATGTTTTTCGTGCACTCTTTTTCTATTCTTACCTTTTACCTAAGCGAGCCTCTTACCATAAGGAGATAAAGTTTATTTAGTTGTATACGGCTTTAAGTCCAACTTATATTTAGCATATATGTTTGAGAGATAAACTTGAAAATTAATATAAATAGAGGTAAAAGTGTAAATGATCAGAGAGAGGTATTAAATGAGTAGACTGAGTCAAATTTGAGTTGATCAAAATAAGCTTAATTAATAAATAAGTGAGTATTAATTTATTCAAAAATTATTTAAGCTAAAATAACTTAAAATACATATTATAATTTAATCCGTTCAATTATTAATCTTTTTATTATTATTTTTAATAAATTTTAAGTAACTGATAAATTACTTTTTCTTTGTCATAGCCATATATATCGTAGCCATAAATAAATTTGGACTATACACCGATTCAAGTATTTTTGATGTAATAAAATCGATTCAAGTATTTTTGGTGTAATAAAATGAGTCAGACTAAATTAATATATGAATAAGTCAATAACCAATCAAAATATTTCATAAAGAAAAGAACCAATTAATCTTTAGACAAGTCTAGTAAGTTGTATTTCATGGGCTGATTTATTACCAATAATGCTCATCCTTTCTGCTTCCATCATATATCTATTATATAGAAGACCAGTGTAAGCAAGTGAAGGTCGTTCTGTCGTTTTTTGCGGGTTTTTTTTTTTTTTTTTTTAATTTCTTTTTTAATTTTAATTTATTTATCTTATTTTCTTAAAAAAGAAATATTTAAAAATTTTATAAAATTATTTTAAATTATAATAATTAACGACTTGCTTCCGTCACCTCTTTTTTATAATTTCTTATTAAACTTATTTATCTTATTTTTTAATAAATATGTATTTAAAAATTACATAAAGTTATTTTAAATTACAATAATTAACGCCTTAAAAATTTTTAAAAACATATAAAAACCTAATTGTCTCACAAAATTCTATCAGTACTACAACAATAATTATGATAGATGGAGTCGCATATATTATTTAAAATGACTTAAAAAGTATCATAAATCACAATAATTAATCACTTAAAATATTTAACAATATCTAAAAATTTTAATTTATTCTTCATATATTATCACACTTACATAAGACAGAGGGAGTAACATATATTATTTGAAAAAATAATTAGCAGCACGTACTATAAATCACAATAATTAACAACAAAAAATATGTAAAAACTACCCCCTCTATTTCAAAATAATTGAATTATTAGGATATTTTTTAATGTTCAAAATAATTGAATTGTTCATACATATTGAATTATTTTTTTTTAGTTTACCCTTCATTAATTGCATTTTCGATTGAGTTTTAGGAGACTTAATTTTCTTGAAAGTTTCTTACATAAATGTAATTTAGATTTACATTGACTATAATACTTTATACATTCATCTTCATATCAAATTTGAAAAACGAAATTTGAAAGAGAGTTAAGAGATTTTATGAATTTTAGTTTAGCCATGTTAAATTAACTAAGAATTATGTTGAAGTAATTTTTTTATAAAATAAATTTAGAGGAAAATGAAAATTTTAAATTTTTCTCTATATAAATTTTACTAAGATTTTACATTCAAAAATTTGTTGCCAATTAATATGTTTAGTCAGAGACATTTTTTGAATTTAGTAGTAGAAATAAATGTAATTTAAGTAGGTATTGAGGGTGATTAGCATGTTATTAATGTTATGGAGTTTGAAAAGGATAAAAATGAAAAAAAAAAATTATGTATTACTTTATTTTTTTTAAGAGTGTGTCATACTCAGTAATTATTTTGAAATAGAAGGAATATATACAAAAACAAATTGATTGCCTCTCTTAATTTCATTAGTGTTACATAATTGGGACAAAGAGAGGGACATTTATTATCAGAAAGTTATTTGGAAGTATTATAAATCACAATAACTAACAATTTAAAATATTTAAAAATCATACAAAAGTCATAAAATTATATAAAAAATTTAATTGATTCTCCAAATTTTATCAGTGTCACATAAATTGAAACGACGAGAGTGACGTATATTATATAAAATTATATAAAAAATTATATATCATTATAATCAACAATTTAAAAAAAATTAAAATCATATAAAAAATTTAGTTAAATCTTCAAATTTTATCGTCATCACGAAAATATAGCATATATTGAACCAATGCAAGCACAGGCCTTATATCTAATATTGTACAAATAATTTTTTTTATAATCTTTCTATGTAGTAGTCACTTTATCTTAACTAAATTAAGATAATAATACTAGTGATATAATTGATTTTTAAGTTGATTATTTTTAAATTTGAAAGATTACTGAGAAATAGGTCCATGCAGGTTGTCATAGAAAGAATATGATATATAATAATATATAATTTCTGTTTTAATTTATGTTTTTACTTTATCTTTGGGTCCGTTAAATTTCTAAAGTCCTTCTTTGGGTAAAAGAATTATTCGTAGAGTGACGTAATTAAACTTTACTGTTAAAGAATATGATGCAATGAATGGAGTTATTCTTTTCATAATAAATATTTTGATTTTGAGTTTTGAATATAATTTTTTGTTGTTAGAGTACATTTTTTAAATAAATCTCACATGATGTAAATTCGAATTAATCATCTCTCAATATTAATACTGAACATCGAATAAAAAATAAAAAAAATAATCATGCTATAAAATATAAATTAAGAACAAGAAAATATAAAGCAAGAACAAATAGAGAGAATAGAGAGTAATGATTTACAATGAAGAAACCTTCTATTTATAGAGGAAATTTACTTCTAATTTCTAACTAAAAGATAGATACCTTAAATCTTGATAGATATTAACTAAATCTTATCTATATTCTTGATAGACATTCACCGTAATGTAAATACATTCATAACACTCCCCCTTGATTATCTAATTGATAGATAATGTGTCTCGTTAAAACCTTACTAGAAAAAACCCAATGGAAAAAAAATCTAGTGAAGGAAAAAGAGTACACATCTCTAACAATACACATATATATTGTCTCATTAAAAACTTTACAAGAAAAATCTAGCGGGATAAAACCTCGTAAGGAAAAAAGAGTACAACGCGTATCAACTCCCCCTAATGAGAACATCCTTGAACTTTTGCATCTCAATCTTGTGCAGCATCTTCTTGAAAGTCACAATTGGAGAAGATTTGGTGAATAAATCAATCACATTGTCACTTAAACAAATCTGTTGCACGTTAATATCACCATTCTTTTGTAGCTCATGTATGTAGAAAAGCTTTGATGTCTGTGCTTCGTTTTATCTCCTTTTATGAATCCTCTCTTAAGATGTGTTATGCATGCTGCATTATTTCTGTATAAAATTGTGTGTCTATTGTCATATTTCAAACCATATTTTTCTTGAATGGAACGTATCATAGACCTCAATCATACACATTCTCGGCTAGCTTCATGAATAACTATTATCTCATCATGGTTCAATGAAGTGGCTAGGTAGACTGCTTTGTATATCTCTAAGATATGACAGTATCCCCACAAGTCAACATATTGCATGTTTGAAATCAAGATTTATGCGGGTTAAATGAGTATCCAAAATCAGCATGACCAATAAGATCGGGATTGAAATCTTACTAACAAATTAACTGAAAAGGCTATATCAGGCCTTGTAGTATTTGCAAGATACATGAGTGCACCAATTGCACTAAGATGTGGTACTTCATAACCAATTCAAATTGGTATATTTCTCATTTCAGCAAATAATCTATTGCTTTGAAAACACTCCAAGAGTTCTAATAAATTTTTAAGCTATTAGCTTATACAATATAAGAATTCTAAATAAGTTTCCCAAACTTTTCTATGCTTCAAACATTTCAAATCCTTAGAAAGGTTTTCATTTAAATTTTGTCAAGTGACAATTTCAACATTTCATGTGTGACATTTTCAAGTGTCTGAACTGCAAATTAAATAAGTTTGACACTTACCAAGATGCATCCTTTCATGTCACTTGATAAATGTTTCTACGTCAGCATACTTAAATAAATGTATAATTCAGATCCTCGTAATCTTTCACAATATTGCGCCAATATTGTATCAAAGATATCATCGATGATATATTATTTTGTATCGACTCACAATGTGACATAATATTTTGAGATCTCATTACTTCATTATTTCCAGGTACCTGAATCTCTCATAAGATTTCATGAATTGTTATGTCGTAAGCTCTTCAAGAGCACATTACCTTCTTATTATGATTGTTTGCTCTTTCTCCTTTTCAAAAATTATTTTATTTGGAACCGATTGGTCTACCACGCTTCATGCATGCATAGACTTTGTCCTTCATGGACACAAAATAGGAGCACTTGCAGCTTAAGTAGCTTAAATATGAGATGTTTTCGGCATTTGACTTGAATTATCTTTTGAATGAGGATCTGATGATAATTCTCAACATATTTCATAGTTGCTTATAATCTCTCTATTATGTTAGGAAAACTAACATATATACATCCTCCATTTTATTTGAGGAATCCATCTTTGTGCATCTTGGTATATTCTTTAATCGTATACCGCACATTGAAATTATTATATGAACAACGTTTCTGACTTAGAACCAACTTTGAGGGGGAATTAATAACCATAATCTATTGATCTAATGCATACAAGTGCTATTGGATGCAACATATCATATTTCAGATCAACACATGAAAAAAAATTAGCAATGGTTTAGCTATTTATCGAAGGTATTCAATGTCAAACCATCATCATCAAGATGAATTGTCTTGATTACACAATCTGAAAATTATGCTCTTAACTCAATTTTATTAAGCAGACAACTTTATGAATGTTAAAGTGCATGTTGACAATAAATGTACACGTGATTATCTTATATCGATGCATCTTAATAGATCACATGACAGATAAATGAGCCCTTGTTCACCTTTTATACTTTTCAGATTTAAAGGGATCCAATCCCAATGTTAAGTGGTCCAACCAACTTATCATGAGAATAAGCGATATAAACAATTCTTAAAGAATCTTTTATTTCTTCGATACATGTCTAATACTCAATATGCACATCTCTAAGATATCGCAATCGTTCATATAAATTTATGCACTTTTATATTAGCAAACTCCAAGTTTACCATGACATGTACCTTTTACTTTAGTAAATTTCAGATTTACTATTACATGAATAAATTTCAGAATTACTACTTTAGAAGTAGATTTTAAAATAACTGTTCTCAATTATTCAGCCTCTTTCGGAGGTGAGTTGTGATACCATCACAATCAAGTACACGTTTGCATTAATAAGCTTCTCATTCCCCAGGAATGGAATATAATCATGCCTTAAGCGTATCAAATTATGATAGCTACTACAAAAACAAATTGAGTCATACGTATGATTTATTGCTACCACATTCAATTCAAGGAATGAAACATATTTGATGGGACATGTTTCACCAAATACTCATTATTTTACCTTAGCCATCATGATATCATCAATATGCTGCATTGAGATTCAAACTTAACGTTTTATCCATCTAAAGGCGTCTTAGACATAAATCCATGGGACTTGAACCCTACATATTATCATCCCTTTTGATAATATTGTTCTTGAAGAATAAATTTAAAACATAAATGGTTGGTTCCAAACCAATTATTTTTCCTCAAATTCAACAATAATTATATTATTAGTAGCAAAAGACAGATAACAAAAGAAATTACTAATCTTAAAATTAACTTTAGATTTATAATCTTACCTTGTTTGATAGAGTCTCGTGCTGATAACGTGTTATAAAATATAAATTAAGAAAAAAAGATATAAAGCAAAAACAAGAATAAATAGAGAGAATAGAGAGTAATTCTTATTTCTTATTCTTGAGGATAATCCTTCTATTTATATAGGGGAAATTTACTCCTAGTTTCTGACTAAAAGACAAATACCTTAAATCCTGATACATATCAACGATCTTTATAGATCTTATCTATATTTTTTATAGACATTCACATAAATACATTCATGACAAATCAAATGTTTTCTTAAGTACAGTCATACGGATCACTAAAATTCACAATATCGTTGTATGAGTAACGGAAGAGAGGATTATTGCTGTAAGTTCTAAATATATTCCCGTTTCTCTTAAATAAATTTTTTCATTGTGATACATAAGCTATAAGTAGAGTCCTCATGATTTGATTTGAATCGATTTTCTTTCTTAATTAAAGTCAAATTAATTTAATGACTTTTCAATTATTAAAAAAATTCAAATCAATAATTTTTGTTGTCGTAATATCAAGAAGTGATCGAAAAATGATAATCAACACAAAAAAAATTTATGTGAAAACTTTCTCATTTTCATGAGTCAAAAATTATGACCGGCCTTAATAGAATTTTCTTAAAATTTTCACTAAAACTTGAATAAATTCTATGATTATAAATCAAGGGAGCCAATTAACTCTATCCTCTTTAATCTTTTGTAATTATAGTGACGCCATTAATTTCAAAATTCTAATCATACCTTTAAAGCTTTTACAAGTGGAGGAACAAACATCTAGTACAGATTTTCTATGAATATAAAACGTTACAATTTAAGCTTAAAGAATCAACTGAACAAATTAGAATCATAGCAATAATCTTCTCTGCGTGGAGTAACATATTATTTTTCACGTCGTTAGTTGATTTTGGCTCTCTTATAAAAATACTTTGAATCTTTTTATATACAGTGGAGTCTCTTATAATTCAGGTGCTCATCTTCAACAATATTAGTGTAATGCACTATATATGAGTACAAATGATCATTTTTTGTTCTTCAAATCCCACCAAAGCCCAAGCTATTCAAGAATCCAACCTTACATTTATCTTAATTTTCATTAACGCGTCAACTTTCACTTGATTTCTATAAAGCCCAAGCTATTCAATATTTGAATTTTGTTTTCATTGACTCATCAAATATATTAGCCGTAATTTCAGTTCTCTAAGAAATTCTTCTTGTACTTAAATTTTTCTTTGCATTTGATTATCAATTTTCTCCAGTCTATTGCAAAGGACTTGATTCTTTCACTTTTTACCGTGTAATTTTTTAATCGTTAACAGATATGTTAAGGAATCAGTTCCTCAATCATAAATATTATCGATCTTTATTTAAAATATATTTAGTAATTAATTCTTGTATCATATTTGCTATGTTTCTTAATCATCAAAATATTGTATGTAGCATAATTCTAAACTACACACAAATCAATTTAAATATCATCATTTAGTTCGAATTGATTTAACATTTGGATATTTAAGAAATCTAATGCTATTTCTCTTCTTCTTCTTTTTTTTTTTCGCAATTAGGAAAACATTATCCATTCTTTAAAAACTTATATCATTTGCTATCTTTTTAGCATGATGGCTGTAACTTTTCGGATTATAAGAAAAATATCTTGAGATCTGCAAGGTTTAATTAGGTGACTAAAGTTTATAAAACATATAAAAAAGTCTATTTAAATTTCTCATAGTTATTATTATTTTTATATAAATTGATTTTAATTCATGAATTCTTTAAGGAAATGTGCTTGAGGCCTGAAATCCATTAGTCTATTAGAGAAATGGTACAGTTAAACATTGATGAATGATTATATACGATATTTAAATGTTATTTATGAAAAAGGATATATTACATACATGAAATTCTAACAATTGTGCATATAATTTTTGGATTTGATTCTAGTTTCTCTTTGAATTATTTTAGTAAAATTCAACCAAATATTATTAAATTTTAAAAATTTAAAATCAAACCTAATCAAACCCAAAAGTGTTGATTTATAATTTAATCAATTTAAATCATTTTTAACGAAATCATGAACACCTCTAGTTATGACATAGTTGTTTCAGCTCGTCGAGTTGTCTCTATTTACTTTAATTGTTCCTTAAAATAATAATTTAACACTCCCTTCTTTCCTTTTAATTGTTCCCTCGCTTTTTGTGAGTGAATTTGAGTAAGTTTTAAAACTAAATTAGATTAGATTAATTTATTTTTTAAAAATTAAAATTTAAATATTTAAAAACTAAATGAGTACTATAAATTGCATTTTTTTTAAATTTAATTAAGAAGTATATTTTAAAATATTGGTAAAAGTTTATAACGTTTGACTCACGGAGGAAGTATTGTTAACTTTCAAATGGAGTAGTGCCAAAGCCCGAAATAATTCAAAGAAAATGACAAAAAATGTTGTTCCATGTCTGGGATTTGTTAAAAATAGTCTTTCAATATTAAAAATAACTAGTATAGGTATTCGTGTGATGCGCAGAATATTTTTTTATGCAAGTATCATTAAAAAAGTACTAACTTATTCATTAGAAATAATAAAATTGAAATTTTATAAATATCTATTGTGTCATGTTAACATATTTTAAATTACTTATTAAATATTAAAAATAATTGTTAGTAATAAAATTATAATTAATCGTTAATTATAATCACAATCACAATTACTTTTGACAGTTTGCTATGAGAGAATGAAATTAGTATTTTTACCGTACTCCATCGATGATTCCCAAAAATAATAAATATTAAACCATTATTATTTTGTATACTTTTAACCAATTAAGATATGTGATTGACATTTAGCTGCTTCTTTTTTTTTTTTTTGGGTCTAGGAACTCAAAATTAACAACTATTCACCAAATACTTGATTATTTCTAATTTCAAAACATGTTATTCCAAATTTTAAAATTTACCTCTCAATTAAAAAGCTAAACATGTACCATTGTCATATTACTCATTAAAAATTTTTAAAAAGAATTTTGTACCACTACCTCCGACCATCTACCCCTACCCTGACCTTGACCCACTCACACTACACACGCGAATTTTTAAATATTTTATCTCCTACCCAGCCCATCCCAATCTGCATTCATCATCCCGAATTGATTTCATTAATTTTAATATTTATTTCAATTTAAATATATCGATCATAAGATAATTATGTATTGTCTTTGAAAAAATAAGGATAAGAAAGAATAATAATCTTTTCAAATTATGATGTTTTGTTCGAAAATGTTAAATTATAGTATTACCTTAAAGAAGTCAAACTATTATATTATTATCTTATAAAGGTCCAACTATCGTTATTATCATATTCTTTCACCCACCCACCCGCCAACTGCGGCTTCCCCAACCCAATTCTCCCTATAATGTCATAAGCAGGTTTATAAAAATAAAGATGGCAATATTTTTATTTATTATAGTATACACTGTTTAAATTTATTAGGTTGTTAGTATTAATTTTTAATAGCTTATCATAATTTTTTCACCGTTTAAATTTATCTACCATATTTTATTTTAAATTACTGACTTTATATTACTAAACTTGTTATGACTGTTTATCTACTTACATTTTATAATTAGTAAATTTTATATTAAGCAAAATTACAACTAAAAATTTTGTCATGCATAACAGAAATGATAAGATAAGTATGCTGATTAAAACAAAAAAGACTCCGATATAATTTAATCTGTTAGAAGTACATATGGTTTAAAATTCAAGTTATACACATTCACCCTTATTGAAGATAGTTTTATTTCATATTCAAGTTCTTTAATTCATATTTATTAACTTTGTTCCTTAGATAAAAAATAATTTAATAATGCATATAAATTAGAAATATTAAAAAAAGACTGCAAAATATTACTTGTTGATACAATATAAACAACACGCAAAATTAATAAAAAAAATACACACAAATAAAAATTTGCAAGTAAATCATGTAAATAATAAGTCAGTTAATATATATAAATGTCTGCAAATATATTTTATAATTCCTCTTGAAAGAGATAAATATGTAAATGTGATAATATATATATAACATCATACACATACAAATATATTCACATTCTTTCTTTTCACAAATAATATAGTAAATCTCTTTTATGTATTTCGATTCTTCATTGTATTTATTCATTTCTCAAATATTCATATTGTATTATTTTAGATTTTTATGTACATCAAATTTGTGGGAAGTTCATCTTCCTTAGATACAACTATGACAAAAGAAAAATATAATATCAATCACAAATAATAATAAATAATTTTAAAAATTAAGTTGAAAATGAACAACATACCTTTATAGTTATTCATAGAAATTCGATGGTCATTACCTTTAATCTTTTTAATCAATACCTTTGTGAATGAAAAGATCACAAAAACATATTCACCTATATCAATTTTCTCATAATGAATTTTTGTCGAACTATCTCTTTAATATTCATAAATTATTAGCTCATCGAACTATTTCGGAACCATCCCTAGACTTTGTCAAAATAAATAAAATTTAAATTTAAACATAATTAATAATAAAATAGAAGAAGAAAACTTACACCAAGTCCCATTTTTGCTTACATCAAATCCCATTTCTATATTATCTCAAGTCTTATATCATTCTCATCAATCATTACTATATATATTGATATTGTTCCTGTAAAACAAAACATATTGAACTCATCAAAAGGACATAAAATCAATATAAGTAACGAATGATAATCAAATTATTGAATAGCAAGTAAATTATATATCTTTCATTCGATTTTTGCAATCAAATTAAGTACCGAATAAAAAAATGATTAAAATATAAATAAATATGGGTTAGTAATTTATTTTAGTGCATCTTCTTTTTTGAGTTTTTATTCTTTGTTTTGATTCGATTTCCTCTGCATAATGTGAAAATTTGTCAGCATATTACATTGCATGCTTACTTTTCAAAATGACAAGGAAAAAAGCATCGTTTTCATTCCAAACTATACAAGAAAAGTCGAAGCCACACCTAAACTATACTAGTGACTTATTACACACCTAAACTATAAAAAAGCGATACTATTTCCACCTTAGAAGGTGACGTGGCAGAGAAGGTGTATTCACCTTCCTAAGGTGCGTGAGAGAAGAATTTTTTTTTTAAAATAACAGCTTTCATACACGTGTCACTATTTTATTTGTCATTGTATCATTAAGTACTCCTAATATTCTTCTTAATATATACAACTAGATTAATTATTTTTGCAATTGAAAAAATGTTAATAATTTTTTATTTTTTTTTACAATTGAAAAAATGTTAATAAAATTAATTTTTTTATTTATTATTTTAATATGTGGGTCCCGCCTTTTTCAATTGCTTCTTCTCCAATAAAATCACCGTTAAAACACCACCATTAAATCACCATTTAAACGCCACCATTGACACCATCATCATCAAACTCAAATCTTCACCACAATAATTTTAAAAATCCAAATTTCATTATTGGAATCACAATACAACCATTAATATAACAAAAATCACAAACAACCACCGTAAAATTCAATATCCACTACTAAAATTGCCATCGAAATCACAATATGTGCAATTAAATCTTAGCTTTAAATCGTCAATAAAATTACCATCGAAATCACAATTGTCAATCCCCCTGTACATACCCCGAAATCATAGCACTCCATGTTACAACCTTCAGTTCGTCAAATCCTCCATTAATTGATGAATCTGAGAATACCCAAAGCCCAAAGCCTTCCAAGAAATCTATGGTGTGATTTGTTACACCACAGATTTCTGAGAATGCCACATCTTTCATCTCCAATCTATGGTGTGACTTTCAATTCGTCAAATCGTCCAATTTGAGAATACTCAGTTACCCACGCGTTTCAAGAAACCACATCTTTCACCTCCATTAACTCAAAAACCTTATTAGCATCTTCCAAACGCTTGCATTTTGGGCCTGCTGAAGGTGAAAAAGGCCCCAGTGACAATGAGTTTGGCTTTGATACAAGATTTGCATTGTTTGATTAAGTGAGTAAAAGAAGGAGGAGTTGTTGATGAAGAGAAAAAAGTGAAAAAGAAAGTGGATTTGAAGGGAAAGTGAAGTAGAGAATAAGTGAACAATTCAACAATTTCATATTTTTAATGGTGAGTTGTTGAATATTTTCTTCCATCGAAATTTTCTTGTTGAATTTGCTTGGTTATTTGAAGAGAAAGTGAAGCAGAGAAAAAGTGAAGAAGGAGGAGTTGTTGAATTAATGAAAAAATAAAATAAAATTAACATGTATCATTAGCACAGGGTGAGTGGAGCACACTCCACTCATTAAAATTGAGCATGGGTGTCGCGGGAAGGTAATAATATCAATTTTTTATAGTTTAGGTGTGTACTAGGTCACTAGTATAGTTTAATTATAGTTTCGACTTTACTTGTATAGTTTGAGATGAAAACGATATCTAAAGATTTAATAATGATAATATTCGTAGTGCAATGTGTCTTATATACCTGAAAAATATATCCAAACACATACCTTTAAAAATTCATTTGAATTTAGTATTCACATAAATTTCTTTGCTGGCTCATGATGCTCCTTATTTTAACGGTAGCGTGCATTTTCTTGTGCTCATCCACACGTATTACCCTTCAATTTGACAAAACCTGATTTTAGCAGATTTTTTTTGAATAGATTGAACAGTTTATAATATTTATTTTTTTTTGTTAATGATGATGAACTATATGCATTTATAGTAATGCGGTAGTTTTTGAATTACAGATAGATAAAGAGTTGGGATAACACTTTTAAATTTAAATTAAGTCATGATAATTATTGAGAATTGAGATAAAATTAAAACTCTAAAATTATTGAGTTAGTTATAATCATTAAAAATTTAAATTGTTATTTGTTTAAAATATCTTTTTAATTGAGGATTATTTGGGTTAAAAAGTTATTTGAAACTTGCTGAAAAGATTCTCTTTTTAAAGTTACTATATTTTTTAAACTTAAGATTTATTTTTAAAATTACTAAAGCTACTGCTTGCTGAAAGTTAAAAGTTTAAAACTTGCTAATATTTTTAAATTTAAAATTTTTATTATAAATTTTTTATTATAATATTATTAAATATTGTCTTAAAATTTGTCATGTGGCTATTTTAATAGCTTGCCACGTGACATTTTGTCTTGCTTTAATTTTGCTTTTATATATATATAGAGAGAGATTTTAAACAAGTTCATTTCATTTGTTAAAAATATATATTGTAAAGATACTTCACAAGCTCTAGTTAAATATTGTGCCTCATTTTATAGAAGTAAAACTCTTATATCTAGTTATCTACCTCAACTACTGTACTGATCCTCACCAGATTACAATGATTAATCCTTGTTGTCTTCTCTCAAAAAATATAATTAGAGTTTGGGTTCAGTTAAGTGAGGACGTTCTGACATAAATTTTGATACAGTAGTAGTAGTAGTGCAATTACAATAAATTAAGAAGCAGGAGAAACAGAGATCTAAGTCACAGACTAGCTACCAATAGTTGTAGTTCTGGTGGAGTGTTAATAAACTCCTTCATTCTTAACGAGTGATTTCAAGTTCTAGCCTAAAATATAGAGTCGTCTTTAGTATGGAGAAAATTTTCTCCTCGAAGCGTAATTAAGTTGGGCCCTAATATGAATATCCAACACCATGTAAAAATCAAAGGAAAAAAAAAAGAAATCTCAGTCACAAAAATAGCCAAACAGAGAATGCGCAATACCCCTCGACAAACAAACGCCTAACGATCCGTTTGGCTGTATTGCACGCTGCAAACTGTAGACTGCAACAAGTACAGTACAGTGAGTTTTTGGCTCCATCTCATTTAAAATCCAAATATAAGTACTCTGCTGCAACAACTATGGAGCCTACCACGAAATTATGCGAAAGGCACTTGACAGGAAAAACACAGAGGGCATGACTCTATGGCTAGGGTCAGGGTCCACTTGAAATTATCCATCACCATTTTGGAGGGTTTGGGTGGCATAAAAAAAGCAGATTCAGCTGAATCTAATCTAGAATCTGATATAGATTTAACTGCAACTTGAAAATAATGAGTTTTTTTTTTCTTTTAAAGTTGTTGAAAATAGTTTTTAATATTTGAAGGTGTGTTTTGACATGATATTACTTGGAATTCCTCACACTAACTATAGAAAGAATAACTTTTTTTTTCCTTGGAAGAAAGGCACTTGACAGAAAAAAGAGAGGGCATGACTTATGGATTTAGGTCCACTTGGAAATCATTAACATTCCGCAGGGTTTTACTTGATTTTCCCAAAAATGCCTGTCTTATTCTCTTACATGTGCATAAACAATCTCTACATTATGAATTCCTAGAATCTCTTGTATCTCATGCACTACAAGAAATAAAAATAGATTTATGGTAATTCCATCACAAATTCGATTTTGTGATAAAATTTTCGATCGCCACATATTCACTAGTCTTAAATTGTTGTGATAATTGACTTTGCAGAAATGCTTGTGATAGATATATGACGGGATGTCCATCTCAGTCAGAGATAAATTTTGCTAATTCATCACAAAATATTGATATGCTAAAAGGTCAAATCCATCACAAATAGTAATGGACTGGAAAAAAGGTTCAGCCACCTTAATAAGAATGAAAAAAAAGGCTTTTAGCCTACATGGTACCAAATATATGAAACCAATAATAAAATTCACACATCACAGTAGCTAGAGGATGCTGCTTATTTAACTGGCTTTGTAAACGCCTAACAACATTTCCAGGGAACAGTTATATTTTCGAGTCTCCAAAATTGTGCTGATTAAATTTTCAGAGACAAAATAGTAACTGAATCGTTGTAAGAAATTCTAATTAGTCATACTGAAGGGAAATCGCGTAGCTCCAATACCTTATGAAGTTCACAAATTCAATCATCAAACAACAACGGAATGATCACAAGATCGAGTAGAGTCACTTCCAAGAAGGAAAATAGGAAGATTTACAATGCAAGGCGAAGAGAGAGTCCAAGGTTGTATTACACGTTACTACTAATGTTGACAAATGCAAAGCCATATACATCATGTGAAACAAATATTCAACGAAAGATCTTATTAGTAGATTGTCTATACTTCTGTTTATAGTTGAACTATGTGATTCCTTTGCTCTGCCCCGAAATAACTAGCTTTGAACAGAATAATTATTGACCATCAAATAGTAACAACATATGCATCTAGCTCACACATCGATCGTATGATATATTAACGTCCTTATGATCTGAGCACATAATCCACATTGAAATTTTCACTTGCATAAAAACGTTGAACAGATCGTGCACTATGCACTTATGTGAGGGGTAACAAATTAGGCCTATTCCGTGCGTTGGTAAGGAACAATTAGCTGCAGAAGATCATTATCATATCGCACCATTCAAGACATAAGAATAACATTACACTTTAATAATAAAATAGTAATACTACAGTATATTCCCTCCATTTCCTTATTTATGAAAGTGAGTGAATATTTATATCTTAAGCCCATAATTGGTCCTGAATATCACGGGTTTTTTATGGAATTGTAAAGGCGACAATTTTTCCCCAAATAAATGGCCGCATGCATGACTTTGCACCATGGGGTGTGTTAGCAAGTGAGGATGTTTTATTCCTATCACCAAGGCTAAACTTGGTGACCATGTCCTGGAGTACTAAGACGTCTGGCTGCGAAGCTTTTTGCAGTGTTTGAATCATCAAATTCTATGGTCCTGGTAGGAGGTTACTCCAGGACGTCTGGCTGTGAAGCTTTTTGCAGTCATCAAATTCTGTGGTCCTGGTAGGAGGTGCAGTCATGGATTACCACAGTTACCTTCTCAAATTTTCTGCTTCTAGCAATCAATAGTACTTCAATAGAGCACTAGTCTTGACGATCCAAAAGAGTATTGAAAGGGAATTTTTTGCTCTTTTTTCAGCTCTATGTTGATGGCTTTTGTTCTATTACTGGAATGACATGCAAACTCATTGTCCAGCCTATATTTTGTACTTGACTTAGAAAGACAGGAAATTGGAAACTACAACTAAATGTGCAGGGTAAAGGTGGACTCAAATTAAATGCTGTAGTAGGGACTCTACTTTGAGATCTCCAGGTTAAGCACACAGTCATCCCATCAGGAACCAGTAAAAAAAGCAAGTCTATTTCATGCAAAAAAAGGAAAAGGAATCATAAAAAGGTTTTGTTTTATTGGAACTTTGCAAGTATAATACATGCAACAGAGGTTTTGGTGGTGGTGGTGGTGGTGGTGGATGGGGTGGGGTTTGGATATACAGGCTATTTTAACACAGAACAAGAAAACTCTCTTTTACAATATTTAAACAGTAAGCAGAATCTTTCCAATGTGCTTGCTGCTTTCCAGTAACTGATGAGCCTCAACAGCTTCTGCTAAGGGGAAGTACTTGTTGTACACCACTGGTTTCACCTTCCCAGCTGCAATTGCAGGCCAAACATTCTTTTCCACTTCTCTCACAATTTGAGTTTTGTTTTCTGCGCTTCTGCTACGCAAGCCAGCAGCTGTACATAAGTCACAAATCCACATAAAATCTACTGAAACACAATCTGAAATGAAGTCCATGTCATTCCCTCAAGAGAACAAACTCCATGAGGCTAGATTTCAATATTCCAGACGTAATTTTTCTCTCCAATTGTCTACACTTTCTTATGAAAAGAGAACTCCCTCAAACATATAAATGTAGTCTTCAACTAAGAGAAGGAGCAGTTAGAACATGAAGGGACTGGACCATTGGGTATGATTATGCGATAATGAGAGAGCTGGAACAATAATTTCAACATCTCAGAATTCAAACAAACCATAACAAGATACCCGGGAGAAAGAGGTTGAAATTCAACCAAGTTGATGAAGAATTAGTAATCACGATAGCAAAGAAGAGATATAGCTCAACTTTACATAAAAGATAAAACCTTCTTTTGTCTTGGCTTCTTCACTACCGTTGTTTTCTTTTTTCGAAGTGCTTTATAATGATTTTACTTGAGCAGAGGGTCTATCAGAAACAACCTCTCTACCTTCTAGGTAGGGGTAAGGTCTACGTACACGCTACCTCGCCAAACCCCAATTGTGGGATTACACTGGGTATGTTGCTGTTGTTGCAAGGTAAATAAATGAAAATAAACCTTTTTATTTCAGTTCTCCTGCTATTAAATTGAGACCTATACCATCTAATAAAATCCGGTAATATCAGTGGAAGCTTGTGTTGAATTTGCTTCTGTTACACTATCATCTTTCTCTTACCACAATAAATTTTAAGTAAGTCACTGCACGTCAGTTGACTCTTTGAGTCCAAAGAAGGCCACAGAATATTATAAACCGTGACTGGTGGTTGAAAGCCAGGACTGATTATGAGATGAGTGAGGCTGATTACTTTAAGGAACTAAAGCTACAGGAGGAACAGGACGGCAGTAGAAGTGAAGTGCGGGAAAGTGGAAAGGAAGAAAATAAAGGAGCATGATAGGAAATGTGAGAGAGCCTCATAAAAATGGAAGAAGATGCAAAAAAAGTGTATCATGTGTCACAAAAGTAAGCACCTGACTTTAAAAATAAGAGATAACAACGAGACAAATGAACACTGAGACTTCAAGCGAGTTCATTTGCGAATTGCAGTAGAGTGTCTCCAGATTTCTCTCTTCTGGTTGACTAACAGCATTCTTGTTCGAGTATCTGGTCAGACAAGTTCACCATATCAAGCTTAAGAATATATTTCATAGAAAAGTTCTAACTCCAAATATATCAGACCACATCTGCACTTACCCTGCACTGTCAGGCGTCTTGCTGCTAAACAGCCAAGATTTACTTGTGTCACTGTTCCTCCCATAAAACCAATAATGAAGAGCCTACCATCAACATTGAGGCTGTCAAGGTTTCGTTGGAAGTATGGACCTCCTATATTATCTAGTATGACATCAACACCTGTGTTGAACATTGAAATTAAAATAACATACATGTAAGACATGAGAAGAAATTGAGTGGTTTCCCCCTGGCCCCATGAGATATATGATAACCACTGTAATTTTCTAAAGAAAAAATGCATATTCAAATGTTAGTTGATATCACAAAGACATAGTTCCCAACTTGTTTGGAACTGAAGCGTAGTTGTTTGTTTATCAAAAAGACCTAGTTTCTAATATAACAATGATGCCTATGAGAATGATCACCTTTCCCTCCTGTTTCTTCCATGATGCGTGTGGCAAAGTCTTCAGTCTTGTAATTGATGCAAACATCAGCCCCGAGTTCTTTGCATGCAGCAAGTTTTTCCTCACTTCCTGGTTAACAAGATTTGACATGGTTAGCTGAATGATTTCAGTTCCATAATGAGAGAGATCATGATGAACCTGCTGTGATGAAAACTTTGACCCCAAGGCACTTAGCCATTTGAATGGCAAAGGAACCAATTCCACTAGAGCCTCCATGTATCTGAAAGTAACACGTAGTCACGTGCTTGATCTTAGTCCATGGGAATCAGGGATATAAAGATTCACTTGAAGATACCACCCAAAAGATTGTGCCAATCGATTAAATGGCTGATAATCTGCATAGATAAAAGAAATAGGAACTACTGCTAAACAACAAATTGTATTAAAGAATAGCTATGGTCTATCAATCACCAGAAACGTTTCACCAGAGGAAAGCCTGCTAGTCATAAAAATGGTCGACCAAACAGTGCATGCCACTTCAGGAAAGCTAGCTGCATCTTTCAAAGAAACACCTGACGGAATAGGAAGAACTTGTCCAGTAGATACAACTACTTTCTCCGCATAACCTTCTCCACCAATGAGAGCACATACCTATTATGTTAAGCATTTACATCATCAATGCACTAAACAGAACTCCCTTTCAAACAATGCATTGAAATGTACTCTCCGAATCCACAAAGAAGCTCATAAAAACATCACTGTAATGTCTCCTGCTAAGGCTCAACGGGAACTCAATTGTACTAGTTTCACTTCAGGAAGCTAATGGATTAACTATTAACCTAACTAACAAGGGCGTGCCCAAAATCATTCAGGTTACTATTCAAGGAAACTCTTTCATCTTGAAATAAGAAATCTTTTTAGCCCTGAAGTGCGGCCTCTACTCATACTCCAAAGCCCTTAATCTTATGTATCAAGATATACACATTATTTCCCTCCTCGTACTTAATTATCCCCACTTCTACTACTATTAAATTCTATCAAACTTATGTCAAACCAAGCACCAAAGTGAATGAAAATATTTTACCCCATACAACAAACAACAACAATAACTGCCCCACAATCTCAACTAGGTGGAGTTAAGCTATCTGTCTCCTTATATCCATTCTGCTCTATTGTTGCTCATTTTAATCCAATATTCAATAATGGTTCTCTAAATCTTACCTATTCCTAGACTGACAAAGAAAACTCTAAACCAAAAAAGAAGATAATACTAGACCCAATATAAGACCACCAACAATGACTAAGCCTTAATCCCAACTAGTTGGTATTATGGGTCTCTTTTTTTTTTTTTTTGGATAACCATGGGGACAGGACCACCTCATGCATACCTCAACTAATTCTATGGGACACCTCCCCCTTCCACCAGCATCAGGTACGAGGTAACACTATTCATGAAGACTAGATCAAATGAGAAA
The DNA here is from genome assembly GCF_002878395.1 of Capsicum annuum. NCBI lineage: Eukaryota > Viridiplantae > Streptophyta > Magnoliopsida > Solanales > Solanaceae > Capsicum > Capsicum annuum. Next base: position 99,992,169 of record NC_061112.1, read on the forward strand.
AAATCACCTAGTGCTGTCTCTGCGGGTATTTTAATCCGAGATGTCATGATGCTCAACCCACTTCATTAACTGCAAGGCCACACGCTTGGGTGCATTAATCTTTTTATTCCTTTGTGTTCCGCTCTTAATCAAGTCCCCATAGATTTCAAACAGCAATTATGCCTCAATTTCAAGAATAAAGTTGACATCATTTTCAAAATGGAAATTGTAATGAGACAAACCTGATCACCAATTTTCCAGCGAGTAACGTCCTTACCAACAGCTTCAACAATGCCAGAACATTCAAGACCTGGGTATTCACTGTCACCTTTAAGGGGTGGATGTTTACCTTGGCGTTGAAGGGCGTCAGCTCTATTAACGGCAGTGGCTGCTACTTTAATCAAGACCTGATCATCTTTGATTTGTGGGTCTTCCCCTTGTTGTAGCTTTAACACCTCTGGATCACCAACGCTTGTGATTACAACAGCCTTTATCCTTTATCACAATCAATTTTACAAAGCAAAAGGGATTATAATGACTAATTTGTGTAGAGTTGGAGAGGTTTATACGACTTTCTTGCATAAATATTCTTCTTGTTGAGAGCTACTATGTTTTGTATAGTTGAAGTTTCAAAATACTGTAGTTTTTACTGCTCTTGAATGGAGTTAAACAAAATAAATAGTGAGTTTTGAACTTTTGTGGTTCTAAATTAATGTTATGTTAAATATAGTAAAATAGGTTTAATTATCATATGAAAAATTGAAATTAAAATATTATTTTTAAAAATTATTCTTTTTTAAATAGATAAAAATAATAAATATATCATTCTAACTTAAACGGAGGAGGAGAATCGAACAATTCACTTAAAAAGACACTTGATTACTGTCTCTCAAAACGCATGAGCTGAACCCTAGCCGTCATCATCCATGTAATGTGGCCTTTTGTTTGTTTCTTGGATTCACACTTGGTCAAACAAAGTTGCTACTAAGCACTTGCAAGATCATTTGTTGGCTTTGTCAAATTTGGTTGGCTAGTCTAACAATGTATGCAATTTATTTCTTGTCAAATTTGGTTGGCTAGTCCAACATTGCATGCAAGTTGTTTTTGTCAAATTTGGTTGGCAAAGTAGTGTGTTGATGTCATTGATGACATCAACGTAGGTTTGTTTTGTGTCTATAAATAGAGGCATTTCTACCCTCTTTGATATATACCATTTAGAGAAGAACACCAACATTTGAAGAAGATTTAGTTGTGTTTGTTTTCTTCTTTGTAGAGAGAGAGTTGTGTTGGGAAATACTTTGAGTGAATCTCTTCTTTGGAGTGATCTTTGTGAGGTTATTCTTTTGGGTATTTGGGCTATTAGAGTATTTAATTATTTTAATTTTGTACTCTCTTTTGCATCTTTGTACTATTTTTTTGTTTCGTTGGTGTTTAGTGAAGTTGCTTCTCTTTTGGTTGTGGACGTAGGTCAAGTTGACCGAACCACGTTAAATTGGTGTCTCCTTTATTTTCTCAACTTATCGTTATTATCGTTTTGTTATCGTCTTCAAACGATTACTTTGTTTAATTCCGCACTATCCAGGATTCTCGATCCTAACAAATTGGTATCAGAGCGAGGTTAATCCTGATTTTGTCTTAGTAGTCACCATGCCGATTACAAATATTTATGTTGAGAAATTTGATCGAAGTACAAACTTTGGTATGTGGCAGTTGAAAATGGAAGCTATCCTAGTTCAGGATGGTTCAGATATGGCACTGCAAGGAAAAGAGAAAATTTCAGAAAATGACAGACGAGGAGTTTGATAGCCTTGATAAAAATGCGAGATCTAGTATTATACTAAATCTCTCTGATGATGTCTTACGTGAAGTAGCTTCGGAAACCACTGCTAAAGGCATGTGGGAAAAGTTGAAAAGCCTGTATATGAAAAGGACGGTAGAGAGTAGACTCTACCTGAAACAAAAGCTTTATACAATTCGTATGGATAATAATACGTCCCTATTGTCGTATCTTGATGCCTTTGATTCCATTCTTATGGATTTAAGTAATATAGATGTCAGGGTTGAGGAAGAAGATCAAGCTGTTTTGCTAATATGTTCCCTACCCCATTCCTTTAAGAATTTTATAGATACTATACTTTATGGGAAAGAAACTATCTCTTATAGAAAAATCAAATCTATGCTGAAATCTAAAGATTAGATAGATAGAGATATTACCGGGGAAGGTAGTGGAACTCAGGCGTCCGATTTATTTGTCAGGAGTAGATCTAATGAAAAGTCTAGATTTAGTAATTCAGTGTGTTATTATTGTCATAAAAAGGCCACATCAAGTTTAATTGTCCTAAGTTGCAAAACAAGGGAAAAGTAAAGAAAAGTGAGCACGGGGATTCCGACACCGCTGAAGCAAGTGTTGCTGCTGATGAGATTGAAGGAGCAATATTTTTAGTAACCGAAAATATTTCTTGTTCTAACAATGAGTGAATTTTAGATTCAGCTTGTTTATTTCATATGTGTCCTAACAAGTACTTGTTTTCTACATATGATCCTATTGAAGGTGGAGTTGTCTTGGTAGGCAACAATGTTGCTTGTAAAATTGTTGGAACAGGTATTGTCCGAATTAAAATGCATGATGGTATTGTAAGAACTCTCAGAAATGTTAGATGTGTTCCTGAGTTGAAGAAAAATCTCATCTCTTTGGGCACTTAGAATCTTTTGGGTGCAAATACACAGGTGAAGGTGGAGTTCTTGAAGTCTCTCGAGGTGGTCTTGTGGTTATGAAGGCACGCAAGTCTGGAACGCTGTACACACTGTTGGGATCTACTATTATAGGTGTTGATACTGGTTCAATTTCAGATGGAGACTCATCCGATTTTGACGTCATGGAATTTTAAAAGTCCTTTAAGGCTTTGTGAAGAAGGTAGAGCAAATTTACTATATTAAACAAACTCAAGCCAAGGTGGAGATTTGTAATGTGGCCTTTTGTTTATTTCTTGGATTCACACTTGGTCAAATAAAGTTGCTACCAAGCACTTGCAAGATCATTTGTTGGCTTTGTCAAAGGTTGGCTAGTCTAACATTGCATGCAATTTTTTTCTTGTCAAATTTGGTTGGCTAGTCCAACACTGCATGCAAGTTGTTTTCTTGTCAAATTTGGTTGACAAAGTAGTGTGTTGATGTCATTGATGACGTCAACGTAGGTTTGTTTTGTGCCTATAAATAGAGGCATTTCCACCCTCTTTGATATATACCATTTAAAGAAGAACACCAACATTTGAAGAAGATTTAGTTGTGTTTGTTTTCTTCTTTGTAGAGAGTATTTGTAAGAGAGTTGTGTTGGAAAATACTTTGAGTGAACCTCTTCTTTGGAGTGATCTTTGTGAGGTTATTCTTTTGGGTATTTGGGCTATTAGAGTATTTAATTACTCTAATTTTATACTCTCTTTTGTATCTTTGTACTCTTTTTTTGTTCCGTTGGTGTTTAGTGAAGTTGCTTCTCTTTTGGTTGTAGACGTAGGTCAAGTTGACCGAACCACGTTAAATTTGTGCCTCCTTTATTTTCTCAACTTATCGTTATTATCGTTTTGTTATCGTCTTCAAACGATTACTTTGTTTAATTCCGCACTATCTGGGATTCTCGATCCTAACAATCCAAACCCAGATTTGCTACTGAAAATGGCCAGGGGAAATGGCTAGTTAGGCTACTGGTCAGCCTATTCCAAAGGCTGGCTAGTCAACTTTATCTGTTACTCTAGAAGATTTTCCACCCCTACCCATTGATACATATAAAATGCTTACAAATTTGCATCTCTTTCCCATCCAAAGATAAGGCAAAATTTGAAGAATTATTGAAACCAGGGACCGTCAACACTTCTACATCTCGCAATAATCATAATGTTCAACCTATCCCAATTAAAAATCCCAACTATGTTAATGGCATTCCTCGAGTTTTGTGGGCTGAAGAAGAAGTGGATCGAATGAATTAAATTGAACAACTGCAATATGCAGTTATTCGTAAATTCTCTTATGGTTGGCCTAAATTGGATGATTTTCATACGCATTTACTGAAACAACTTAATATCAAGGGAGATTGCAAAATTGGATTGTTGAGAAATCGTCATATTTTAATGAACTTGTGGAAGATTTTGTGAATGTGATGGCAAAGGCTGTGTATTACATTGATGATAAGGATGGATATTCTTATCAGACGAGGCCTTTAATTTATGATGCTAAATTCAAGATTGATGAGGAGATAACCCAAGCTATGGCATAAATTTCCTTTCCTGATCTTAAACCAACCTACTTTGTGAAAGAATCATTGTGAACTCTAACACAATGGAATCAAGAATAGAGCAGGTGAAGATAATATATGATTTCTTACCTAAATATTGGAAGAAGTGCAAGCTCTAAGGGCACAATGAACAGAAATGCAGAATACTAAACCCTGAATTAAAGGCAGCATATGAAGAGAATGTTGAAAAGGAGTTTAAATCCCAATAGGGAGATGCAGAGAGTAGTCCATCTAAAATTCTAAGTGGCAAGAAGATATGGACCTAATAGAAAACGGAACCCTACAAAGAGGATGTTTATTAATAAAAAGTACCTAAGTGAGAAGGTTGTCATACCAGAAAAAGGCAAAGGTAATACTAATTCATTTGCAGTGTTGTCTGAAGGGGAAAAAGAGCATACAGGAGACACAAATTCAATGGCTACAACCAAACGCACAGAACAGAAATAGGAGATGCAGGGGTAGGGAAACAAAAATATTTACACGAGAGAATGGGTCACCAAATCTTTTCATGAAAATGAAGAAACTCAATTAGTGGAGAATCAGGGGTTTTCTGCAGCAGCAAATAAAGAAGAATTCAAACAAAGCAGTAGTACGGAGGATAAAGTTTGTTCAAAGGAAGAGAATGGAGAAAATAATCTGGCCAAGAAAGGTAAGTCCTCTTCATGTGGTGATTTTGAAAAGAATCCAGATATTGAGCTTAACCTGGATACAATAATTGTCACTTACAAGAAAACAGTCAGAGATGAAAATAAATCTTTTGAGGTTGTAAAGAAGAATACATCTTCCCATAATGGAGTTCATGACATTTCAAGAGAAATTTGGGGAGAACAACCTGCAGATAGCAAGGAAGTTAGCAACCAGCTGGCAACAATCAGTACTGAGAATAATAAACTGATAGTAATTGATGCTCCACTTTCTATAGATGAAACTCCAATATGGAGTGGCACTATAGAGTCCCCAGCTGAGATACTACATAACATTCTGACACATAATCTAGAGGAGGTAGAGGTGCATGCACAGATAGAAGATGTTGGAAATAAATCAGATTATCTTGAAGATGAGGTAGAAAGAAATGCTGACTTATCACCAAGGGCAATCAAGTCAGTCAAATTTTTAAGGAAGGGGAAGAAATAGACTAATGAAGAGGTTGTACAACTTGTTTTGGCCCTTTCTGATTTGAAGAATTGGAAAACATTATTTTTCAACTTTTTAAATTATTTTAAAACTTTAAAGAAAGTTTGAAACAATTTAAAAAATTTCAGAGTTGCCACTTGATTTTTGAGAAATTATCAAGAAAAATTGTAAATATTACTTAAAAGATTCAAAACAGAAAAAAAAAACATTTTAAGTTTAGAAATTTCAAGTGGTTCCTATTAATGCTCTTGGAAGGTTGTTAAGGCACCAAGAGTATCCTCTAACTTGCGATTATTCGGACTATTTGAAAATAACTTTTGACAAACTTTAAAAAGGAAAGTTGATTTTTGAAAAGAAATTGATTAAGGCAAAGTATAACATGATTCTGAAATAGTCTGTAAATTGAGGTACTAAAATACTGATAACTTAATAACTAATAAATGTACGCTATGGTTAAGTAAACCTGAAACAGAACTGAGTTACTGATCTGATTACTGGACTGATACTGTGACTGAGATTGTAACTAAGACGGTAACTGAGACTGTAACCGGGACTGTAACTGAGACTATAACTAAAACTGTAACTAAGACTGTAACTGAGACTGTAACTAAGATTGTAACTGAGATTGTAACTAAGCTCATACTGGAACTGAATACTGAGTTATGATAACTGAGTAACTGATAGATGTGATTACTGATAACTGAGTTACTGATAACTAAGTGACTGTTTCTAACAGTCCTGATTCTGTAGAACTGAACTGAGTTCTATACTGATACACTACCAACGTGTATTGTACCCAAACAACCACAAAAATAGTCTACAAACACGATACAAAATCGAGACAAGTTGAAAACAAGTCCAAAACCAAGAATGCTACACAATGATGAGATAATAACGTGTATAACCACACCAAAACTGTAATAACACAACAAGGTGGAAAATAATATGATAAGAACAATAACAACAAGAGACAACAACTCACAGATTGAAGATTACAAGATACACAAATGGTTACAAGATTACAATGAGCAAAGGATAGATAGTTAGACCTTAGTTGGTATAATCTTAAGAACCCAAGAACATGTGATACTCTTGGACCCTTAACACTACACGCAACGGTTAACCTAACTCCTACGTTGACACAAGAGGGACTTTACCTCCTCTAAACACCAACGTCTCAAGCCATGAATGCAATACTAGTGATTCTACACTAGTATCACCTTAATTTTTGGTTGCCTCCTAAAGAGAAGAGAGGACTTGTCTTTCAAAGTGTTGTACAACTTACAAATATCATCAAAGTCTAAGACAAAATGACCTACAATGTTCTATTTATACTAGGTTACAACTAGAATACAAAATGACCAAAAGGTCCTATAATGAAAAGCCTCAAAATGCAGCCCATGGAGTGTCGTGTAGGTTCGGTTTTGATGTGTGTTTTAGGCCCTCTTTTGTATTTTTCTTACACACCCCAAGCCTCGAGTTCATTACCCTTTCACACGCCCATCCTTGTGGTCGTATTTGTATCATATACTGAGTCTGAAACTGAAACTGAAACTAAAACTGTGGGAGGTAATCATCTAACCGACATGCCCCTCTTTGATTGGATTAGGGTCCAACTTGTAACCCCAATTGGAAGGATGTCAGTACCGTGCCATAGGTAAAGATAAGTTGAAGAGTCACCCTTATCTGGCAGGTGCCCTGAACGAGAACGATGGGTCCTCAACTGGCAGGTAGGACACCTTATCAACTCTCAACTGGCAGGTTGATATCTCAACCTACGCTGGCTTTGTAGTTCTAGAACGCAAGGATTGCTACTAGGGATTACACCCTCTACTGGCAGGTGAGCCCCCATCCTTGGGTTCACTTGGTTTTGAATCCTACTCCCAACTGAAGACACTGAACTGAACACTAGAGTGTACTAGGCTTGACAGAACTGTTACTGATCATATTGATTGATTGAACTGGACTGAGTTGACTGAGTTTTGTAATTGATTAAGTACTATTGTTTTTGACATTACTGAGACTATTTTATAGCTACTATAATTCTAGGTAAACAACTAGATTTCGGGTATTGAATTCCCCAGGACTCGATAGTATTGAAAGTAAAACATGGCATAATCATAATAGCATAACAATTGTAGCTTGTTAACAATGCTTTCATTTAGACATTTTGTCAAACACTTGAGAGGCATGAACTTGTATATGAATGGGACCATATGATAATATGTCATGATCATGAACTTGAACATAGGAATATCTTAAACATGGGAGCATATCATGATTACATAACTAAGATCATGAATTGAAAAATTCATATGTAATTCCCTTGAAATAGGACATAAGCGTTTCATCAAAACATGTAAAGTTCATAGCTTGAACGTAAGAATGTCTTAAACATGAGGGAATAATAGGGTTCCATGGAAAAATTCCTAACTTGGGGATTCATCTTGAAATTGATTGAACATGATATGGGAATTTCATCAAAACATGTGGAAGACATTCATTTAAAACATGGGGATATTGCTAAACATCATGAATTTAGGACCTATCATGGAATTTACTTGAATAAAGCATGGAAAACTCAAATTCATAGCATGAGGAATTCAAAATCTTGCATGGAATCATACATGAGCTGAATTGAATTAAAAATACCATGGAAACATGAAATTCAATCTTTCTTGAACATACAAAATACCATAGTAATGGAAAATTCATTCTTTAATTAAAAGAAAAGGGTTTTTGGGCTCCATGGGTGAAAGAGGACCCATGGATGAACTTCCACGTACCTTAAAGCTTAAATCTTGAAGGAGAAATACAATCTTGAAAGCATTCTTGAATTAGGAAACTTGAGTTCTTGCCTTTCTTGAAGAAAAATTGATGAAGTTCTTGGTGTTCTTGAGGAGGCTAAGGTTTTTCTTTGAGAGAAAAGATAAATAATTGAGTGTATATTACTTTTGGGGATGAAATTAAGTGTTATGGGAGGATTTGGATGAGGGGAAGTGACCAAAGTGCTCCTAGACCCTTTAAAATATGAATTAGCGTGTGAAACAGTTTTGTAACGTGCTGGCCATTGTGTCTGCTTACTGCCTCACATGAAAAATGTTATATCTTTTTGCTCGGGTATCAGATTTAGGCAAAATTGGTATCATTGGAAAGATAATTAAATTATATACAATTTGGTGGTTCTTGAGCTTAAAAATTCTACCTATATAAAAATTTATACACGTTTAAAGTAGAGCTTTGTAGAATCAAATACCAAACTTTGGACGAATCAAAGGCTCTAAGCACAACATTGTTCTAAGTGATTCTTATGAACATTTTTCACCTCAAAAGCAAATCAAACATGAGGATAAAGATCATGAAACTCATATTTGCATTGGAATCATTTAGATCATATCTTATACACATAGGAGCGACGATTCGAGGACTAGTCCAAAAATGCGGGGTATTATATTATCTCCCCCTTGGGAACATTTGCCCTCGAATGAGACTGGTTAGACTGAGAGTACTGTACGAAGGTAATTGAGATCATATTCTGAACATTCATGACTTGAAACCTGATTACATAATTGATTCTGAAACATGCTACATGAACTAAATATCATAAACTGAACTAATTTCTTAAATACATGCAATGACATGATAATGATTACAAGGCTAAGATAGAAACGAGAGAGTTAAATTATGAGTAACCATTACTTCAAGCTGGATCCTATTTTGTGAAGAAAAAATAAAAGGTTTAGGACATGAATACTCGGGGTATTACATCTTTCCTTAGGATACTTCGTCCCTCGAATGATACTGGCTTGGTTGAGATACTAAAGAAAGAGTGAGATGATGCATGGGACACTTACAAACTAAATTATGACTGAATATATGGGATCTAAAACTAATGCATAATGCATGAACTGACCTGAATTTACAAACTACATGGAGTCTAATGAATTACCTCTCGGAATAGCCATATCCATGAAAATTTCGAATAGTATGACTAGATGGAAAGATGGAAAGCCATAGGAAGTTATCTGTCTGTTTGCTAGACTGGATTGCTAGCTATACAGACTGAATTATACTGAAAGTTTATACTCAACTATACATTCCACTTGTACACCAATATGACATTCAAGCCTATCTTCATAACCACACATGAACTTGTAGGCAAACCACCGCGAAAACATCTTTCTTATTTTCTCTAAACCTCTATCCTTAAAACTTTCATGCACTAGCCCAAGAAAACGCATATAAAATTTCAACTAAGCATAACGTAATGAGAGGTCACTGAAAGTTAGAACATGAGGACCTGAAACATAAAAGAATAACTTTGACACTCAACTGAGGACTGAGGAATAAAGTATCAATTACATGAATTTGTTAGAGATTTCTGAACTGAGGACATACATGATATAATCTTAATTTCACTGATTATTAGGAGTGTAGTATGAGCACCTGGAACTGAAGATACTATGAAACATGAGTACATAAGTCATGAGCTGCATGACCTGAGTTTTGAGTTCATGATTTCATGGAACTTGATTCGTACTACTGAGAGAACTGGAACTCCTCATACTAGAAACTTAAAGCGTACATGGTTTTTCTATAAAGTGCATGAATATGAGCTGCGATGATAGAGCTGGCATGTTAGGCATAAGTAAATATCGTGATGACTGAAAAACTTTGCACTGAGATAAAAATAGGTTGGGAATCACCCTCCCTTACTGCTTTTCTACACATACTGGTACTACTACTAGAATCTGAGAGCCTGACTGGGTCACTTATTCTATCATCACATACTTACACTCTTTTTAGCACATACTTGCTTCACTAAACACATCATTATACTTAATTTTAAATCAATAAACTTAAATTCTTGTATATATTGTTCAAGCCTACTGATTCACCTTTCATACAACAAGCCTCATGAATACGTAATTTGCTCAATCTGGATAATGGTATCCCAACTCTATTACTGCTAAACTTCTGGGTTCATAATTCTAACTTTAGATCACATACTATAAAAGGGATTCTGAGGGGGAATCTGAAAGAACATATGAATTTGGCTTAATGCACGATTTTCATGAACATGAATGAAATCCGTCAAACTTTGGAACTTAAAAGAACTGTTGGGATACTTTTTGGCCTGTGTGAATTCCCATAACTGTCTGTAGAGAGTGTCTCAGAAAGCTCTACCTGTAGGAATGTGAGCTTAGCTAATCTGTTACCTTAAAACTAAGGCAGAGTTGGCATGAATGAGAATGGAGCATTATGATAATCTGTATATGTTCCTTAAAGAACCTTTTTATAGCACGATCTGAGACATGAAAGAAGGAAAATATTTCCTAAATGCCCTGTAGCTTCTCGAAGAAAAGTACAGATGTCTCTATATCGTTCCACAAGACTCTACTAAAAACGGCTTCATTGACACCCTAGGACACTTAAAATCTATGCTCTGATACCAAGTTTGTAACAACCCGAGACTACCCCTTAGTCGTCACACGGTGCTTGGAACTATAAGTGATCCCAAGCTAACTCATGAACCAGCATACTATTAAGCAACTGAAATATAACATAATAAATAATTATTCTGCTATGTGGGAATATAATTATACTGATAATCTAAAATAGATATAATACTGATAAAGCTTTACAAACTGATAAATTTAAAGGATGAAACTGAAATTACATGACTGACTCTAACTGACATCTATGAAGCCTCTACTATACTGACTATAAATTATCCGGGACATGCCTCCAACTACCACTAATTAATACACATGAAAATAAATAAACTGTACATAGACTAAAACTATTTGGAGTTCCCAAAGTAGGAGAACTCGTCACCTGCTGGCTGGAATCTATAACTGTTTGATCATAATGTGTGGGCTACAATTGGTACCTATATTATGAAATAATGTAGCCACACAGACGTATATATGGATCAGTACTTCTGGAATGTACTGAGTATGCAGGGGAAATTGTAATAAGTAAAACTGATTTCATACATAATTAGGGCAATTGGAAAATTAAAAAGGTTCCCAAAAACAAACATAGGGTGTAAGGCTTTATAGTCGAGGCATATCTTGCAAGAGAAACTTCTCAATTTTGTTCATACTACTTTAGTGATGAAGTTGCTTGTTCAAGAAACCAACCGAATAGTCATCAGGACGATGTCAATGAGCCTCATTTGCAACTGATATCAATTTTCAATCAATCTGGTTGTAAGGCTAAAAAGATCATACCTCACCGGCTCACCCCCACGGAGTGCAAGTCAACAACTTTGTATGTCATGCTGAATTGCCCGAAAATTGAGCCCTTTCTGAAGTAAGGAGATTAAAATTTTAACATATCTTATTTGTTTACTCATTCCCTTAAAGAAACTAATTGTTTTTCCCATGTTGGATGTTCAGTTCATTTAAGGCTCAATTTCACAAAAATCAAGTGTATGCATCCTTTGCAACATGGTTTAAAAATGAGGTTTATAAGTGTATTAATATTTCTATAAAGTTTAAATATTTATACACTCCTCAACTAAAATATATATACGTATAATATTTTTAGGTACACCATTCACCAAATGCAGCCGCATACGATCAGCTTTCAAGAGATATTTCTTTAGGTACAGTTGAAGTTAATGCAATGCCCCAATACATTGTAAATGGGTTTAAATTTTCCACCGAACAACACTCTAGAACAAGAAAAACAAATAATACTGGTGTTTGGGTTAAGGGTGATGATGATGTTGGTTACTTTGGCATCATACACGAGATCTTAGAACTGGAGTAAGTTGGTTTTCCAATAAAAAAAATTGTCCTATTTCGATGTAAGTGGTTTGATCCAAGCACAAGAGGCACAATAGTACATAGGGAGCATAACATCATTAAAGTAAAACACAATAGGTCGTATCCTATTTACGATCCATTTGTTCCAGCGCAAAATACTTAACAAGTGTATTATGCTCCTTATCCGTTGCACAATGATAAGTTTGATTGGTGGGCTGTAATCAAAATAAAGCCTATAGGCCGAGTGGAAGTTAAGAATGTGCTAGAGCCTGCGTATCAAAATAAAATGCAGATTGATCAGCAGCTAGTGGATGTTGAATTAGTGGACAGTTTGAATGACCCGAAAAATATATTTAAAGAAGTTAATATTGCGGAAGAAGAGGCTGAGTGGGTAGGAGATGAGGAAACCTACGAAGAGGGTGAATGGTTTAGTAGAGAGTCTCCAGAAGAGGAGGATTAATTGTGTAGGTTGTATTTAATATATATTGATGTCTTTATGCTTTGTACTATATATTTACCTTTATGTTTCTTGTTTAATATTGATATGTAATATACTATTTAAGTTTGTTGTTTCCACTTTTCCATGATTTATATAGTAATAAAAATATTCTTTTCTATATCTCGTGTTGTATTAGTAACTTGGAATATTTTCTTATATAATCATTTTATAGGAACTAACTACTTGTTAACTTAACATAATTTAGATGTCAGGCAGAGGTGATAAGGGTAAGGGAAAAGTTGATACTACGAAACCAAAAAAGAATAGACAATCTCTGGCTTATAGATGACCACAGGTATTCATATATCTGAGGGTCGGTTTGCTGATGCGACAACACGACCCTCATATTCTAGATCATTTGAGGATTCGATACCTACTCCTACATATGTGGGGCCGCTACATGGGTCTACACCAACTCATTCTGCTCGTGCGACCGTGCCACCGCCAGCACAACACTATCAGACGGCCACTGGCCCCTACAGACATCTACCATCATCGATTCCCTCCTGCAACAGTCACGTAGCTTCACATAGTGAATCAGCTGGATCTATTGGATTGTCGGATCTTCAGCTTGAAGGTACTCCATAAGGTGCTTCAGATCCACCCACGCCAGAGCATCCACCATCACTTACTAGGAAGCCAGGAGATAGTGATGATTCTGGGAGGATTTATCTTGTTCTAGTTGCGAGAGGGTAAGATTTCTAAATATAATAACGTTACTCATTTTTTCATTACTAGATTATTATGCTCGATGAAATTACTGTTTGATCTTGTGTTGTAGGTTTAGGTTGGATGGTGGAGTTAAAAAAAAGGTGCGAATATGCATTACTCGGCACTTCAACGGCTACTGGACCAGCTGGCAAAAGGTTCCAGAACTTGACAGGGATAGAATGTTTGAAGAATTTAAGGTAACAATTTAACTTTTTGACTACTTATTAATACTTTGTTAGAACCAAAGAGTGAATATTATATTTTTGTTGTAGAAATTTTACTGGTGGGATGATGCAAATACATTTCTTATAAAGAAGAACTTTTTCATAAGATGTAGAGCCAGATTTAACGATCTCTTGGATTATGCCCGAAAGAAATTGGTAAAACCTAAGTGGATTCCTGCACCCGTATGGACACTGTATCTTTGCCATTGGAGTAGCACAGAATACCAATTGTTGAGTGAAAAAGGAAAGAAAGCCTGGGCATCATCCAAGGGTGGCTCCCTATATACTGCGGGTGCTAGAAGTAGTCTTTCTGTGAAGGAAAAAATGGTATGTAACTTTTACAATGTTAATTGTTTGTTTCTATTTATATTTATTTATTATTTAAACATTGATATATAATGTTTTAATATGCCAGAAAAAGATAAGGGTAGGCGAATACCAACTGATGAGCTATTTGAGAAGACTCATACGAAAAGGAAAAAGGACGCAACTGATGAAGCTGTCTGGGTTGAAGCTCATACAAAAGCTATCCATGTAAGAAACAAATTTTGAATTATAAGTACTATAATATTTTGTTTACTTTTAGTATTAACTTTACTTTAAATATAGGACGAATATACGCGTCTTGTTACTGAGTATCGTAGTAGTCAGCCTCCTGAAAGTTAGGGTGAACCAATAACCGAGCTTGTAGAGGAGGAGTTATGGACAAAAGCTGTGGGTCCTACAAATAGAGGTCATTTCTAAGGATTCCACACAAAACTTTTTGGCAATAATATTAGGTCTTCACCCGGCGATGCATACTCTATCTCTTCAGTTGATAGAGAAACCATTGAAAGAATACAAAATATGATTTCTTACCTCACTGAAGAGCTTGCTGAACAGAGAGAGGGGTTTTTTGAACAGAGAGAGGCAGAAGAAGATCGAGAAGGCAACAACATCACAAATCAAGATACTGCAGCATCAGTTCAGCTCTTTCATTTAGACTACGGGGGTTATTTCTTCGTGTCCTGGTGATGTAGTTCGGGCTGCAATAGGTCTAGGCCCCCTGGATGATTTCAGCACGGATGCTGATATGGAAGACGAGGATGAATTCGATGATGATGACTTTTAGGTTTTTTATTTTTGTATGTGTTGTATATATTATTTAGACATTTTGTTGTTTGAAAGTATTGTGGTAGTTTTTTCATACTCACTTTTGTAGGACATTTTGTACGTGTTATAGACTTTTGAAAGTATTTATGTTTAGTTTTTGGTTGTTGTTGTTGCTGTATTGATTTGGTTACTATTGTATTGGATTGTTGTTGTTGCATTGTGTATTTGGGTTTTGATTTTTTTTT
>NC_061112.1:100010113-100074317 GCF_002878395.1 Capsicum annuum
TGGAACCTGAAACAAAATTTTGAATATTTTTTATCTGTTATACTTGAAGGCAACAAATATTTTTATTTTATGGAATAGCATTTTCTCTAAACAAATTAAGGAAAATGTTCTCTCATGAAAATATGTCAATTTCATTAGTTGAGTCATGTTAGTTATGTTTGTAAATAAACTTGTGGAACCGGTAGGGAAGATCTTTTTTTCAATCTAACCATGTTGGAGCCTGATTAATTTTGGATTCACACCGCATAGTATGAATTAGTCGATTCAGTTCGATTTTCTTTTCAATTTTATGTATTATTAGTTTGGTTTATCGGTTTTTGATTTTAAATATGCTAAATCAATAAGAAATTTTATCGATTTTCGATTTATCGATTTTTAGTTCTTAATGGTTAGATTTTTTACTTAATCGATAAGAAAAATACTCATAAAATAAAAATAGTAGCAACTAACATGAAAAGAGACCAACTCCTAGTTCCAGTCAAAATCCTATATAATGTATTTTAATTCAAAAGAATCTTCAAGCTTAAATTGAATGTTAGTAAGGAGAAAAAGTTTGTATAAATGAAATAATGGATTTATTAGTTTGTAGAAACTAAAGAGAAATTAAGAGAAATCTATAAATAGTAGGTGTAAAGTAGTAATTTAGTATATTCTTATTGGGTTATCGAGTTACTCAATAAATCAACAAGAAAAAATGGATACCGAATCAATAACCCAATAACTTTTTTAATAAAATCATTAAAAAGTCGTTGACCCAATAACAACAAACTAATAGCATTTTTATCAATTTAATTTTTTAGTCGGTCTACTCATTTCAGAAAAAATACTCCCTACCAAGGATTTTTTTTATATTCAAAATTCTAAATTAAAATCTGTAATAAAGAGAGGAGCAACCCCATCCATTGTGCTACATTCTGTGATGATGGTAGAGAAACCCATCTTACTTGAGAAGTTAGGACTAAGGTTTTTATTTTCTTTTTTCATCTTTGATCCCACATTTTAAGGATTACATGGATAAAATCGAAAACAAAAATCAAGAGGAATTTCATATGTGTTGAGATTTACCTTCCTTCTATTTTGTCATTTTCATTAATGGTAGAATATTTTTATTTTCCCTTTTTTATTCTAAGAATATTTTATATTATTTATTTCCTTTTAAGTCTAGGGTTTATTAATTAAAGAATATTTAGTCTTATAGCTATAAGGAAAATATCATATTTTCCTTATTTATTTTATTTAGTTTCTTATAAATAGAGATGTACTATTCTATTTGAATCAAGAAAAAGAATAAATCAAGAGTTTTCATTCAGTTTCTGTTCAATTTTCTTTCTTGTGTTCTTCATTTCATAACAGTTCTAACCATTTTAGTATGGTAAATGAAATTAAGAACTTTATTGAAAAAGGAGGAAAATGAAAAAGTGAACTTATTTACGTAATAACACTTGAGAGCACACACGGACACCAAATCTACTCTTTGATAAAAAAAATTGTAGCTTGAATATCTAACTAAAATTTACCAATATGAGGGGATGTACATCGACTTATTAAGCCTAAACATATTTACCAAACGTTTATTAATATTTGGACATATCTTAATATTTAACTTTCATCATATTTACTTTTATAAGAGATGTGTCAACCTCGTGACAACTTTTTCTAAATTTGAGAATGGAGCCCTTTTTATTTTACATGAGTCCGTGTTTCGGGGGATTCTTTGATCAAAATAATGCATTAAAGAAGAAAAACAAATATTAAATTTTTAACAAGTTTCAACTTCTCAGGAAAAAAAAAAAGAAAAAAATAACACCTTTAACGGAAATGAAGCAAAGCAAATGGACTTATTCAAATTGAAATGACCAGTGATCTGGAAAATAAGATTTTTCTTTTCTTAAAAGAGAAAAAAATGAAATAGATCCACTTTCTGAATTATTGCCGCGATAGATTTTTTTTTAATCCTAGCTTAAGGAAAACGACAAATTTACCTTTTTGTCATCAAAGCCATCCTATCCTCCAATGACATATGAAGTATCCTCAACAACCCGCCAAACAAGCTTCCATCCCTCCAATGGTGGTGGCCGAAATTGCCATGCCTGAGGTTGGACATATCAAACAAAGATTTTTTTCCCCTTTTCCTACTTTTTTCTTCAAATTAATTTCGAAACACAATATAAAAATCATTTTTTCATGATCCGAACGAGGCACTGGCCGTGAGGAGCAATCTGAACCATGAAGGCTAAAACGCCCATCTAACTTGTAATCACATACACCATTCATATACAGAAAAGAAATGCGGAAATATAACTGAGCATGGGATCATGGTCATGCTCTGAAATCAACAAAATGTTAAAGACTACAATTCAACAACATCTAAAATAATATCTGACTCCGTCTGCGAAACCTCTACTACATATAAAACAAAGATGTCTGAAAACTGGGTAGACCAAAACCATAAATACATGTCTGAAATTTAAACAGGCCTTCTGAAACATAGAAGGCTCACCAAATGAACTCTGCACTTCTGTCTTGAAAGATCTACTGCTTAGCCGGACCGCTAGATTGAGCCTCAGACCCTGAGAGGTAGGGGTCAATACAGTTGTACTGGTACGTAGAGCAAACCCAAAATAATATTTGATATTCAACATATTGGAGAGCAATTTAAAAATGGTTCATAAATATGTCACATAGTAAAAGTCCCATGGGCGTGGTTAAAAGACTATATAAAACTATCTGAACTCTGTGACATACTCTTTGTTTTACTTCTGCGTTAGGTGGTATACCCTACAATTTTGTAATTCCATGAGTTATTTGGAATCTGCCCTTAACTCGGCAGCCAAGCCCCCAATCCAAGTTTGCCGTAAGGGTCGGAGGCTCTGAATCTCTACTACGCCACAGGGCTATCACCAGCGTACAAAAGTAACATACCCGTATCGACAAAACACGATTTTAGGCTATGAGTCGATTAACTCGTGCCCTCTTCGGGTAACCACCTAACCCTCTTTAAGCCCATTTTTAATTCTTTACAACATGCAATCTTTGAAAATCAAACTCTAAAGACTCTAGTTGTGTTATGGCATATGTTTACATGGTATCGTCATACCATTGACTTGTAAGTCACATTCTCTGAGCCATTTATAGCAAATTATATCTTTATTTTCAAATCATGGAATTCAGGATCACCATATCGACAATTCTCTTCAAGAAACTCATGTGAAACCATGCAAACAATTCTCTTTATCAACGATTCAATAAACAAAGGTGGTCGTGTCAAAATTCTTAATTTCATGTAATTCTTTCTCTTTAACACAAAACATAGATATCTCAAGAAACACCCTCTCATCATCTCTAAATCATGTTCAAATACTATGACATTGAAAAAACTACTTTCACATCATAAAACATTTATTTTAACTCTTTTTCGACAAAACTATAAACTTTAATTCAATACACAAGAGAGAATTCATAATTTGTGCTCTCAAACAATCTCAAATCTCAATTTTCATACATATACATATACATGTAAATTAATTTAAGAAAAAAGACCACAAGGCCAAAGCAATAGTAACATTGAAACATTCGGAATACATAATTTAAATATAGATTCCAAAACCCCTTTAAAATTCATGCTTAATAATCTTTAAATCATGCTCTAATGTTTACAATCCCATGTAGTTTTTAGGATAAATGTAACGCCCCGATTTTTTGAACCGAAACGCTACACCGTGCTCATAACCCCGAAGGATCACAAGCTAACCCATGACTGATATCTATACCTGTAAACTACATAATATCTCATAAAATATGCAAAAACATAAATTGTAAGGCCATAAGATTCAATACTAATACATATTTGAAAAATATGGTATAACAATACCAAAAAGGAACATAAATATCAAAGTCTGAACATCTAATCTGATATCTAGTCCGAAAGCCTATAACTGAACTGAATAAGGAGTTGATGGGACACGTCCCCAACTAACTCCAACTACTGAAATAAAGTGAAAACTAAAATAGAAATGAAATCATCATGTCCTCGAAGGATGAGGACTCACGTCTAACTTTGACTGCTGATCCTGGAATCTACTGCTAATTTGGAGCTCATGCCTTTGAACCTATGGTGTAACATAAGAGAAAGCACCATAGCGCAAATGTGTCAGTACGTCCGAATATACTGACTATACGAGTGAGGTAGGCTAAATGCAAAGGGTTATATGCATGGACAATACTGACTGATATGAATATGAGAGTACATACATGCATACGTAACTATAACTGAACTCATGGAGATACGGACTACTAAGTCTAAATACTGACAACATAAGTGTACTGATAATGAGATTCTGAAAGACTGAGTTTACTGATATTGATATGTAAATCACTAATAAGTGATGGATCTGATACTGTATTACTGAATACTAAGAGACTGATATTACATTACTAATAAATGAATGATTGTTTTTGACAGTTCGAATTATAAAGAACTGGTCTTATTGACCATATCTGATAGTCCTGAAGTTGAGTACTGATAGCATGAGTTCTGATAATTGTTGTGATTGATAGCATACGTGACTATATATCACAGTCCATAAATCTGAAGGAAACTTTCTGAGTTCCATTCTATTTCTGAG
Organism: Capsicum annuum; assembly: GCF_002878395.1. Taxonomy (NCBI): domain Eukaryota; kingdom Viridiplantae; phylum Streptophyta; class Magnoliopsida; order Solanales; family Solanaceae; genus Capsicum; species Capsicum annuum. The sequence goes on from NC_061112.1 coordinate 100,014,739, forward strand.
TTGATTGTATTTGACAGCCCTGATATATTGAAATCTGAAGAGCTATCTGAGTTCTTTACTGAGACTGGGTAGCTATAGCTGACAGTCCTGAAATCTGTAACTAAAACTGTGGGAAGTAGTTATCTAACCGATATGTCCCAAATACACTATAATAGCTAAGCTGGGGTCTAATCTCTGCCTGGACTGGAGGGGTATCAATACCGCGCCACTGGTAAGGACAACTGTGAGAACCCTATACTGGGAGGTACTCAATGAGAACGGTGGGAACCCTAAACTGATGGATTAATCCACCTCATCAACCCTAATCTGATGGGTTAAGATGTCTCAACCTACGCTGGCTACGTAGTTCTGGAACACAAGGATGACTACTAAGAATCATACCCTGAACTGGCGGGTGAGTTCCCATCCTTGGGTTCACTCGATGCTAACTTCTATTCCCATCTGAAGGACACTAAACTGAATAACTAAGCTGAACTGAATAACTGACTTGAACTAATTAGCTGAACTGATACTGATTAACTGGACTGATACTAGTAGTATTGTTTAGCAGAGCTAAACTATGTTTACTGGATTCCAATGACTGATGGAATGTACTGAGTTCTGAGGACTGGTTGAGAGTACTGAAGTTACTGAGATTAACTGTGAATACTGAGGTTGCTGAGGTTACTGAGCACTGGGATTACTGAGATTACTGGACTACTGAGATTACTGAGATTACTGAGTTTTCCTGAGTCACATGACTGACTGAATTCTATAGATCATGGCTTGACTGAGAGTATCGTGAGAACATGACATGGATCTAGACATACAACTATATTTTTTGGGTACAAGTACACCCAGGACTCAATGGAAGGAAACTAACACAACTTGAATTTCTTGAGTACACGACCATCAATAACAATCCATAATACATGAGTGAGGGATTTCATGAAGTACATGGTCATCATAATATCTATCATGAATAGGAATGCTTATAATCAAGTCATAAATCTGACATTCTAATATCATGGGCATTCCGACAATATATACTATTCATAGCAATCGCACGGAAACCATTCAAGCGTAAGGGAATGGCAACATGTAATGTTTAGTTCATATTGTAATGATTTGGGGATATTATACTTCATGTATTTATTCAACATCTCAAACATGGTAGGGAAAGCATGGATATATTTTGTGTACATAATTTATATCTCCATTATCATACATGTTTTATACCACAACAATAACAACACATAATTTGCATAGAAATTCATATTGGAGTGTATGACTAACATGAACTTGTTATTTAGATATCATGAAATCATGTAAATATGAAGTTCTAACATACTAGGCATTTTATCGAACACCTTGCATGCATTCTTTAAGGCATAGGTGGATTTCATACTTGCATTCTATCAATCCATCTAAAGATCATGTTTTTCAACTAATAACATAACTTTCATGAGATATACAGTCACGATACTATTATATAGCAAAACAAACAATCATCAACATGGGTATGATCATATCACCACAATCAACCAAGCTTTTGTATTTTAAAGATTGATTCTTGAACTCCACGGACGAAAGGAATTCGTGGATAAACACTACGCATACCTTGGAAAGGAGGTTCTTGATGATTGATAGAGGAATTTCCTTGAAATTGGATCTTCAAGCTTAATTATGCAATCCTAGTTTTTTTTCTCTTTTAGTGCTCTTGGATGATGAGCTTTGAGATGTTAATAGGGTTGTAATGTGTTTAGAAGCTATATATTTCGTAGGGTTAAGTTTAGGGACGTGCATGGAGTGTTAAAAGACTTAATTACCCTTAAAATAACTCAAAACAGAGTGTTTTTGGCACCTGGAACTGACTTAGGCGGCGTCCAAGTGATTGCCTAAGCTAGGTTAGGCGGCGCCTAACCAATCGCCTATGTTTGGGTTGGGCGGCGCCTAACCAATCGCCTATCCTTACTGTCTCTCACGAAAAAGGGCATAACTTTTCGCTCGGGTATTGGATTAAGGTGAAATTGGTAACGTTGGAAAGCTAATTCGATTCTCTACAATTTGGTGGGTATAAATCAGACAAAATACCATATTAACATTGAGTTATACTCGTTCAAAGATGACCTTTGTAAAATCGAACACTAAAACTTGATGGATTCAAAAACTCTTAGCTTGTATTACCTTAAGTGACTCATATGAATATGCTTAATGTATCATAAGTTATCTTATCGCTAGGATACTCATTGTAAGTCATGCACTAAAATGCTACTCGCAAGATAGGAGGTTTCATACGTAGGAAAAATGGTTCGTCTCCTAGCTTAGAAACATACGGGGTATTACAATAAACCCCACGTATCTTAGACTATAAGAGTTGAAAGATGGAATCCAGATCATGATAGATGGAACCCGGATCTTGACCCTTTTCTTGGAATCTTGAACTTAAGATCTTTATTCTTGATCTTGAGGGAAAGGATTTAGGGTTTTAATTTGAGAGGAAAAATTGAATTAAGGAGTGTATTCTACTTTTGGGGTATGAATCTTATGTTATGGACAGAACTTGGGTGAGGTAAAGGTCCAAATTGCCCTTAAAAATGCGAAAACAGAACCTGCAAATTAGGTGCATGCAACGGAGCGTGCGTCGCACGCTAATCGCGTACAGCTACTGCCTCTCTCACAAAAATAGCTGTAACTTTTTGCTCGGGTATCAGATTTTGGCAAAGTTGGTATCGTTGGAAAGCTACTTCGAATACCTTTCATTTGATATATAGTAGGCCCTCTAATTCGATATATACAAGAAGTTATAATCAATGGAATTTGACCCAAGTTTAAACATCCACTGAAACTTAATCACTAGAAATATTTTGAACTCGTCTTACAGTTAGGGGATTTTTGTGACCTCAATTCATATTCAAAGGTATCCTACACTATGGGATTGATAACCACACATATATCTACAAGGAATTATCTAGTTTGGGTCTATATGCATAGGAACGATGGTCTAGATTCTAGCCCAAAAGTACGGGGTGTTACATTATCTCCCACTTGGAATCATTCGTCCCCGAATGATGGGTAGGGACCTTTTGAAGCTCTAAGAGTGTTGAATAAAGAACATAAAATTGATTTGAACATTTTTCCTCAACAAAAATATGCAAAGGCATCACACGATCTTCATGATAACCCCTAGGGAAACGAGTAAGCATAAAACCTGAGACAATGAAACTTGACATCGACATGATCTTGGCATGTGTTTTATGGCACATGATCAAAACATTGCAAAACATAACTTTTTCTAAGATTCCTAGGCCTGATTAAGATCGGTACAAGACATGAGATAAATTTCTCACGGAATGCAGGAGTATTAGCATTCTCCATCTTACAAAATACAGTGAAAAGACTTAAACTTAGCAACACTTCTTATCTATACTCCAACATTAATCAACATACTTCATCATTCCCAACTTACAATTCTCCCGTAACGCATCTAACAATAAGAATTTGTGTCCCTCTATATAATACTTCTATGTTCAAGCCTAACTCAGAAGAATGAGGGGCTAACTTAAACTACGGGGCCTTGCACCCTACATCACATTAAAAAATCACCTCACATTATCACTGTAATCCAACAATTTGAAGTCTTAATTCAAAGAATACTAACCACATGGCACATAGGTTTGTGTTTTCATCATTCAGAGCATTCAAGCCTAATCATTACTACAACCACTACATGGATCTCTCTACTAAGACCAGTAATTTCAATCACTCTCAAAACTATTTCCGCTATATTTCTCCTTCGTAGCTATTTCACACAACAAAAGTTTATCTTCTTCTTTTTCCTTCAGCTATAACCTTAGCTCGACAACCACATCAAAATCTTCACCTTCAAGAACATCTACTCCCCTACCTAACACACTTCTACGCTTCCACAACCACCATCATACTAGCATACAGAGGGTCATTAAAGGACCTGAGCAAGGGCATCATGAAATGGAGTAACACTATTCGGTTATAACATATACTGATTTCCATACTCAAGGTGGGACATGAGTTGAAGATATGGTACAAGCGTAGAGTATTTCATATATCAAGTATTTGGATCACAAGTGAAGAGTCGTTTTGGCACAATTTCAACATAGCCCGAGTTCTTAGGACAACTATAGTGAGAAATATGAGAGCTTACATCATGAGTCTTATAACATGAGTGTAGAGTTCATGAAGTCGACGATTTTGGCAAGGACTTCTACTTGGAGCTATCGCTTTCCATTTTCAGAACTAAATTAGTCATGAGTTCGCACAACTTTATTATTTTGGATAATCCCGACATAAAATGAATCGTCAACATAAGAAAAACATAGTTCCTTAGAGCCAATCATGATTTGGGACATAGATTTATCAGTCATGAGCAACGTCACTTAGATCTTGGATGCTTAGAATATTGGATCACCGAGGGAAATTATTTCTTCTAGTTTGGAAGTCAGGACATGTCATGAATTATATTGAGTGCTCAAACCTTAGACATAGGTAGGACTTGGATACATAACATAAGACATTAGCAGAGTGACTTCTTAGATTGAAGCAAGAGGAACATGCTTGAATAGGAGTAGGTTCATCATGACTCTTCCCCAACTCACCACAATGAGAAAATTTCAGGAACTAACCTAATTCCTTATCTCCCCCTTAGATCAAAGTCACAACTCTCAACATAAAAGAGACATCACCATATACTTAAACTCTAACTCTCCCTAATGATCTATACCCCGAAGGCCTTACTTTTCTGTAGATGTTACTCTTAACTTTCACTAATTATTATAGCCATCACTCTACAAGCCCCACTCTCATAAGTGTATGCATTCACACTCCTTATCACCAAGGGATATCAATATGTACATGAATGTAATTCCTCTCAATAATTTAACATAAAGGCACTAAATTCCTTTTGGGACATCCCCCCAGGGATACCAATCAACTTTCTCTAACCCCAAAGTCATCAACTCATGACTAACATCATTTTGGGTATGGACATCCCCGCTTCTAAACACTTAACACTCTATCTTCAACTCCTTAGAATACCCGCATTACACCTCTAATCACATAACTTACAACTTAACAAACTTTGTAAAAAAACTCCAAATACTCATTTTATTTAACTACTACCTACAATCACAATCCCCTCCATGACATCATTATTATAGCTCAAAAACCACTTCATACCTTCTCACATGAAGTACTAGTTTACAACCACTAAAGGAAAGAAGGTCAAGAGGTAAAGTCATATAATTGACATGGTCAACCTTAATCTTATATAATAACCCACCTTACATATAATTCTCACTTGGAAGTTATAGAATAAGACATCAAGAAACACTAGCCCACTAGAATCTCATAACAGCAATATTCGACCATAATCATATGGCCTATCTTATTTACAATCCATTAATTCATCCTCATTCTACACATCATTAGTATTTACCTATCTATACACTTAAACTTCTTTCATAGCTCTATAAGTTTCAACTAAACTCCCTCTTGCAACCTCAGGGAACCCTAAATTAACAACACTCATCCACTAAGTACTTTGACCAATAACCTATACTTTTCTAGCACAACAAACACCATCAAGAACTCTTTTCATACTTCAAGCAAACAACAATTTACCTTAATCAATAACTCCTTCTCCACCTTCTACTAACCTAACACATAAGGATATATCACTTCATTACTAACTCCATCATATGCAAAAAAAAATAAAAATTGGCTACATATATTCAATAAATCACCCTTACCACTTTTCTTGTCACTACACCTCTAAACCCCCAATTCCTACCAACACAAGAACAACAAGATGAACAATAAGTTGCTAGTAAATTGAAATAGGCCTCACACGGCTTCACTAGACTTGATTTTTGTGTTTTATACCAGAAAATGAAATGAATATCAAAGCAACTATGCTAGTGAATCAAAAGAGCCCCACAAAGCTTCACTAGACTTTTAGTTTCAACAATATAATGATAATAAGAACACAAGAGATGGAAATTTGACACACAATATTCAATGACCTAAGAATACACATCTTACTCTTGTCTTAACTGAATGCCTCATAAGAACGAGGACACAACTTTAAACTTGATGGACTTACGACACACTAGGGAGCTCCTGTCAAGCCCTTTGTGTGACTTCTAAAATTTTTGCTAGTAAATCTAAGAACATTATCTGGGAACACCAGAGTAAGGAAAGAATTAGGATAACTTTTATTTCATATGGACGACACCATAGCATGAATTAGAGTCTGAAAGAGGAACATTTTGACTCCATAGCACGAACTAGAACATGAAGAAAGAGAGACATTCCTAAACTCCTAGTAGCCTCCTGCTTATAAGTATAGCGCGCTAGACACCCATAAATAATACTCCACCTGACGCAATTTTGCAAACACCCTAGGACTATGAACAGTGCTCTGATACCAAGTTTGTCATGACCCGAACCGAGGGCTTGGCCGTGATGAGCAATTCGAACCATGAAGGCCTAGACGCCTATCTAACTAATAATCACATATACCATTCATATATAAAAAACAAGTGTGGAAATATAACTGAGTATGGGATCATGGTCATGCTTTGAAATAGGCAAAATATTAAAGACTGCAATTCAATAATATCTAAAATAATATTTGACTCCGTCTGCGAAACCTCTACTACATATGAAACAAAGATGTCTGAAAACTGGAATAAGGCCCCCAGTAGACCAAAATAATAAATAAATGTCTTAAATTTAAACAGGCCTTCTAAAACATAGAAGGCTCACCAACTGAACTCTGCACTTCTGTTTGGAAAGATCTACTGCTTAATTGAACCCCTAGATTGAGCCTCAGACCCTGAGAGGTAGGGGGTCAATCCAATTGTACTGGTACACAGAGCAAACCCAAAATAATATTTGATATTAAGCATATATGAGAGCAATTTAAAAATGGTTCATAAATATGTCACATAGTAAAAGTCACATGAGCGTCGTTAAAAGTTTCTATAAAACCATCTGAACTCTGTGATATACTCTTTGTTTTACTTCTGCGCTAGGTGGTATACCCTACAATTCTGTAATTCCATGGGCTATATGGAATCTGCCCTTAACTCGGCAGCAAGGCCCTCAACCCAAGTTTGCTGCAAGGGTTGGAGTCTCTGAATCTCTACTACGCCACAGTGCCATCGCCAGCGTACAAAAGAAACATACCCGTATCGGCAAAACACAGTTTTAGGCTATGAGTCGATTGACTCGTACCCTCTTCGGGTAACCACCTAACCCTCTTTAATCCCATTTGTAATTCTTTACAACATGCAATCTTTGAAAATCAAACTCTGAAGACTCTAGTTCTGTTATGGCATATATTTACATGGTATCGTCGTACCATTGACTTACAAGTCACATTCTCTGAGCCATTTATAGCAAATTATGTCTCTATTATCAAATCATGGAATCTAGGACCACCATATCAACAATTTTTTTCAAGAAACTCATTCTTTAAAATTCATGTGAAACCATGCAACCAATTCTGTTTATCAGCGATTCAAAAAACAAAGGTGGTCATGTCAAAATTCTTAATTTCAAGCAATTCTTTCTCTTTAATACAAAATATAGATATCTCAAGAAATACCCTCTCATCATCTCTAAATCATGTTCAAATACTATGCCACTGAGAAAATTAATTTCACATCATAAAATATGTATTTCAACTCTTTTCCGACAAAACCATAAACTTTAATTCAGTATATGAGAGGGAATTCATAATTTTTGCTCTCAAACAATCTCAAATCTCAATTTTCATACATATACATATACATATAAATTAATTTAAGGGAAAATACCACAAGGCCAAAGCAATAGTAACATTGAAACATTCGTAATACATTATTAAATATAGATTCCAAAACCCCTTTAAAATTCATGCTTAATAATCTTTAAATCATGCTCTAATGTTTACGAGCCCATGTAGTCTTTAGGATAAACCCCACGTACCTTAGACTATAAGAGTTAAAAGATGAAACCTAGATCTTGATAGATGGAACTCGTATCTTGACCCTTTTTTGGAGTCTTGAACTTAAGATCTTGATTCTTGATCTTGAGGGAAAGGATTTAGGGTTTTAATTTGTGAGAAAAAATAGAATTATGGAGTGTATTCTGTTTTTGGGGCATGAATCTTATGTTATGGACAGACCTTGGGAGAGGTAAATGTCCAAATTACCCTTAAAAACACAAAAATAGAACCTGAAAATTAGGTGCATGCGACGGCGCATGCGTCGAACGCTAATTGCGTGCAGCTACTGCCTCTCTCACGAAAATGGCTATAACTTTTTGCTTGGGTATTGGATTCTTGCGAAATTGGTATCATTGGAAAGCTACTTCGAAGAAATTTCATTTAATATATAGTAGGCCCTCTAATTCGATATATAAAAGAAGTATGGTTGATAGTAGTTGACCCAAGTTTAAACATCCACTGAAACTTAATCGCTAGAAATGTTTTCAACTCATCTTAGAGTTAGGGGATTTTTTTTACCTCAATTCCTATTCAAAGGTATTACCACACTATAGGATTGATAACCACACATATATTAACAAGAAATTATCTAGTTCGGATCAATATGTTGTAGACACATAATTTCGTTCCTCCCCGATATCGTTTTACCCATGTTTACCTTATCCTACCGTGTACCCTCACCCATGTAATTACATCACATAAAAATACAAAAAATAACTCTCAACAAAATCCCTAACAAACTTTTATTCTTTTTAACATCCTAACAACCCTTTCAATTAAAAGAAGACACATTACCCATACCCCTACCCCGAATACCTCATACCCATGTGACCCCCTCCCCCTCATATTTCTTGTCCACAAAGGCAAAAGAGGATAAACATTAGAAAGGGGTCCCACTAGAAAACTTCCAGGAAAGGGAAAAAAGGACCATTTTTCCATTTTAGCAAAGGACCATACATACACAACATATACAGATCAAAGGAAAAGAAAAGTTTTCTTCTTCATTCACCATATTCATCCCCTCTTTTTCTTCTCTTTGAACACGCGCACACACAGGAACCCCGTTAAAAAAATGCACTACAATCTCCATTTATTGGATACAGGGAATAGATAGGGATTCAGGAAAGTCCATAAACACATGCCAAAAATGGGGTAGATCGAGAGAGAGGGGGAGAGAACAGAGAGAGATGAGAGAGAAAAACTTGTCCAGAGATTGAGTTTCTAGCCATTCTTCACTGGAAATCACTGCACTAGTTCCAATTTAACTCTGAATCCCATCAAAAAATGATCCAAACCATCTCCATCACTGAAAACCAAGATCAAATCATTAAAACCAGCCCAAAATTGACCTGTTTTGGGTTGATTCCGGTTGTTTTGAGTTTGGTTTCAGTTTGTTCAAGGTCAGTTTTAGTATGTTTGGGTTAGTTTCGGTAAGTTTGGTTTAGTTTTGGTTTGTTCAGTGTTAGTGTTGAATATTCTCAAGTGGTTTTGTGGATTTGGTATTTGAATCGAACTGCGAATTTGGGTTGTTTAGCTCTGAGTTGGTTCAGCTGTTGCTGAGGTTTATTTTTCATCTGAGATTTTGGGCTTTGGCTTCTCTCATTCGTTATTATCGATCAGAATCTGAATCTTTGGAGGTCCCTTTCTCAACTCTATCCTTTTCTTATGTTTTCATAGTTGAAGATGTGACTTCATGATGTTTTGAATGTATGTGAATCCTTGTAATTCATGTGGTTTGACTCATAGACATATACTAAAATTGATTAATGGTTTGGTCGAAGATGACTTAAGTTTATGTTGGCATAAATGAAATCTAGGTGGGAATAGGAAATTGAAAGGATGAACACTGTTTTGTTTGTGACATACTGATTATTGTTTAATTCTGGATAAATATTTATTATGATCATTGTCATTAAAATGGATAGGAAATATAGGTTTGGGTAGGCAAATTTTAGAACTTGTTGTTTGGTTGAATGTTTGAATATGGAATATTGGTTGAATGTTTTTTTTTCTAGTTTATCGCATTTGGATCATTTGTATTATTTGGCCGGGGAATGTCCCGAAGTACTTTGTATTGATTTATCAGGGAATGCCCCGAGGTATCTTGTATTTGAAATATGTTCGTGGTGAAGGCCTGAGGTTTCGGGTAAAACATGTGAGCATAGTTAGAATTAAATTAGGTTAGCGTAGGTTTATATTTTTTGTATTTCTTTTTTCTTTTTTATAGATCGGACTGTATAATTGGACTGGACATTACATTTGGATTGTTTTATTTATTTTTTGATTATTTTGTATGCTTTTGTGTGGTTTATACATTTCGTAGTGTCAAATTAGCCGATATGTTTCACCAAGCAACCGTGGTCGAACCACGGGATTGAGGGGTGCCTAACACCTTCCCCTCGGTCAACAAAATTCCTTAACCAGAATCTCTATTCATGGATCAGTTTTAAAAGAGTCAAAAATAGTTTTGAAAAAGGATTCCCAAAGGTGACTTAGCACACCTAATTATGCCAAGTGGCGACTCTAAGTTTAAAGTAAATAATCCTTTTCGAAACAAATCTTCATTTTTGTCACTTCAAATAAAAACCCTATCAAACTTAAAATCCGAATCTTTTGGAGTAAAAAAAGGGGTGTGGCAGCTCTGACGACTCTACTGGGATATTTTTTTGAATTCGGGCTTATTTTTGGAGTCGTATCAGTTTATTTGGCATTATAGGTGTATAAACATTGTTCGTGTTTTGGTTTATGTCATTTTTATCACTGTTGTACGTTTACGTGATCTTTGTTTATAGTTTTTCCTTTATGTGTTACTGCTTTTTATATATGGCATTATTTTCATCACCCAAGTCAAATCTTTCTGCAACAAGTGTCGAAGTGCACGTCGTGTACACGAACTCTAGTTGAGTCACCTTTATTTTAGGAGGGGGAGCCGCCAAATGTATGGAGTGGGTGGAAAGATGCCGCAACCACTGTCGACCATACACTCCTCTGAACAGCCTTGTTAGTGAACCCCACGTAGGTCAGCCTTTAGGTCATGCTTATTTGCATCATATCGAGACCTAGCGGGACCCGTGTGGCCCTTTGTAGGAGACTCACCTATAAAACATCTCTACATGCTAAATGTTGCATCATTGAGGGTAATGTAATCATTCGATGGAATGATTTCGGAAAAGCATGTGCTAAAAGTAAGGCGTGTAGACAAAACATTTGAAAAAAAAGGAAAAAAAAAAAGAAAGAAGAAAAAAGAAGAAGATAGAAAAAAAAAGTGAGTCAAAAACAAAAAGAGAGTGTCGTAGTTTTTAGAGTTCTTTATGGCTTTTGTTTTTCAAAATTCAAAAAGATTTTTTTACCTTTTGCACTCATATGTCGAAAAAAAAAGAGAAAAAATTTTCTTTGTTTCTTTAGCAAGCATGCAAATTTGAAAATTTCCAAAAAAGATCTTTTGTTTAATAGGAGACTTTTATAAAAGAAGATGCAAAAAACGATAGTATTTTTATACATTCTATATAATGAAAATACCAAAAAGTTTTTTTTTCCTTCGTAGATGTTGGTGTTAGTTTTATTTGAAGTGTCTAATTAGAAATCCAGAAAGAGTTTATTCACCGGTCTTTGTTTGTGTCTTTTAAGGTAGGGTCAGTCTGTCAGTTAATCGTTAATGGTCCAATATGGACGAACTATGCATACCTGATTCTCGTCTCTCGGGGCGTGATACATAGGCAACCCTCGGTGGGTTCGGTAATCTTTTAAGTTCAATTGTTGTCCTAGTCCTAGTTAAGGTCCATTTTCTGTTTAGTCAAGTATTTTTTAGTGGTCATAGCTATCTAGGTTGAGTCTTCTTAGAATTTCCATTCGGCAATTTTGAGTTATAGTTTGGCTTTTCCCTGTGTCATGTGACACTTCTTTGTGTCAGAATCCTGAGGGTCGGGAATTCTCTTGCCCTTATTGAATCGTGAGTCATAATTTTGTGTATTGTTACAGGATGGAGCCTTTCACAGGGTCTAGAGTCTTGATGGTTTCCAAGGTGCCCAAAAAGTTAATCAAATGGTGGGGTATGCTCAACTATTCTGAAAGGCATGAGATAGAAAAATTGTTTGGGAATCTTACATCGCTTTTGAATATCACACCCCGACCAGATCTAATAGAGGCCACATCGACCTTCTGGGATTCAGATAGCTTGGTGTTTAGGTTTGGGAGTTGTGAAATGACACCTATATTGGAAGAAATATTTGGTCTATTTCATTTACCATATATCGGTAAGACGCTAATCCTCGCTCGGAATCATTCTAGCAGGAGATTTCTCAATCTTTGCAGTTTGAAGGCTAATGATCACCTAGGGTCCCTAAAATAATCTTGGACTTCCTTAGATTATTTGTTCGCTAGATTCGGGTCTCTAGATGGTTTTGATCACTTTTGGGATGAATTTTGTACTATCAAGAAGAATTGGGAGAAACGGCGTCTTAAGGTTTTCTGTTTAGCATTGTTAGGTACTTTAGCATTCCCGTAAGATGAAAGGCGTATCAACACTTGTTTACAATCAGTAGTGATGGATTTATTCAATAAAAAGGATGGAGTTACTATCGTATCTATGATTTTGGTGGAACTGTATAAGGCATTGACTTAGGTAAGAGGGAGGCTGCAATTTCTTGAAGGAAGCAATTTGATACTATAATTATGGATGATGGAACATTGGAACATTTGCATAATCCTTCTTTGGTCAGACCGGATGAGATTGATCATTGTTTAAATGAGCGAGTGAAAGCCATCAAACAAAGAATGTGCTTTGATAAGTTCTCATTGCCTATAGGAGTCAATGCTTGGGTCAAATTTCTTGAAGCAAGAACTCATGACAATATCCTGTGGACTTATTGTTGGCTTGATACGAAGGTAATCTTGTCTGGATGTTGCATGCAACCTCTTCTTGTTCTGATTGGGCTCAAATGCACTAGACCTTATAGTCCGAGTAGGGTAATGCATCAATTGGGAAGACTTCAAAACATTCCACCAATAATGGATCTTCAAAAGGATGTCGAGTATTTAAGAATATAGCCAAAGGGGAAATCAGATATGAGCAATTTTGGCTTAATGCAACGAAAATAGGTGTAGATTCTCTCAAAGCAGGTTTGGATAATCCAGGATACACTTCGAGATGTGGAATCTGGCTACAATCTATTCCTCGAGGTATCAGTAAACCATTACCAGCACAACTTAGATGGAGAATACAGAAAGAATATATAATTGATGAATGTCAGGATGAAAGTACGGGGGCCAAAGTGGAGGAACTGAGAGTTTAGTTATCAAGTTTGCTTATAATTGTGGATGTCAAAACAGTCTTTTCAGGTGTGCTCCTTATGAGGCCGGAATACGTGCTAGGAGTTTTTTCCCAAGCATCAAAGATACATTGCAGGATATGTTACAGAGTTTCAATAGGAGAGCGAGAACTCCGCAAACAGGTCCATCTCAGCCAGGGCCATCACGCAGCGCAGCAGTTTAAAGGAGCACTTCATCTCTTTTATTTTTGAGTCCTTTGTTTTATCATGGTATTTGTTGTGTCTTTTTTAAGTCGGTTTCCTATTTTTTTTAACATTAGAGTCTTTATTAGAAAAGTTACATTTGTTATCCTGTGGGTCTAGAGTGTTGTTTGGCTTTCGTTGTTTAGTTTTAAAGTTGTCTTAAATTCGAAGTTTGTTTTAGTTGTCTCTTTTATGAAATATTGTGACGTTGCATTGTTCTTTCTTTTGTTTATTTTTCATCAAAAAAAAATCTTCAACTTTGTGATATTTTTGCATGCACCTCCCGAACTATGCAAGATCTGATTCATGTACAACATGATACGTAGGCAACCTACTTTTGGGTCTTGGTTTTTTTCATTATTTTTCTTTTATTTTAAGAAAAAACAAAAGCCATAAAGAATGATAAAAAGAGAGACAGTGAGAGAGAAAAAGAAAGAAAAATAATGTGAGAGGGAAAAAAGGATAAAAAAAGGGACTGACAAGAGAGATGAGAGAAGTGATGGTGAAAAAAAGAGGTGTGGTTGGAGTAAAGAAGAAAATGGGTGAAGGAAAAAGATCAAGATGAAGTTAAAATGACCTTGATACCCTCAAAGGTTGGTAGAAATATGCATGAATCTAGGACAATTTTACAAATGTAATTCCCATGCTTGTTGTGTGACCTAATCCTAACGGGTTTTGTCTTTGATGAGCATGTTCTTTCAGATAAGTGGTTGGTTTGCAGCACTTTGGATAGTCACCCGTACTTTACTAGATCAAAAGTGAAGCTTACCATGGCTAGTAGAGAGATTGAAAATTCACTAATTGACCTAGATCAGGATCATAGGGAAGAAAGTTCAGAACGCAATGATGAGGTATTAAGACATAGACAACAATTGCTAGATCTACACCGAGCTTAGGCTAGTGGCATGCCTCCTCCTCCACTCCCTAAAGATCTTGGGAATATCCCCAATTGCCCACCGCTTTCTCAGGCGTAATTCTCTCTTCCCATTAAGTCACTAGAGCATGCACCAGGATTCACTCTGTGGTAATATTACCCTGGCACTTCTAGTGTACCCCTGGCAGTTCCTCAACCAAGGCCCGTGAATCAGCCGGCGCCACTGGCAACACCTGTGTTCATGGGTCCGCCACCACCTGAAGCTCCCACATATGTTGTGCGTCCGACAATAGTGCTTCCTCGATCCGCCAGTAAGCCAGTATTGAAAGTTTCAGATAGTTAGTATTATGCCTCAGAGCCTACTATGAGAATGAATGAACCATATGGGTATGCTCAGCCACCTGCATTTCCATTTGATATGGAGAAACCTATCACAACAGAGGAATAAGAGGTCATAGCACAAAAATTGAAAAGTTTGGAACAGGCCATGAGGAATCTGCAGGGAACCGGAGGTTATAAGAGTGTTTCCTATAAATATCTTTGCATGTTCCCAGACATCAACCTTCCCCTCGGTTTTAAAATTCCCAAGTTTGAGAAGTATGCTGGGAACGGTGATCTTATGGCACACTTGAGATGTTATTGCAACCAATTAAGGGCTGTAGGGAGAAGGAAAGAGTTGGTTATGGCTTTCTTTGGAGAAAGACTTTCCGATCTGGCTTCAAAATGGTTTGTCGATCAAGATATCGACAAGTGGAACAGCTGGGATGACTTAGCTTTCGAGTTTGTTCAACATTTTTAGTATAATATCGACCTGATTCCTGATGAAAAATCCTTGGTCAACATAAAGAAGAAAAGCACCGAAGGCTTTATAGAATACGCGATAAGGTGGCGTGAATAGGACACCAGGGTAAAGCCTCTAATGAAGGAGAGTAAGCTGGTATAGGTCTTCATTTAGGCACAGGATGAGACCTATTTTCAATATTTACTTCCGCTAATGGGAAAGTTTTTTATTGAAGTCCTCAAAATGGGAGAGATGATAGAGGACAGAATTAAGACTGGCCGAATACTGAGTTTTTCCGCGTTAAAAGCGACCACACAAGAGATTCAAGGTCGATCTGGCGTATTTGGAGGTAAAAAGAAGAAAGAGGACGTGGCGACTGTTGTTGCTAGACCCCATTCCTATCCCAAAAGACCGCCTCGCCCCTATCCTCAATCCCAAGCCTAAGCCTATGTTCAAGCTCAGTATATTCCTCCCCATCATTACTACCCTCAGCAAAACCCACCATATGTCATTCCACCCCCTTCTTACCCAGTATATAGTGCACAGCCATATGCCCAAACCTCTTCTTACTTGCAATGGCATGCGCAAGCTCTAAAAAATTGTCCATCAGCTCTACCAAATTACCAAAACCCCTCCAGACCTGGTTTCTAACCCAGGCCCAAGTACAAGAAAGAGTAGGCGGTCAAAAATTAGTTCACAGCACTTGGGGAGTCATATGCTAGCTTATTTGATAGGTTGAAAAAGATAAAGGTCTTAAGCCCAATTCAAGAAAGGCTTTCGAATCTACCTTCGAGAAATCTTAATTATTCGTTAAGATGTGCTTATTATTATGATATACTGGGGCAAGATATCGAGAAATGCTGGTATTTGAAGAGAGCTTTCCAAGATTTAATTGATGCAAATCAAATTCTGGTCCAGGCCCCGGAAGTTTCAAACATTAACCAGAATTTGTTGCCAACCCATAGTGAAACTAATATGTTAGAACTAATATATGATGGGAAAGAGTCGTCAAGGTGTTATAAGCCTATTGTCAAAATACAGATCAATGAGGAAAAATCAGTGAATGTGACAGGTTTGTTGAAAGCAATGTCATTAATCCAGGAAGGAATGGGAGAAGATAAAGCCCAAGAAAGCACAAAGAAACCCGTGATCACAGTGCAAGGTGCCAGAAGATATATTGATTTAAGTCAGGATAAACCTAAGTTGATAGTTTTAGGAACTCCGGGTAAGACTATATTAACGGTGAAATGAGCACTGGCAGCATCTATTGTTCTCAAACTGGTGGCCCAACCTCCGATAGTTGATACAAAAAAGGTTCCCTGGAACTATAAGTGGACTGTGATGACCTATCAAGGGAAGGAAGTAGTGAAAGATATAGATGTGGTAGGGGGTTTGACTCGGTCAGGAAGATGCTTCATGCCTGAAAGTTTAAGAAAGTCCAAGCCAATTATGAATGGACCTTCATCTATCAAAAAGCTTGTCACCAAAGAAAAAGCTGAGGAATTTTTGAAAAATATGAAGTTGCTAGAGTATTCACTAATAGATCAGTTAAAGAAAACCCCTGCTCAAATTTCCCTATTATCTTTGTTGTTGCATTCCAAGGAACATCGTGATATTATATTGAAGTTATTAAATGAAGCATATGTTCCTAGGGAGATTATGGTAAATCAGCTTGAGAAAATGGTTGGAAAAATCTTTGAGGTCGATCGGATCAGCTTCTTTGATGATGAATTGTCTATTGAAGGTATGAGGTATAACCGGGGTCTTAACATTATGGTGAAGTGGGAAGATTTCTACATCACTTATGTCATGATTGATGGAGGTTCAGGTGCAAACATCTGCCCTATTTCTACTTTACAAAAGTTAAATATTGGTGTTGAGAGAATCAGGCCCAACAATGTATGTGTCAAGGCTTTCGATGGTATAAAATCAAACTCCATTGGAGAAATAGAACTAATATTGATTATGGGCCTGTTGAGTTCGCCATAGAGTTTCAAGTCTTGAATATAGACTCCTCTTACAATCTGTTGTTGGAAAGACCATGGATCCACAAGGCTAAGGCGGTTGCATCTACATTGCACCAAATGATCAAGTTTGAGCATAACAGGCAAGAAGTGGTTATTTATGGTGAAGGGGATTTGTCCACCTACGAAGATTCTCCCTTGTCCCTTATTGAAGCAAACAATGTAGAGGAGACAGTTGTCTATCAAACTTTTGATATAGTGTCGGTGAATCGTATCATTGAAGGGCAGGTTATTCTGGGACCACAATTGTCTTTCACTTCTATCATGATGGTGAGTGAGCTTTAGAAATATGGATTTATGCAAGGGAAGGGTTTGGGAGTGTCTCTACATGGTACCGTTCGTCCCATATGTTCGAGAGAGAACATAGGGGCTTTTGGTCTGGGATTTGAACCTATGACTGAAGATTTGAAGAAGGCCAAGGGAAGGAAAAAGGAAATATGGTCACTACCTCGCCTAATGCCGCTACTCAATGAATTATTTGTCAAGAGTGATATCACGAAGCCTGTAGAATTTGAAGCTAAATTGGTTGATGACTTCTAGAACCGGTTGATTGATGTTAGCATGGTTGAAGCAAGAGAGGGTACCAGTAAGGTAGGTGTGCAGTTCATAGGTCCTGAGATCCAGCTCAACAATTGGGAAGTCACACCTCTCCCCGACAGAAGGGAGTTTTGGTAGTTTATTTTGTTTTTCTTTTTATTTATCTGAGTTATTCTAAGGTTGTAATTCAGAATTTAGCTTGTTTACATTCTGTTGTCATTTGTGTTTAAACCCTCCTATCTTTCTCTTTTAATAAAATGCAATGTCCCCTTATTTTGTGTCTAATATATTTTGATTTTGTCTTTTTCTTTATACAGTTCTCTTTCTGCTGATTCTAATGACATAACATGCATGCAAAATTTTCAGCCTGATCTTAAAATCCAAGCTAATCAAGATATAATGAAGCAAGAGAGGGAATATGATGAAGAAGAGGCACTAGAGGAAATAAGCAAAGAGTTGGAACTGTTTGAAGACAAGCCAAATCCTAATTTAAATGAAACTGATCCAATCAATCTAGGGAATCAAGACGATGTTAGGGAAATTAAAATTAGTGTACATGCTTTTCCACAGCTAAAATATGGAATGATTCAAGAATTAATTGATTATAAGAATGTTTTTGCATGGTTTTATAATGATATGCCTGGTTTATGCACTGAATTAGTGGCTCATAAATTGCCAACTGATCCCACATTGTCCGATGTGAAACAGAAGTTGAGGAAATTTAAAACTGATGTAAGCATTAAAATCAAAGAGGAAATCATGAAACAACTTGAAGCCAAAGTCACTCGAGTGGCTCGTTATCCTACGTGGTTATCCAATGTTGTTCCTGTCCCAAAGAAAGATGGAAAAATTTGAGTATGTGTTGATTACCATGATTTGAACAGAGCAAGTCCAAAAGATGATTTTTCTCTGCCCAACATCCATATTTTACTAGACAACTGCGCTAAACATGAGGTTGCCTCTTTTGTGGATTGCTATGCCGAATACCACCAGATCATTATGGATGATGAAGATACAGAGAAGACGCCTTCTAGCACACCATGGTGGACCTATTGTTATCAAGTGATGCCGTTCGGTTTGAAGAATGCTGGAGCAACATACATGATAGCCATGACCACTATGTTTCATGATATGATGTATAAGGAGATTGAGGTCTATGTAGATGATGCAATTATTAAGTCAAAAAGTCAAGATGACCATGTTAAAGATTTAAGAAAGTTCTTCGAAAGGCTTTGCAGGTATAATCTCAAGCTCAACTCGGCAAAATATGTATTTGGAGTTCCGTC
Source organism: Capsicum annuum (assembly GCF_002878395.1). Lineage (NCBI taxonomy): Eukaryota > Viridiplantae > Streptophyta > Magnoliopsida > Solanales > Solanaceae > Capsicum > Capsicum annuum. The sequence continues at coordinate 100,033,759 of NC_061112.1, forward strand.
TAGAAATTTGTAGGGGTTTGTAGTCAGCCGTCAGAGAATTAAATTGGATCCCTCAAAAATCGAAGCCATTTAGGATTTTCCCTGCCCAAGAATAAGACAGAGGTGATGAGTTTACTTGGTAGACTGAACTACATCAGCAGGTTTATTGCTCAACGCATAACCATTTGTGAGCCTATATTTAAGTTGCTGAAAATGAGTGCTGTGGTAGAATGGACTGAAGAATGTCAGGAAGCGTTCAATAGGATCAAAAGATACTTGTCAAATCCACTCGTGCTGGTACCACCAGAGCCTGGTAGGCCTTTGATCTTATATTTATCGGTCATGGATAATTCTTTTGGTTGTGTCCTGGGTCAACATGATGTCACGAGCAAAAAGGAGTAGGCTATTTATTATCTTAGCAAAAGGTTCACTGCATATGAGGCCAGGTACACTCTTCTTGAAAGGACGTATTGCGCCCTAACTTGGGTAGCACATAAGTTGAAGCATTATCTTTCATCCTACACTAATTATCTTATCTCCCACATGGATCCTTTGAAGTATATCTTTCAGAAGCCTATGCCGATTGGTCGTTTGGCAAAGTGGAAAATATTGCTTGCCGAGTTCGATATTATATATGTGACTCAAATTGCCATGAAAGCCCAAGCCTTGGAAGATCATCTTGCTGTAAATCATCATTGATGAAGAGTACGAGCCATTAAAGACATATTTTCCTGATGAAAAAGTGTTGTGTATCGATGAAGTTGTTATAGATACTGATCCAGGATGGAAGTTGTTCTTCGATGGAGCTGTCAACATGAAAGGAGTCGGAATAGGTGCATTTCTTATCTCTAAAGTAGGGCAATATTTTTTGATAAAAGTAAATCTTTGATTTTATTGTACCAATAACATGGTGGAAAATGAAGCTTGCATTCTGGGTTTGAGGCTAGCTGTTGATATGGGAGTCCAGGAACTATTAGTGTTAGGGGATTCAGATTTGCTCGTCCATCAAATTCAAGGCGATTGGGAGACGCAAGATTTGAAGCTCATACCATATCGACAATACTTGCAGAAGATATGTCAACGGTTTGTGTCAGTAAAATTTAGGCATATTCTAAGGAATCATAATAAGATTGTTGATGCTTTAGCCACTCTATCTTCAATGATGCAATATCCGGATAAAGACTACATCGATCCAGTGTATATATAGAGTCGTTATCAGCATGCTTACTATAATGCGGTTGAGGAAAAGCTCGATGGAGAACCTTGGTTCTTTGATATCAAGCGATACATTCAGTCAGGAGAATACCCAACACATACCACCAATGATCAAAAGAGGACTATTAGGCGTTTGGCTAGTGGATTTTTCTTAAGTAGGGGAATCTTATACAAGAGAACCCCGGATCTGGGACTTTTAAGGTGTTTTGATGCAAAAGAAGCTTTGGCAATCATGGTTGAAGTTCATTCTGGAGTATGCGGGCCTCATATGAACGGTTATGTCTTATCTTAGAAGATTCTCAAAGCAGGTTATTATTGGCTTACTATAGATAGGGATCCTATTCAATTTGTTCAAAAATGTCATCAATGTCAAGTACACGATGATCTGATACATTATCCTCTTGTTGAGTTTCATGCAATATCTTCTCCATGGCCTTTCGTAGCTTAGGGAATGGATGTGATTGGATTGATTGAGACAAAAGCGTCAAATGGGCATAGATTTATTTTGGTGGCCATTGATTACTTCACAAAGTGGGTAGAAACAGTAACTTTCAAGTTAGTGATAAAGAAGGTGGTGGTAGATTTCATTCATGCCAACATCATTTGTAGGTTTGGAATACCAAAGATGATCGTTACAGGCAATGCTGCCAATCTCAACAATCATTTGATGTAAGAAGTGTGCCAACAGTTTAAGATCGTACATCGAAATTCCACTCTATATCATCCAAAGGAAAATGGTACTGTGGAAGCCACCAATAAAAATATCAAGAAGATACTGTGGAAAATGGTGCAAGGGTCTAGACTATGGCATGAGAAGTTGTCATTTGCTCTACTAGGTTATCGCACTACTGTTCGCACTTCAATAGGGACAACTTCATATTTATTGGTGTACGGAACAGAAGCAGTCATTCTCGCAAAAGCTGAAATTCCCTCTCTTCGAGTCATTGTTGAAGCAGAGATTGATGATGATGAATGGGTCAAAAACTGACTGGAATAGTTGAGTTTGATTGATGAAAAAAGACTAACATCGGTATGTCATGGCCAATTGTATCAGAAGAGAATGGCTCAAGCATATAACAAAAAGGTATGACCCAGGAATTTTAAAGTTGGTTAGTTGGTATTAAAGCGTATCCTTCCTCATCAGGTTGAAGCGAAAGGCAAGTTCTCCCCAAACTAGCAAGGTCCCTTCATTGTGAAGAAAGTGTTGCCCAATGGAGCCTTATATTTGATAAATATTGAAGGCAAAATGGCAGAAATGGCTATTAATGCTAATGCGGTCAAAAGATATTATGTATGATATTTTATCCTTTGTTGATTTTATTGCATGTTTAGTACTTGCATTTTTGAAGATTGATATGATGAAGGAATTTTATTCTTCTATCCAAACATTGTGTCATCCTTTGTTTACCCATTTGAGATTAGTTTTATTTTTCTTTCATATCTCTTTTTCGGAATCAAAATAGAGTCAAAGATAAATGTCAGGAAAATAAGAATAAAAGAAAGAGTTCAAAAATAAAAGAAAAAAAAAAGAGAAAAGAAAAAATCAAATCAAAACAAAGAACAAGCTCATGGAACTACATGCAACCTGATTCTCCTCTCTTGGGAGTGAGATTCGTAGGCTTCCCTATCCAGGCTCGGTCCAACCAAATAAAGCTTTTAGAGTCACCAGTCAACAAACTAGGGCATGAGTTAATGTGTTGTTTGAGTCGATTCCAAAAGTTGTAAGTCCCACCCCCACTTCAAGTGTCGTTTGAGCCTCTTGCCATCCTTTCCTAACCTTATCCAAAAGCCAAGCTACAACCAAAGAAAGTCCTTCAAATCAATCTTTGATAATGTTAAGGATAAACATGCAATGGATATGATGATACATTGTAGGGTACTACTTGTCTTCCTTAGCATAAGAAATCAGAAAATAAATAAAATTGAGAGAGTCTTACAGGTGAAAACCCTCGCGGGCACCATAAGGCGATGGTGAATTAAGAGAAATAAAAATGAGAGAGTCTTACTAGTGAAAACCCTTACGGGCACCATAAGGTGATGGTGAGTCGAGAGAAATAAAAATGAGAGATTTTTACTGGTGAAAATCCATACGGTCAACATAAGGCAATGAGGAGTTGAGAGAAAATAAAAATGAGAGAATCTTATTGGTGAAAACCCTTATGGGCACCTTAAGGCGATGGCGGGTTCGAGAGAAAAGTGAAAAGGAAAGAGGTTATTCGCAAAAAATCTTTCAAGATGTCGTCAATTGAATGAGATGTATGAGACCAATAGGTTTGAAGAAGCAACTCAGCGGAAAAAGCATGAACTCATCAACAAAAGGTTTAAGTTTGGGTAGAAAGATCAGACAGCTTAATCCAAAATGCATGTCATACTCATTGGATTTGGTTGCCATATTCAGATAAGTTTTCTTTTTGAATAAGGGACATTGCCCTTTTCTTTCATTTGCATATTCATATTGTTGTCTTTTTATGTCATTTATCAAAATAAAAGTGAACATCATTTCTTTACATTTTGAGTCAAGTCTGTGTCAAAACAAGCGACAAAGGATTTCAAAACTTGCTATCAGTTTTTCCAATTGTATGAGGAAAAGCTGAGGACCAACACATGAAAGAAATATGATCGTAATTCAACACAAAGAAAAATAAGTCTATGAACCGACAGGATGCTGGGTTTGTGGGAGTATTCAGATTTGGAAAAGGGTGCATCTCAGAGGCATAGTAAAATAAAAATTCATTATTTGAGTCAGAAGTCATTTCCCCCGATCTGGTCTGGGTCAATGATGCGGCAAAACAGGGGCAAGTGTCAACGATTCAGAACAAAGATGAAAGGAACGAGTGCTGGAGCAGATGCTGAGAAGCCAAGTGCTGCAAGCCACCACTAAGTTATAACTGACAAATTCTCTTTGATGAAATAGGGGCAAAGTTTTGTTCACTAAGTATATCTACCTTTGGGAAAGCATATTTGGGGATTTTACTTTCTGTTTAGGACCCCTCTTGGAAAATGGGATTTTGGTTTCTGTTTAGGACCCACCTAAAAAATAGGACTTTACTTTCTATTTAGGACTCTCCTGAAAAATGGGATTTTACTTTATGTTTAGGACCCTCCTGAAAAATGGGATTTTACTTTCTGTTCAGGACCCTCCTGAAAAATAGGATTTTACCTTATGTTCAGGACTCTCCTGAAAAATGGGATGTTACCTTCTATTCAGGACCCACCTGAAAAATGAGATTTTACTTTCTGTTTAGGACCCTCCTGAAGAATAGGATTTTACTCTCCATTCAGGACCCTCCTGGAAAATGGGATACCACTTTCCGTTCAGGACCTTCCTAAAAAATGGGATATTACTTTCTGTTCAGGACCCTCCTGAAAAATGGGATTTTACTTTCTGTTCAGGACTCTCCTTAAAAATGGGATTTTACCTTATGTTCAGGACCCTCCTGAAAAATGAGATGTTACCTTCTGTTCAGGACCCTCCCAAAAAATGGGATTTTACTTTCCGTTTAGGACCCTCCTAAAGAATGGAATTTTACTTTCTGTTCAGGACCCTCCTGGAAAATGGGACTTTACTTTCCGTTTAGGAACCTCCTAGAAAATGGGATTTTACTTTTCATTCAGGACCCTCCTGTAAAATAGAATTTTACTTTCTGTTCAGGACCCTCCTGAAAAATGGAATTTTACCTTATGTTCAGGACCCTCCTAAAAAATAGGATGTTACCTTCTGTTCAAGACCCTCCTAAAAAATGAGATTTTACTTTTTGTTCAGGACCCTCCTGAAGAATAGGATTTTACTTTTTGTTCAGGACCGTCCTGGAAAATGGGACTTTACTTTCCGTTCAGGACCCTCCTAGAAAATGGAATTTTACTTTCCATTCAGGACCCTCCTGTAAAATGGGATTTTACTTTATATTCAGGACCCTCCTGGAAAATAGGATTTTACTTTATGTTCAAGACCCTCCTGAAAAATGGGACATTACTTTCAGAAAAATGAAGTCTCTCTTAATCTTAATCTTTGTTGGGGATAATTTCGTTTCTAGTTTTTAGTTTGATTTCAGGAGCCCGCCTGAAGAACCGGGTGAGAAAATTATAAGTAAGGAGCCCACTTGAAGAACAAGGTGATGAAATGGGAAATTGAAGAAATTGCAATTCAGGAACCCGCCTGAAGAGCAGGGTGATGAAATTGAAAGACAAAAAAATGGCAAGTCAGAAGCCCGCCGGAAGAGCAGGGAGAACAAATGAAAGTTGAGCAATGAAGTGAAGCAACGGAAAACCAAGCAACAAGTTAAAATAAATTGCAAGTCAGGAGCCCGCCAGAAGAATAGGGTGATAAAACTCAAGTCCAGAGTCAAGGAATGCTGCAGAGATAGGATTTTGTAATTTCATTTCTGTTTTGACTTGTAATTTTCATTTTGATATAATGACAGAGCCGCGGACCAAAATCTCGATGGAACCTAACTTGACTCTCCAACTTGGTATAGTCCATCTCTTTCCAATCCATTGAAACACCTGTCACTTGACTTCCTCATGACTTGGGTAGATAGGGTGTCCGAGGATTCGGTTGTCCTTCTTTCTTTTACTCCTCTCTTTGAATAATGATTGGGACAAAATTTGGTGTCGTTGTTTACTTATTTGTCTGAAAACACTGCTTGTTTACATTCAAAGGGGGCATGATGTAGACACGTAATTTCATCCCTCCCCGATATCGTTTTACCCATTTTTACTTTATCGTACCGTATACCGTCACCCATGTAATTACATCCCACAAAAATACAAAAAATAACTTTCAACAAAATCCCTAACAAACTTTATTCTTTTTAACATCCTAACAACCCTTTCAATTAAAAGAAGAAACATTACCCATACCCATACCCCCCAACACCCTATACCCACGTGACACCCTCCCCCTCATATTTCTTGTCCACAAAGGCAAAAAGGGATAAATATTAGAAAGGGGCCCTATTAGGAAACTTCCAGGAAAGGGATAAAAGGACCATTTTTCCATTTTTTGCAAAGGACCATATATACACGACATATACAGATCAAAGGAAAAGAAAATTTTTCTTTTTCATTCACCATATTCATCCCTTTTTTTCTTCTCTTCGAACACGCGCACACACAGGAACCCCGTCAAAAAAATGCACTAAAATCTCCATTTATTGGATACAGGGAATTCACAAGGATTTGGGGAAGTCCATAAACACACGCCAGAAATGGGGTAGATCGAGAGAGAGGGAGAGAAAAGAGAGAGATGAGAGAGAAGAACTTGATCGGAGATCGATTTTTCCGGCCACTCTTAACCAAAAATCACTACACTAGTTCCGATTTAACTCCTAAACCCATTAAAAACTCATCCAAACCATCTCCATCACTGAAAACCAAGATTGAATCATTAAAACTATCCTGAAATCGACCTGTTTTGGGTTGATTCTGGTCGTTTTGAGTTTGGTTTTAGTTTTTTCAAGGTCATCTTTGGTCTGTTTGGGTTAGTTTTGGTAAGTTTGGTTTAGTTTTGGTTTGTTCAGTGTTGGTGTTGAATACTCTCAAGTGGTTTCATGGATTTGGTATTTGAATCGGACTGCAAATTTGGGTTATTTAGCTCTGAGTTGGTTCTGTCATTGTTGATGTTTATTTTTCATCCGAGAATTAGGGCTTTGGCTTCTCTCATTCGCTATTATCAATCAAAATTTGAATCTTTGTAGGTCCCTTTCCCAACTCTATCCTCTTTTTTTATGTTTTCATAGTCGAAGATGTGACTTCATGATGTTTTGAATGTATGTGAATCCTTGTAATTCATGTGGTTTGATTCATAGACTTATACTGAAATTTATTAATGGTTTGGTTGAAGATGACTTAAGTTTATGTTGGCATAAATGAAATCGGGGCGGGAATGGGAAATTGAAAGGATGAACACTGTTTTGATTGTGACATACTGATTATTATTTAATTCTGGAGAAACATTAATTCTGATCATTGTTGTTAAAATGGATAGGCAATATAGGTTTGGGTAGGCAAATTTTAGAACTAGTTGTTTAGTTGAATGTTTGAATATGGAATATTGGTTGAATGTTTTTTTTTCTAGTTTATCGCATTTGGATCATTTGTATCATTTGGCCGGGGAATGCCCTGAAGTACTTTGTATTGATTTATCCGAGGAATGCCCTGAGGTATCTTGTATTTGAAAGATGTTCGTGGTGAAGGCCCGAGGTGTCGGGTAAAACACGGGAGCATAGTTAGAATTAGTTTAGGTTAGCATAGGTTTATTTTTTTTATATATCGGACTGTATAATTGGACGGAACATTACATTTTGGATTGTTTTGTTTGTTGTTTGATTGTTTTACGTGCTTTTGTGTGGTTTATACATTTCGTAGTGTCAAATTAGCCGATATACTTCACCAAGTGACCGTGGTTGAACCACGGGATCGAGGGGTGCCTAACACCTTCCCCTCGGTCAAAAGAATTCCTCAACCAGAATCTCTATTCGCGGATCAATTTTAAAAGAGTCAAAAGCAGTTTTGAAAAAGGATTCCCAAAGGTGACTTGGCATACCCAATTATGCCAAGTGGCGACTCTGAGTTTAAAAGTAAATAATACTTTTTAAAACAAATCTTCATTTTGTCACTTTAAATAAAAACCCTTTCGAACTTAAAATACAAATCTTTTGGAGTAAAAAAAGGGGTGTGACATACGCGTAGGAACGATGGTCTAGATTCTAGCCCGAAACTACGGGGTGTTACACATTTAATCAGGGTAACATGATAAATTAGTCATGTTATTAATTATTTTCCTTAATAAGTATGCAAAGTCAAATTTTGTTAAGTAAAACCAAACTGAGGGAATATTTATTACTAGAGAATGAGGCAGTGGGGTTCAGAAATGGCTGACTTGAGTCAATTATTTTATTGAAGAGGACCGTATGAAATAAAATAACGCTATTGAGAATATAATTAAATAATAAAAGTGTAACTTCTCTAACATTTTAAGCTTTTAGATGAGATAGTCTGTAACACCCCGAAATCTGATTCCCGTGATGCCACACGATGCTCCGAACTACAAGTAGTCATGAGCTAACCCTGGCTGCCTTTTCTAAATCTGAATCTCAAAATAGGAAAAAATATAAATTAAAAATCATAATATATGCAAAAAAAACTATCTGAATCATCTGGGTAAATCTGAACCATACTAATCTCAAAAGTCTGGTAAAGAAAATGCTGAAAATCTGAGTACTAAAAATATAAATCTGAATACTAAATCTAATAGTCCGACAAGCCTCTACTATCTGAATCTGGAGAGTCACTGGGACAAGCCCCAGCTGACTCAAACTGTCTGAAAATAAAATGAGAAACAACTGCTAATAAACTAAAAGTGTAAGCAGCTAAGTCCTCGAACTATAAGGACTCACCAACTGCAGGAATGTAGAAGAGATGCTCAAAAATCAATCACGCTGCTGAGACTGAGCACCTGAACCTACATTATGAGACAATGTAACACATATAAATATATGTGGATCAGTACTTTGATGATGTACTGAGTATATGGGAGTGCATGCAATAAGTAAACAATATTATCACAATTTATAAAATCATGCATACTAAATGTAAATGACTCACTTAGGCTTGAATAATCTAAAATCTAGAAGTAAAGCATTAATAATAAAATATGTTATCTAAATTTTATGAGTCATCACACTTAGTTCTGAAATCTACAGTTTTGTTCTATTTCTCAAATCACTTAGGCTAAGTGAAGTCTAAAAACTTATTCTGTATATCTAAAGGCTTCAAATCAATAAACCATTTTAATAATGGGGGGCATCTTTTGAGAGGTTCTTCTAACCGACAATACACCATGTGAGCATCTATGGAGTCCCACGACCGACCCTCGTTAGGTAGGGCTGTTCTACCCTTGCCATCGGAATAGAACATTCTAATTTGAATGATCACAATCTGAGTTATCTGTGTAGAAGTGAGAATAATCTAATAATCTGTACCTACGGTGGCACATAGTTTTGGGGTATGAAATCGTAGTAACTTACCCATCTTGGTGCTAAATACTACTCTCAATCTCATTCTCAAAATCTTAAGAAATCTACTTTAAAATTTACACAAAGGTTTACAGAAATCCAACTATGCTTTGCTTTTATTTAAATCTCAAGTCTTCTGGAATAAAATGGATTCTTTATCTAAAATCTGAAAATAATCTAGTCATGTGGTGATTATAGCACAAACAATCTTGAAACAACAATCTTTAAATGGGGTCTATTGACCCAAGCATCAATCTCATGTTGAAACATCTAAAAATTCATACTTGATAATGTAAACATTTATAAATCATCTTAAAATCTGGAAAGTTCAACAATATGCATGGAAACATAAACATAATCATGTATTTCAACTTCTAAATCATGGGAAAATCTCATAATCTTGCAAGAATGATAATGGGTATAATCTCTAACTTGAATTTCATGGGAAATCATATAAATTGCAGTAAATTTGTAAATAAAATAAAGTTTTGGGCACAAGAATGAAAGAATTTTCCTTGTTCAAACCCCACATACCTTAATTGATGATCTTTGATGAAAGGCTCGAATCTTGGATTCTTATGGATGCTTTGGAGATGAATTCTTAGTATTCTTGTATTGGGAATCCTCAATCTTAACTTATCTTGCAGATTTAATGGAGGAATTCTTGAGTTTCTTGGAGAGGAAGTATGAGCCATAGGGTTTTGTTTAAGAGAGAATGATGAATGAAGTATAAAGTACTCTCAAATATGATAAATCTTCTATTTTTGGACGGATTGGGGGTTGGTTAATTTACCAAAATGCCCCCTTTAAACTTTTAAACAGAACTGAAAAATGTATATTTTTTTATCTGGGTGGCCACCACGATGCGCCACTATCGCGGTGGCTCACTGAAAAATGACTAATGGAAACTGGGTAGACTCTGCGATACGGAGTCATCGTGGTGCCCCTTTGGAATGTCATTTTGGCACATGGCGCGACGTGCCATTATCGCGCTGGACCACTGGAAATTGATAATTGGAAAATTGACCCACTCTACGATGCGTTAATATCACGGATGGCAACTAAAAAATGACATTTGGAATTTGACACTGCTCCGCAGTGCGCTAAGGGTCTAAATGACGGTGTTTTGCGACTGAAACTTTAAATAGCCATAACTTCTTACCCGGTTATCGGATTTAGGGGAATCTTATATCGTTGGAAAGTTGATTCAATTTCCTACAACATGAAAAGTCCAAATCTAAAGAATTCCATACGAAATAAACATCACTCATTCTATAAGCTACTCCTTGTCATTTTTACGACGAGTTTAAGCTAGGAACAATTGTGGTGTATTACATGGTCACATACTTCAATATGGTCAGAGCATTTAGAGGTCCTAGGATCGAAACTCATTGCCACTCATTATTAAAAAGAATTTTCACGTGCTTGGGTCATGAAAAAAAATTAGGCTCACACGTGAGAGGGCATGTTGAGAATATAATTAAATAATAAAACCAATTTAAGCTTTTAGATGAGATGATCACATACTTCAATAGAAGGCACATTTCGCGTGGGTCCTGTTCAATCAAAATAACGAACTTTACTCCATTAATGATGTGAAACTCTCTCCTCTTTTCCTTTGGTAGTAAAAATAAAGTTGATGATAAATGTACTCTTAATTTTCTCCAAATTTTTGTTTGGATTAATAACATATGACATAAGTTAAAGATTTAATTGCACAAAATAAATTCATGATTTTGATTCCATATATTATTTTAATCCAATAGTTTTATCAATATATTATCTTGTTCATAAATATATGAAAGAACAATATCTCTTTCCACTTTTTTTTCATAAGCAAGATTTATCTTTTAATTTGTTTCTAAACTAATCTTCTAATTGCATTTTTTTAGAACTTTTTCTGTATCATTAGCTATTGCATAGAAGATGATAGTTTAATATTTTTATAATAGGAGCTTTTTAAAAAAATAAAAATACAATTTTTCTCCTATTAAGAAAATAAAGAAAACCATTATCGAATTGACAATTCAATAATAATAAAAAATTTCAACCTTGTATTTTTATTTTTTAGAAAAGGCACCTAATTATAAAAATATTGAACTATCATCGTCTATGCAATAGCTAATGTTATACAAAAAGTTCCAAAAAAATGAAATAAGAAGATTAATTTAAAAAGAAATTAAAAGATAAGTCTTGCTTATGAAAAAAAAAAGTGGGAAGAGGGATTGTTCTTTCCTATATTTATGAACAAAATAATTTATTGATAAGAATATTGAATTACAATAATTTTTGGAACTAAATATATCATGGAACTATTTTGGTCAATTCAATTTAGTCATTAAATATAACTTATGTCACGTGTCATTAATCCAAGCAAGAACTTAGAGAAAATTAAAAGAACATTCATCATCAACTTTATTTTTATTACTGAAGAAAGAGGAGAGTTGGTTCCACATCATTAAGGGCTTAAGTCCATTGTTCTGATTGAAGAGGACCTACATAAAAAGTGGAGTCATCTCATTTCATACGATCCTCTTTGATCAAAAAATGAAATCAAATCTACTATTTTCGAGCCTCACTGCCTTATTCTCTGCTAATAAAAATAGGTTAGACAAAAACAGGTTAGATAGAAATAATGAGTATCAAGTAAGAGAGCTCTTCTTCCATTTCTCTTCTTCTCTTCGTCCATTTCTCTGTGTGTGTGTGAATTTAGAAAATATCACCCCCTCCTACAAAATCACCATAGAAAACTCTTAACAATCTATGGGAATGAAGTGGAAGCGAATGCAGCAGCGGACAAAAAAGACAACTGACTATGTGGTCCATCCCTCATATACGTCCAGCCATGGCCACCAATGTCACGAATATGGCAGCCTTCAACACCGTCAATGCAAACATGGCGGTTTCATCCATCACCATCGCAACCATGGAAAGCTCCACCACCACTATCACAGGATCCACCACCACTACCGCTGGAGGGGTGGAGGCCTGTTTGGCGGATTATTGATGAGATTTCCTATACCAATAGAGGAAACAGCAGACAGGGTACCTTTGATGACCAAAGTTAACTTTGTCATTTTTCTTGTGCTAGACATAAAGAAAAATAAAATTTGTCAAGATTAATTTCTTTATTTTATTTTTCGTTAAAGGTGGTGACTTTCTTCTATTTTTGGAGAAGTTGAGACTTGATTTGTTGTTAAAACTATAATTTTTGTACTTTGTTTTAATTGAAAACTTAACTAGGCTTACTACTTAATACTCTCACTCAACTGAATTTATCTTGTTTTCACTTGAAAAATGAATAAGGTATCCTTCTTGTCTTCCTAGAGATAATTAAATATTAATCAGTTTGATCTCATAGTTTAATAGATTAAATTCATGAAATTCTCCTATATTATTTTACCTCTTTGATCCCTCTTCTCTTTAGGGTTAGTCTGTTTGGCATCACAATTCTTAAATGACATGATTGCTATAATAGATTCTAAATATTTTTGTTTCTTTTCAAAAGTACAAGACATTGAATTCTATTCTTATGATTCGGTTATTAACTATTTGTAATTGTTTTTCTATTTAATGTTGGTACAGTTAAAGATCTTGTTCGTTGTTGATGTGGAAACGTTATTGCTACTTCCTATAGGTCTTTTGTCAAATGTGAATGCGCTTTATTATTGCTCCTGGCCATGGATATTGGCTTAATTGTAATGAGTTAGAATTATTTAGTCATTTTTTCTTTATATAAGTGTGTATTTTATCACAATAAGGGAGTTTTTGGATTTCTATGTTGTAATAAATTATGTTACTTGTTGCATAACAATTGTGTGATGTTACTTTAATTGTTTCTCTTTCTCCCCTTTAGTGTTTTGGCTATTGCTCTTTGCTATAGTGTTTTTGGTAAGGATGACAAGTATTTAGGAACAGAGGAAGTACCAATTTCCTAAATCCATAACATTAATGAGACACTTCGTTGTTATAACTATGTTACATATTCTCTCCGCTTGATTTTACTTGTCACTATTTTTTTAATTGTATTTTTATTTTTACTTGTCACTTTTGGCATATCAAGAAAAGGCAAAAGATTTTTTTTTCTATTTAACACTTAGCATTAAGTACTTATCCGCCAAATTATTTGTAAGACATATTATTCTAAACATCTATTAATAGGGGTAATATGATAAAATAATCATATCGATAATTATTTTCTTAATAGACGTGTCATGTCGAAAAGTGTAAACTAAAGGCAAACGGAAGGAGTTTTTTCTTGAAAATGGAGGAAAAGAAAAACGCTGACATTCAACAAATAGGAAAGAAAGTTAGTATTAGATGGTGATCTAGAAGAACATCTAGAAAAAATCATTATATAAATATAAAAAAAAGTATATTCTCTAGCAAATACTGATGTAATACATTAATATTCCCTTAAAACTAGCTAGTAAAGTTCATTTAGATATTTTGTTTAACTACTAAGATGCGAGGAAGGGAGAAAAATAGGTGATAAGGAGGAAAGAAGATATATTTAGTGCTAAGATAGCATAAGACAAAACAGTAATAATTTTTTTTAATCCATTAAAATAAATAAATAAATAATATACCTATTTTTGATTAAAAAAATAAGCAAAGTAAATGTTAATGAATAGTAATACTAAAAATTACACAAATACACAACTTATGTTTCCAATATTACAAAAAATTTCAACTCTCTAAACATATTATAAAAATCACAATATAAACACAGAATGCTATGTATATGTCGGCTATGTTATGTATATTAATAGGGAAAGAGAGTAAAGTAATTAAAAGAGTGGGAGATAGTGTAATTACTCCAAAAGAGTTGGTAATATGCAAGTTTTATCATTAGAGTGGGATACAAAAGATGTGTTAACCTCGTGAACGACAAGTTTATTTTTATTATAAAAGTGGGTTACAGGATGTGTTAATCTCGTGAAGGTAATTTGTTTATATTATTTTAAATTTTGACATCATATGAAGAAATCAGAGAATTTTTGGTTTGAATTTTATTTTTGTATTTCGAAAATTTAAAGGTAAACTATAACAGTGCTTATGAAAAAGAAAGAAAAAAAATTGAAAAAAATTTGTTGGAGAGAATAAATGAAGTGAATCACACCCCTTTCCTTTTTTATCTCTAAACATAAATGAAATAGTAATAAAATTTGTTAGTTAATATTTGTATATTAGAGTCCTAAATATATTTAATCACTAACTAAAATCTATAAAATGTAATTATTAAAACTTAGACTAAGAAATTAGTTAAGAGGGGTATAAGTAATAAAAAAGCCTATGCTTGTTTTTAAAAAACCATTCTTGGACAATGAAAAAAAGCCATTTTGTTTCTCTTCTCTTAACTCTTATGTAAAAATATGTTAAGTTTTGTCTTATTTTTATTATGAGAATGAGCCCATTTTAGTTTAAATGAGTCCACATACTGCATGGAAGTCTCTCCATGAAGCATGGTGTAATACATCTACTATCAAAACGATGAATTTAGGTTCAGTTATTAGAGAAAATTGAAGAAAAGGCGTCTTTTAAGTCTTGAATGAAGTATTGGTGACATTGACCAACTTAAAGGGTCAAACATAATTAGGAAACTTGATTAAGTTAATTGTGGACTTGATTAATATTTTTAAAACTTTCTAATCTTTTCAAAAATACAAATCAACCAACCCACACCCCTCTTCAATCCAAATCATCAACCGTCTCTCTCCCCTCTCTATGCAAATTTCTCCTTTCAATCCCCGGCGACTTCTACCTCCGATGAAAAATAGTTGGGCTTCGAGTTCCTTTTCGACTTCAATCGTCAATCAACGTGATAGTCTTGCTCTCCGGCCACAACAACTTCGAATTCTTCATTGTTCCTTTTCTTCTTTCACAGGTAAAAAATTATGGCCTTTTTAGTTTTGAAGAAAATGAGGAACTTGAGCCAACTTTTCTTATAGTATTGGTTAACAATTTCAATATTTGTTACTTTAATTTAAAATGCGGTCTGAATAAAATTCTAATTTCTAATATTTCTTCTCTTCTCTTTTCAAAGTGAATTATGATTTTTTGTTGTTTTTTGTATTTTTTTGAAGTTTGATTTTTGTTGTTTGTGCTTATACAAAAAAAACAACGATCTTGCTGTTTTTTATGTTGTGCCCGTTGCTAGGTTGATTTGTTCTTGTTCTAGATAAAAATGGTGATATTGATGTTATTTTGTTGAACAAAATTGTGCTACTGTTTTTTTCTCCAATAGATTATCCATCTGGTGCAACAATCATCTGATGCAATAGATTTAGCATATGTTACAATAGATCAACCATCTAATGTAACAGAGGAACTATCAGATTAAATTTCTGATGCAATATATTAACCATCTGATGCAATAAATTAACCATCTGATGCAATAGATTAATTATCTGAAGTAACAGAGGAACCATCAGATAAAAAATCTGATGTAATAGATTTAGCATATGATACAATAGTGTAGCCATTTGATGCAATAGTTTAATCATTTATTGCGACAACTTAACAGTAATACCCCATACTTTTTCCTAGCTAATTTAATCTCAAAATTGTCTAGAATTACCTTCTAAATTGAATAATGGTTATTCCATGAGGAATTTTAAGATTTTCACTTTTTTTCATGTGGGAAATTCAATAAGCTTTCCATCGATAAAAGATTCGTCCAAATCCGATAACCGGGTTAGAAGTTACGTCTATTTTAAGTTTTCATCGTAAACCAGCATCATATTAGTCAGTGGCACGCCACGCCACAAAAGGAAATGGCATTTGCCAAATTTCAGTAGCGGTCCGCGATTATGGCGCATCGCGCCAGGGCCCAAATTCAGAATTGTCCTTTTTCCAGTGTGTCCGCACGATTTTCCCTCAGTTTCTCAATTGTCACATTCTAGTGACACGGCGCGATAGCGCCGCATCGCGCTAGGGGTTCAATTCGGGAAAATTTCACTAAAATTAAATGACCATCCAGGGTTAAAATCCCACCCCTATTTAAGCCCTTTAACACGTGATTCAACCACTTTTCACCCAAAATACGCTCTCTTCTCTCAAAAACCTCTCAAGAACAAGCTAGGGTTTTCATAGAAGATCCAATTCCAAGAAAGTTTCACCGTCAATCTTTACTAAATCACGAACTAAGGTATGCATAGTGTTCATTCACGGACTCCTTTCATCTATGAAGTCCAAAAATTCCTTTTCAAACTTCAAGTTATGGAGTTTCTTTATGATTTCATGATTGGGCTGTTCTTTTTCATGTTGATAAATGAGAAATTTAATTCTATGCCATGTTGGGTGATAATTTCTATGTGGGTTTAATTATTATAGATATAGATTCATGCAAACCTATGATTAACCCTTGAATGATGAAATTAGAATGTGACCATGACGTTTAATTAGTGTACAATGATGCTTACATGTACCATGCCTACAATATGTTTGATTTAATGCCTAAATGAAGGAAAAGTGTCTAACTAGCATGTTGTCATGAAATCCCCATGTATGTACAAGCTTATACTTGTCACATGTTTGATGAAATGCTTCAGTAAATGCATTATGGTGATTATTATGTATTCAAGCAAGTCATGCTTTGTAATTTTCCTTCTATCGAGTCCTGGGGTACTTGCACCCGAAACATTAGCTGTGTGCCTAGAGTCATGTCAAGTTTTCATGATACTCTTAGTCAAGCTATGATCCTTAGACTTCAGACAGTCTTATGACTCAGGAAATCTCCATGATCTCATGAACTCAGTTAGTTGTAACATATCAGTAGTATTTCATCAGTCAATGGAATTTAGTAACTCAGTCCATGTTCAGTTTAGTAAATCTTATTCAGTGTCTAATAAGATGGGAGTAAAAATTAGCCCCGACCGAACCCAAGGATGGGAACTCACCTGTTATATAAGGGTGTATTCTTAGAAGCAATCCTTGCATTTCAGAACTATGTAGCCAGCATAGGTTGAGACATCATAGCCTGCTATATGAGGGTAGATGAGGTGGCTTAGCCTTCTATATGAGGATTTCCACCATTCTCACTAGAGTTACTTGTTATATTAGGATCACTCACATATTGTCCTTACCAGTGGTACGGTATTGACACCTTTCCAAATAAGGCATAGATTGGACCCTAATTCAGCTATAATGTATCATTTGGGGCATGTCCGTTAGATGAATACCTCCCACAGCCTCAGTATCAGTCTCAGTAAAAGAACACAGATAGTTCTTCAGAATTGAGGACAGATAGTTCTTCAGAATTAAGGACTATCAGATACAGTCAACTCAGATATAGAACAGAACTCAAATAGTTCCATCAGATTCAGGACTGTCAGATATAGTTACTTATGTTATTAGTTATATTCAGATTCAGTAATCATATTATCATAGTATTAGTGTCAGCTGTTATGTCTTATGCATGTATTCTCACGACTATGATAGTTAGTCAGTTATTATCATTGTTCATGCAAATGAACCCCATGCATTCAGCCTACCTCACATGTATAATACAACATTTAAAGTACTAATGCATTTGCGCTATGGTGTCTTATACTATAGGTTCAGAGACACAAGCTTCAGAGCAACAGTAGATTCTAGATATCCACAGATAGAGTTAGAAATGAGTCCTCATTTTTTGAGGACATAATTATTTCCCTATTAACTCATTAATTATTTTATTAGTTAGAGTTAGTTGGGGACATGTCCCATCAACTCCTTACTTAGACAGTTCAATTAGTTAGAGGCTTTCTAGACTATTATGTTTCAGACTTCAGTATGTTTAGTTTTGTTTTGGGTATCCTGTTACCCCACATAGATATTCTATCATTCAGATCATGTTCAGTATTGAACCTTATGTCCTTTAAATTCATGTTTTCATATTATAAAGTATTTTATGCAGTATACAGGTACAGATACCAGTCATGGGTTAGCTTGTGGTCCTTCGGGGTAATAAGCACCGTGTAGCATCACGGGTACCAGATTTGGGGTGTTACAAACTTGGTATCAGAGCCTAAGATTCAACAGTGTCCTAGGAAGTTTGAAAGCTACATCTAGTAGAGTCTTGTGCATGGGTGTGTTGCGTGCCACATTTATGTACAAGAGGCTATATGATATTTTAGGAACAGTTTCCCCTCTTTCAATATTCATGTCATACCAGTGAGCATAATCTCAAGTAAATCTCTCATTCTAATATATTCCCGTTTTATTCTACAGATAATGCCTCCTAAAAAAAATAGAAACTAGTCAGCCCCTCAGCCTGAAGATCCTTTGGGTGATCATGTTTCTCATGCAGAGTTCTAAGCTACATTTACTACTCTTACTAACTCAGTTGCTGCTCAAAATGAATGACTAGCTATCATTTCGGCCAACCCAGTGGCCAATTCAGCCGAAGCTAGGATTTGGGACTTCACCCGAATGAATCCTCCATCCTTTCTCGGGTTTAAGACAGATGAGGACCCTCAGGAATTCCTAGATTAGGTGCAGAAGGTTACAAACGTAATGGGGGTTACGTCTAGTGAGAGTGCTGAGCTAGCTGCATATACATTACAGGATGTTTCTCACACTTAGTTCAAGTAGTGAAAGTCAGAGAGGGTAGACGATGTAGGGTCAGTTAAGTGGGAGGAGTTTGCTTCAGCATTTCTTGATAGATTTTTTCTTGTAGAGCTTAGAGAAGCTAAGGTCCTAGAATTCATTAACCTCAGGCAGGGCAATATGATAGTGAAAGAGTATTCTCTTAAGTTTACTCAATTAGCCAGATATGCCCCTCTTGTGGTTGCAGATAGTTGGGCAAAGATGAGTAAGTTCATTTCAGGGGTAAATGATAGCGTGGTTAATGAGTATAGATCAACCATGATAAATAGTAACATGAATTTAGCCAGGCTCATGACTCATGCTCAGTAGGTAGCGGAGCAAAATATTAAGATGAAGGAGAAGCAGAATAAAAGTCCAAATACAGGTAGTTTAAACTTTGCTCAGCCTAAGTCAAAAGAAGGAAACCATTCTCAGTTTCTTCCTAAGTCATCAGTTCTAGCTCCTTCTTCAGCCAGTGCTCTAGTTCTTAAGTTTAGAGAGGGTAATAAAGATAGAGTGCCAGGCTCTAAGTCCCAGGGTAGTGTTAGCAATGCCCGCACCTATCCTTTTTGCCAAATTTATAGCAAGCACCATCACGGTATTTACAGAGATGGCAGTGGTATTTGTTTTGGATGTGTCAAGCCAGGCCACAGAGTCAGAGACTGTCCTCAGCTAGGTCCTCAGGGCCAATAGAATCGCTCTTCATCTTAATCCGATCGCCCAAATTAGCAGGGTGCCCCCTCCAGTGCTACTAGTAGGTAATTCCCAAATGTCTCTATGCTCTTCAATCCTGGAAAGATCAAGAAAATTCTCCTGATGTAGTTACTGGTACATTACAGATCTTTCATATGCATGATTATGCTTTGCTAGATCCAGGAGATTCTTTGTCTTTTATCACTCCTTATATAGCAGTTAATTTCGAAGTCAATCAATTAAAATTCTAGCAGAGCCCTTTTCAGTCTCCACCCCAGTGGGTAAAACTATCATAGCCCGATAGGTATACAGGAAATACCCGGTTATGATATCTCAGAAATTCACCTCACCAGACTTAGTCAAATTGGAGATGACTGATTTTAATGTCATTCTCGGCATAGATTGGCTTTATTCCTGCTATGCCACAGTCGACTGCAGAAATAGAATAGTCCAATTTCAGTTTCCCAATGAACCCGTCCTTGAGTAGAAGGGTAGTGTATTCGTTTTTAGGGGTCAGCTTGTTTCCTACCTTCGGACACAAAAAAAGATATTTAAAGGATGCGTCTATCATCTTGTTTAAGTTAAGGACACTAGTTTTGAGACTCCCAAACTTGAATCAGTCCCAGTAGTGAATGAATATTCAGATGTCTTTCCCGAAGATCTTCTAGGAATTTCTTCCAAAAAGAAAATAGACTTCAGTATTGATTTTCTTTTAAATACTCAGCCTATCTCTATTCTTCTATACAGAATGGCACTAGTAGAACTCAGAGAACTAAAATAATAATTGAAGGATCTCTTAGATAAGGGATTCATCAGGCCCAGCATTTCCCCATAGGATGCTCCAGTATTATTCGTGCGTAAGAAAGATGGTTTTCTTAGGATATATGTAGACTACCGTCAACTCAATAAGGTCACGGTCAAGAACAAGTATCCCCTTTCCATAATCAATGACTTATTTGACCAACTTCAGGGTGCCAGTTATTTCTATAAGATAACCCTCAGATCCGGCTATCATCAGCTCAGAGTTAGGGAATGTGACATTCAAAAAATAGCTTTCCTTACCTGGTATGGTCACTTCGAATTCCTAGTCACGTCATTTGGTCTTACCAATGCCCCAACAGCTTTCATGAACTTGATGAACCACGTGTTCAAATAGTACTTGGACATGTTTGTCATAGTCTTCATAGATGATATTCTGGACTATTCCCACAGTGAGCAAAATCATGCAGACCATCTCAGAACAGTACTTCAAACTCTCAAAGATCATCATCAATTTGCCAAATTTAGTAAGTGTGAATTTTGGCTACAGTTAGTAGCATTCCTTGGTCATATCACTTCCGGTGATGGCATTAGAGTGGATCCTCAAAAGACCGAAGCAGTAAGAAACTGGACTGCCTTATCTCTCCATCAGATATTAGGAGTTTCTTGGGTTTGGATAGCTATTATAGGTGATTTATTGAGGGATTTTCTTCTATTGCATCTCCTATATCTAGAATGACTCAGAAGAAAGTCAAGTTCCAGTGGTCAGATCCTTGTGAGAAGAGTTTTTAGGAGTTAAAGACTCGACTCACCTCAGCTCCAGTTCTGGCATTACCAGATGGTTCAGATGGATTTGTAGTGTATTGTGATGCATCTAGAGTAGTTTTGGGTTGTGTCCTCATGTAGCATAGTAAGGTCATAGCCTACGCTTCCAGACAACTTAAGCCCCATGAGAAGAATTACCCTACTCATAATCTTGAGTTAGCAGCCATAGTATTTGCCTTAATGATTTGGAGGAATTACCTATACAATGTTTATGTAAATGTGTTCACAAATCATAAGAGTTTTCAGTATGTCTTTTCTCAAAAAGATCTCAATCTTCGTCAGAGAAGGTTGTTAGAGCTCTTGAAAGATTATGACATTAGTGTCCTTTATCATCTGAGCAAGGACAATGTAGTGGCCGATGCTCTCAATAGACTGTGTATGGTTAGTGTGACTCATGTGGATGACAGTAAGAAGAAGTTAGCTCAGGAAGTACATCAGTTTGCCAAACTAGGCATCCGCTAAGTTGATACAGATGAGGGTGATTATGGGTTCAGAGTAGTTTAGAATTATCTCTAGTTTCAAAGGTGAAATAAAAGCAAGATAGAGATCCCAGCCTTGCAAGTTGAAAGAGTCAGTTCTGGATCAGAAAGTAGAGGTTTTCTCCCAAGGGGTAGATGGTGTTTTGCGTTGTCAAGGTCATCTCTGTGTTCCAGGTGTAGATGACTTAAAGCAACGAATTTTTGTAGAAGCGCATGGTGCGCGCTACTCTATTCATCCAGGGTCCACAAAGATGTACCGCAACTTACGGGAAGTCTATTGGTGGAGTGGGATGAAGAGAGATATTGTAGAGTTTGTGGCTAAGTTCTCTATATGTCAGCAGGTTAAGATAGAGCATTAGAAGCCTCGTGGTCCTATGCAGGAGTTCATTATTCCTACTTGGAAGTGGGAAGAAATGAACATGGACTTCGTGACGGGTTTGCCTTGAACTTGTCATCAACATGATTTAGTCTAGCTCATTGTAGATAAAATGACCAAATCAGCTCATTTCCTTCAAGTTCATACCTCTTATTCATCCGAGGATTACGCCAAATTCTATATCAAGGAGTTGGTTAGACTGCATGGTGTTTTGTTTTCCATTATCTCAGACAGAGGTACCCAGTTCACCTTTTATTTTTGGAAAGCATTCCAAAAGGGTCTTGGTACCTAAGTTCATCTTAATGCAACCTTTCTTCCTCATACAGATGGTCAAGTAGAAAGGATGATTCAGACTTTAGAAGATATGCTAAAGGCGTGTGTAATTGATTTCAAGGGTAGTTGGGATGACCACTTGCCTTTGATTGAATTTTCATACAATAATAGCTATCATTCCAATATTCATATGGCTCCATTCGAAGCTCTCTATGGTAGGAGATATATATCTCCAATTGGTTGGTTTGAAGTTAGCGAGACCTTGATCATAGGTCCTGACTTGGTATTCGACGCCTTAGAAAAAGTCTAGTTGATTAGAGAAAGACTTCGGGCTGCTCAGAGCTGATATAACTCTTATGCAGATGTTCGTAGAAAAGATCTTGAGTTCAAGATAGGTGACTATGTCTATCTAAATATCTCTCCTATGAAAGGAGTGAAGAGATTCATAAAGAAGGGAAGGCTAAATCCTCGCTATGTTGGTCCTTTCAAGATTCTCAGTCGCTTTGGCAAGGTAGCCTATGAGCTTGAATTGCCTTTAGATCTAGCCTTAGTTCATCCAGTCTTCCATGTCTCTTTGCTCAAGAAGTGCATATGTGACCCAGCAGTTATGGTCCCTATTCAGAGCATTGATGTTCAGAACACTCTCTCTTATGAAAAGATTCCAGTCAAAATCTTAGACTATCAGACTCGTAGATTGAGGAACAAAGAAGTCCCTCTAGTTAAGGTTCTTTGGTGAAATCAGTCCGTCGAGGGAGCTACTTGGGAAGCAGAGGCAAACATGCGACCAAGTATCCTCACCTCTTCTTCGCCAACTCAGATCAAGTTCAAGGTAACAGTCTTCTTAAGCTTACTTAGTTTCATGTTCAGTGTTCATCACAAACTTGGTATGCAATTTCATGCTCATATTCCCATTATAAACTTGGTATCAAGTACCATTGCATACTCAGTCATGCATTCATGAATCAGTTACACATGCATCAGATATACATGTTCAGTATTATATGTTCAGCTTGTCAGCCATGTCAATCATGAGATCATGTTCTAGTTATTCATGTTCAGTATATATGTGAATTGTCTTTTCTCCCCTCTCAGTCGGTCTCATTTGAGGATGAATGTTCTCAAGGGGGAGATATTGTAATACCCCATACTTTTTCTTAGCTAATTTCATCGTAAGAATATCTAAAATTATCTTCTAAATTGAATGATGGTTATTCTATGAGGAATTTTCAAGATTTCACTTTTTGTCATGTGTGAAATTCAATAAGCTTTCCATCGATATAAGATTCATCCAAATCTGATAACCGAGTCAAAGGTTACGACTATTTCAAGTTCCCATCATAAAATAGTGCCATATTAGTTAGTGATGCACCGTGCCACAATAGGAAATGGTATTTGGCAAATTCCAATAGGGTTCCACGATTATGGCGCATCGTGCCAGGGCCCAAATTTAGAATTGACCTTTTTCCAGTGTCTCAGCGCGATTTTCCCCGCGTCGCGCCAAAGTTCCAGGTCACAAAAGAAGGGGCAATGCGATGGCTCCACGTCGCACCATCCCTCAGTTTCCCAATTGTCAAATTCCATTGACACGGCACAATAGCTCCGCGTTGTGCTAGGGGTTCATTTCAAAAAAATTTCACTGAAATTAAATGACGCGTCCAGGGTTAAAAGGGTCAACTTCCACCCCTATTTAAGCTCTTTAACACGTGACTCAACCACTTTTCACCTAAAATACTCTCTCTTCTCTCAAAAACCTCTCAAGAAAAAGCTAGGGTTTTCATAGAAGATCCAATTCCAAGAAAGTTTCACCGTCAATCTTTATGAAATCAAGAACTAAGGTATGTATAGTGTTCATTAATGGACTCCTTTCATCCATGAAGTCCAAGAATCCCTTTTTCAACTTCAAGTTATGGATTTTCTTTATGATTTCATGATTGGGCTATTTTTGTTCATATTGATAAATGAGAAATTGAATTCTACTCCATGTTGGGTGATAATTTCTATGTGGGTTTAATTATTATAGATATAGATTCATGCAAACCTATGACTAAACCCTTGAATGATGAAATTAAAATGTGACCATGACGTTTAATTGTTGTACAATGATGTTTACATGTGCCATGCCTACAATATCTTTGATATAATGCCTAAATGAAGAAAAAGTGCCTAACTAGCATGTTGTCATGAAATCCCCATGTATGTACAAGCTTATGCCTATCACATATTTGATGAAATGCTTTAGTAAATGTATTATAGTGATTATTATGTATTCAAGCAAGTCATGCTTTGTCAATTTCCTTCTATCAAGTCCTGGGGGTAATTGTACCTGAAACATTAGTTGTGTGCCTAGAGATATGTCATGTTTTCACGATACTCTTAGTCAAGATATGATCCTTAGACTTTAGACAGTCCTATGACTTAGGAAATCTCCATGATATCATGAACTCAGTTAGTTGTTAGATATCAGTAGTATTCCGTCAGTCAATGAAATTCAGTAACTCAATCCATGTTCAGTTCAGTTAATCATGTTCTGTGTCTACTCAGATGGGAGTATAAATTAGCACCAATCAAACCTAAGGATGGTAACTCATCTATTATATGAGGGTGTGATTCTTAGAAGAAATCCTTACGTTCTAGAACTATGTAGCCAGCATAGGTTGAGACATCATAGCATACTATATGGGGGTAAATAAGGTGGCTTATCCTGCTATATGAGGGTTCCCATCGTTCTCACTGGAGTTACCTATTATATTAGGGTCACTTACATATTATCCTTACCAGTGGTGCGGTATTGACACCCTTCAAATCAGGGCATAGATTGGACCCCAATACAGCTATAATGCATCATTTGGGGCATGTCGATTAGATGACTACCTCCCACAGTCTCAGTATCAATCTCAGTAAAATAACTCAGATAGTTCTCCAGAATTCAAGACTGTCAGATATAGTCAACTCAGATACAGAACAGAACTCAGATAGTTTCATCAGATTCAGGACTGTCAGATATAGTCACTCATGTTATCAGTTATATAGTCACTCATGTTATCAGTTATATTCAGATTCGGTAATCATGTTATTACAGTATTAGTGTCAGTTGTTATGTCTCATGCATGTATTCTCATGCTCATAATAGTTAGTCAGTTATTATTAATGTTCATGCATATGAACTCCATGCATTCAGCCTACCTCACATGCATACCAATACATCCAAAGTATTGACGTATTTGTGCTATGGTGTCTTATACCATAGGTTCAGAGACACAAGCTCCAAAGCAACAGTAGATTCCAGATATCCACAGACTGAGTTAGAAGTGAGTCCTCATCTTTCGAGGACATGATTATTTCCCTAGTATCTCATTAATCAGTTTATTAGTTAGAGTTAGTTGGGTACATGTCCTATCAACTTCTTACTTAGATAGTTCAATCAGTTAAAGTATTTCTATACCATCATGTTTCAGACTTCAGTATGTTCAATTCTTTTTTGGGTATCCTATTACCCCACACATATGTTATATCATTCAGATCATGTTCAGTATTGAACCTTATGGCATTTTAGTTTATTTTTCCACATTATAAAGTATTTTATGCAGTATACAGGTCAAGATATCAGTCATGGGTTAGCTTGTGGTCCTTCAGGGTCATGAGCACTATGTAGCGTTCCGGGTACTATATTTAGGGCGTTACATTAACCATATGATGCAATATATTAACCATTTGATGCAACAGATTTACTATCGAGTGCAATAGAGAAACCATCGATTAAAAATCTGACGGAACAAATTAACCATTTTATGCAATGGAGGAACCATCGAATTAAAGATCTAATGTAACAAATGAACCTTCTGTTGGATAGAAACCTATTTATTCATCCAACAGGAATGTTCAAGACTTGATTTTTCCAACTGATCATTCATCTGTCACGATAGGCGACCCTTCTGTTGGAAGAAATCTAAACAATATTGACCGTTGATAACTGTTCCAACAGATCACTTATATGTGCAACAGATGTGTGACCTGTTGCACAAACCATTTGTCTTTCTCAATAGATGAGTGATATATTTTGTATTGTCACAATAGATTACTCAGTCGTTGCTATAAGTTAGTTAACTGTTCCAATAGATCACTCATATGTTGCAACAGATGTGTGATCTATTGCACAGACCACCTATCTTTCTCAATAAATGAGTGGTATATTTTTTATTATCATAATAGATTACTCAGCTATTGCTATAAGTTAATTAACTATTCCAATAATCATCATATGTTGCAACAGATGTGTGATCTGTTGCACAGAAAATTCATCTTTCTCAACAGATGAGTGATATGTTTTATATTGTTGCAATAGATTACTCATCCATTGCCACAGGTTATTTAACTATTACAATAGATCACTCATATATTGCAACAGATAGGTGATCTGTTGTACAGACCATTCATCTATTTTAAAAAATGAGTGATATTTTTTGAATTGTTGCAATATATTACTCAGCCATTGCAACATGTTAGTTATTTGGTGCAACAGATAACCTACCTGGTGCAACAAATGTGTGGTTTGTTACAACTATTATTTTACTATTTTATATGTTAACTTTACTATTATTTTTTTTAATGATGCATTAATCAACTATAATATATTTTTTTATATTTCTGTTAATTTTAGATAATATGGCTCCCAAGAGAGCAGAAACCAAATCAATTCCAAGTAAAGGAAAAAGTTAAGTAGCTAGGCTACATCCACCACTCTATGAGCTTGCTTTACAAGTGTTATCTCAATTAGGAGCAGAATATGATGAACACGAGGAGGAGGAATATTTCAAAAGTGATGATCCAAATGCTAATAGCCCTTCCCCTGAAGAGTTAGTTAAAACCTTCAACATTAATCGTTATCATGTGAGAATGTAGTGCGATGGTGCCATAAATTTAATGGGTGATTTCGTGGTTAAGTCAGCCATGAAAAAATCTTTCGACGCCTTCAAAAAAATACTTCGGGAACAAAAATTGAATAGTTATTTTAGGAACAACTTCTTTGGGATATATCTTGATTTGTCGGAGGAAAACAATGCTCGTTTCCAAATAAAAATGGTATATGAACTTCTCAAGCGTAGGCTTATGTATGAAAATGAAGATAAGATGGATGAGGTGTGGATAAATTATTATGGCATGCCTATTTATTTTGGTTGGAAAGAGTTTGCCATAGTTACTGGACTAAAATGTTATCCTCCTTCTCCTTCTCATGTTGTACCTATTCTAACCCAAAAAAGCACCCCGCACACCCAAAAAAGACAAATGCAAGTCGTGTGATCATGATGACCTGGTGTCCATTCTTGAGCCAAGCTTCAAAAATAAAAATTTGATAGAAGCATTGAAAGGTAAAAGAATTTCAAAGAAGCATAAACAGTTATTGTGTTTGGTTTGGTTTGTACATAATAGTCTTTGGGAGAGAGACGTTAACAACAACATATACGTTGGGCTTCTATCAAGGTTATGAAAGCTTCAAAATGACTGTCAAATATGTATTGACTCCGTTAGCGCCAAAGACATTCAACTTATATGGCCTTCCAAGGGCTTTCATGGTAAATATTTCTTTCTTTTATTACGATATCATTCATTTTTTTACTCAATAATGATTTTGATTTATTGGCATTATTTCATAGGCTTGAGAGTTTGAAGCCATTCCTTATTTGAGACAACAAGTGAACTACCAGGAAGAAGTTTTCTGTCCAAGAATCTTGAGATGATTGTCGGCCAAAACTGATAAAAATGCAAAATTTCTTGATCTCTTTAACCCCCTAGAAGATGCAGTAAGTATAATTATAATTAAGTTTTTATTTTAATTAATAATTTTTTTGAATGCTCTAATCATCATTCTAATATATGTAATGATTTATGTTAGATTGTGCATCCGTTACTAGTTCCGAACAATCGAGAGTTGAAGATGCTATTTTTCTTACTTTACGGTCTGTGTAAACTTTATCGAACTCTAAGTCATTGACAGAATAAAATTAGAATTATTCTGAGCAACAACCATCACAAGAAAAATAATTTTGGAAAGTGGGCTTATTGTTGCTGATGGTCTTAGTGGTGATAGAGTTGTTGGTGGTGGTAGTGGTGCTGCTGTTGATGCTAATGATGCTCCTTACAGTATTTAAAACAAACTATTATGAGTATGATCATAATGGTTATGCATATTTTTCCTCTCCTAGCGAATGTTCTGCAGGAAAATGTCAAGACTGCAAGGCGAAACATGATGTAGTGATTAATACTATTAATGCATTAACTGCTTCTGTAAAGAATTGACATATAAGAGGGGTGTCATTCCATCAAAGAGGATTTTATATCAATCCACTCCATTAGAGATTAAGTCTAAGAGGAGAAGGAAAGTAATTTCCAAGGTATTATCAAGCATCCAAAAAAGTAAAATTTTAACTCCTCCGTCCGTGTGTTGCACTGAGCAATGTACAATGGCCAAAGGAGAGCACCACGAGCTAAACAAGGTGAATATATATGTATGTTCCAACTAACAAACAAACACATATCTGTTTCAATAGATGACACATCTGCTGAAAATTATTAAACAGATATATACATCTATTACCAACAATTGACAACTTGTTTCATCAGATAAAGTATCTATTGAAACATATATCTTGTCTATTTTAGCAAATCAAACAGCTCTTCGTATCACTTTTATTTGTACTAATAGATGACCTAACTGCTACAATAGATGAGTCATATGTTGCAACAGATGGTTCATCCATTGAAAATTATCATACAGGTCTTCCTCATGTAGAAATTTTTCTCAACAGTTGATTCATCTATTGCAACAAAAATATAATCTCTTTGGGACAATTTAAAACAAGAGAAAGACCTGTTTGATTTACTAGAACAGATGAGTTATCCTTTTCCATTTTGTTATATCTCCATGATTAACATTGACCAATTCTGGCTTTTCAGGTGGATGTAAAAGCTACTGCTGAACAGCATTGACAATTTGCTACCCTTTTTATGGAAATACGGAGAACAAAAAGTGCAGAAACTATACATAAGCGACAATAAAGATCCACGACGACCAAAGCCAAATTCTATAGCACCGGATGAAGAAAAACTTGTCCATATTGAGTAGATCTTTATAGCTTGAGTCTGTCAAAGTAATAACCTCACCCCTCCTTAGAAATTATTGGCATCAATACTTAAATTGTTGATGTATTTGTTGAGATCTGTGCCCATAATAATTTTTTTACATTTTATTTATTTGTTGATTTATTTTATCTAACTTTTGAAGGCTTTGATTTATTTTATTTTGTCTATGAATTTTATTTTTTTCATAGATTTGAACTTATTAATTGTAATAGAATACTAGATTCAAATATTGCAATAGATAATGTATCTGTTGCAACAGACGACACATCTGTTGGAAAAATATCAAACAGATTTAGACATATGTTGCAACAAGTAAGTAATCTATTAAAAATTATCAAACAGGTCTTCCTACTATTGCAACAGATAAAGTTAGATAGAAACATCGACATAATGCAATAGATGACCAACCTATTGCAATAGATAAGTTATATGTCAGAACAGGTAGAATATATATTACAACAGCTGGACAATATGCCGCATTATAAAAATTCAACTTTCATTAGGCATAAAAAATTGTCACTACATGTAAAAAAGTAAAAGTGACTTGAAATAAAAAAGGCGGAACCCATCGACAATGTTTAGTTTAAACACCTAAAATAAAATAGGCATCAAGTAGACAGTGTTCATTTTAAACACGTAAAATAAAATAGACATCAAATGTGTCTGTTTGTCACTTTTTGCCCTGTTGGTTGTTCGCATGTAATTCACGCAGCCAAGGCTCGTTGAACCCTCATTTTTGCTGACTTGGCATCTCATTTGACCCCCAACGATTATTTTTCTCTCTTTGTCTTATATATTCATCTTCTTCCTAAAATTTAACCCTAAATTCTAAAAAAAAAAATCTCTATCCATATTGTTCAAATTATTTATATTTTTTTTATTTTTTCCAACTGAGCTTGACAATGTCGAGCTCATCTTCCACTGTTTTTGGTGATAAAGATTTTTGATATTGTAAGTGTGGTCATGAAGATATATTGAAGATTTCTTGGACTCAACAAAATCCAGGTCGTAGGTTTTTTACTTGTAAGATTTCAAAGGTAATATTTCTTTATTTAATTAGTTGATTAATTATTGACTTGTAATTATTTTATAATTGTGGTCTTGTTTTTGTAGAAGTTGGGTGGATGTGATTACTTTGATTGAAATGAAGAACGACATCCTTCACAAGAAAATCATGTAATTTGGGGTTTGTTGAAGAAAGTAAAGGATTTTGAAGAGAAATAAAATCGAGCAAGAAGATACTACATTGTTGGCGTTATTGCTACTGGTTTGGTGGTGATGGGCACATGGATATTTAAGCCTAATTACTTAAATTTTCATGGTGATGTATTTTTATTTTCTACTGGTTTGGTGTTGTTGAGCACATGGATATTCAAACATAATTGTTGGAAAATATCAAACAAATTTAGACATATATTGCAATATGTAGGTCATTTGTTGAAGATTATCAAACAGGTCTTCCCACTATTTCAGCAGCTAAGACTATATTAGCATAATGCAACAGAGAATCAACCTATTACAATAGATAAACTATCTGTCAGAACAGATAGAATATATTTTACAACAGATGGACAGTTTGTTGCATTGTGAAAAATTCAACTATCATCAGACAATAAAAATTGCCCCTACATGTATGTATGTATGTATATATGTATGTAAGTATGTATGTATGTAATGTAATGTAAAGTATGTAAAGTGAAGTGACTTGAAATAAAAAAATTGTTATTTCACAGGATCGTCTTTATACATAGGCTCCAAGCGTCCAGTTAGTACTCCATAACCCCAGACCTCTTGCATGTTTACCACAACATTATCACATAGAAAAGTCGTTGGCTTAGCCATTTCTGTGTTGGTCAGAAAACATTCAATGTGCGCAAGAGCATACGACCCACACGCGACAACGGTTTCATTTTTAGAAAGGTCCATGTCCTTATTTCAACCTTTAAAATCCCATGGCTGCTTCATCAACACTTTTATTTGCAAACGATCCATCAGTTTACTTTACCTTAACAAGATGGGGAACAACTCCAACATTGGCTACATATAGGTAAACAATCGACCTCGTCCAAGGCAGATAAGTTGCAGTCATAAACCTTGATCTTTCCCTCCTCGAGAAGTATCTCAGCAACCCAATAATGCACGTTGTCCATGTTCATGACTCCAAGAATCTTCTTTACCTTGGTCCAGCTCTTGTCGTATGGATTTAGCCTCTCCCCTCTAACATATTTTATTATTTTTTTTATCCCATTGGAACCCAGAAAGCAACGAATGAAATCCCTTACCACCAAGAGTTGACGCTGGGTTACTGAGATAATCGTATGCATCCTTGATATTCCTATAAAAGTCGAGGTTCGTTATCCTATCGGCAACATCATAAGCTTCCAGGTCGGCTAATTGCCTACCCCTCATGAGGAAGAGAATTCCTTCAACATACTGTGATATAAAAAGTAAATATTTAAATAGGTTAGTAATGGTAAAGAAGGAAAACATAGTAAAAGATACAACAGATGGTCCATCTATTGCAGAGGGTTCTCTGAATCTGTTCATAGTTTACCATCTAATTCAACTTATAAAAGAGATGGGTAATATATTGCAACAGAACCACCACAAGTTGCACCAGAATACACATATGTTGCAACAGATAACAAGTAGATTAGAAGGATAGATTAGGAAAAGTAAACTTACCCTTTTCACGTACTGTGTATGCATATCTATCATACTTCTAAAGTCTTTGGCGTAAAAGGTATGGATGGGGTAATATTTTGTGCCTTGCTTGGCTCATCGCAGATCCCTCTTCTCTTTGGCACCAAGTTTCATCCATATGTCCACCTTCATGAATGGCCCCTGAACTTTAACAGCTTTTGGAAAGGGAGGAGTTGTAATTTTTTTGGATTTTCGTTTGGAAAATTAGCTAATTGCTATTCTTCCTCCTAACCGCCACTATAGGAGTGTATGGCTCCCTCACTTTCTTGGATGATATGACACCCATTTTGGATTTCAATTCCTCAATAGCTTTAGCGATAGCCTCTACTTTTTCAATGAGTTTATCTTGGATATCCTTGCACTCTTTGCATTTGAAATGAGAACATGAGGGTAAAGAAAGGTGAGAGGGACTGATGTAAGGGTGAGAGGGACTGGTATAATGGAGAGAGGGACCTATGAGAGGTGTGTTTTCAAACATATTTATTTTTCTCTAGCATCAACATGCTCAACATAATGACTGGGAGTAGCATCAGCATGCCTTCCACCAACATCAAATCTACCATCAATATCTCTAGAAGAAGCACCCGAATATGTTGCAGCAATTTGGTTATAAAGAGCCTCAACACTAGGCTGACCTTGCCTAACTGCTCTTCTTATAGCTGTTGTTCTAACCAATTTATTCTTTATTAACTCCACCGTTGGGTCTGCTATAGTATTAACATGACCTAGAGTAATAAAACAAGTCATCCCCAACTTATGCTCAGTAGGCACGATCCATAGATGCACAATCTATAAAGAAAGAAAGATACATTTAAATTATATAATATAATAATTTTCACAGTTGGGTTAGATGTTAACACAGATAACTTATGCAAAAGATGATCTGTATGTCACAACAGATTAATAATATGTTGCATCAGATTACCCATCTATTACATAATTTATAGTAGATAGTTAATCTGCTAAGAGTTGGATTCAGAGAATCAAAGCAACAGATGGGTAATCAGATGCAAAATATAAATCATTTGTTGAAACATATTACCCATCTATTTCACCTATTGGCAAATGACGGGTAATCTATCATAATAAATATCCCATTTGGTGCATCAGATATAGCATCTGTTACACCAAATATAATATCTGTTCAATATATTTCATTGAGTCAAATTATTTTACTTGAAAGAAGGTGTACTGCATCATCCGGAGGGTTAAAGAGATCAACCTCCTTAATTCTTATGTTGTTCTTTGCAGTCAACCACCTAAACATCCTTGGATGAGAAACCTTATCCATATAATTCATTACCTGCTTTCAGAGAGGAGGAATGGATTCAAATGTCCTAGCCTAAAAGATGTAAATAGGAAGCAAGCAAAAAAAGTCATAATAACTATATTCAATATAGATTAATGAATAAGTAAAAATAGTGATTAATTTTACCATGAAAGCCCAAGGAAAGCCGTATAATATGATCGTCCCTGGGGATAGCTTTGTCAGTAAATATTTGACAATCAAGTAGAAGCTATCATATCCCTAAGGATAATTGTTGAATTTATCAAAATCCTCAACACGCACCAACAAATCATCTTCTATGACCTTGTTGACATCTCTTTCCAATATAACGGAATGGCAAACCAAACTAAGCACAATTGCTCCCTGTACTTCTTTGGTATGGTTTTATCCTTGAGATAATTCATCAAATCTGATACTTTGTATCCACGTCCAGCAATGTCCAACAACCCTACTATTTTTTCCTTGCGTTTGTTGGTTTTGCTGGGTGGTCACTGGGACAATGCCTTCCCTCTATTTTTTTGTGGTGGTTTGGATGTCCTGCTTCTCTTGGACCTTTTGTGGGGTGTTTCCTAAGTGATAGGTTCTTCTGTACGATCATATCTCAAGCTCATCACTTTGCCAAACTCTTGCAAGCCAAAACAGACCAGTATGCCATAGTAGTTGATCCAGATTTCATCCATCTTTTTGCCCCTCTCTTACAAATCTTTATCATTCCCCATATACTTAATCCTGATCTTGAGAAGACAATATACCATCCTCATTTGGAAACGGGCAGGGTGGTCCTCAGGCAGCTCAAGAAAGTATCCAAAGCAGCTCTTCTTAAAAAGTCCATCTATGTTTTCATTCTTTATAATATTCCTAAAATAATTAAATTTTTTCCCCAACTGACATTTAAGTACAAGTTCACCAGTTAGTTCTGTAGGGTCATCTATCAGCATCACAACTTGAAACCTATTAATACTTATAGTTTTGACATGATCATACTGGGATATCGATATTAATTCACGCCCTATTGGTGATCCATTATCATCATATTTATGATCATCCTCTTTCTCACTCTCTAATCTCTCCTCTTTCTCACTTTCATTTTGTTCATCACCTTCTACAGAACCTTGTCCACCTCCCTTAATGTTGTTTTCATATCTCTCCTCAGCTTTACTTTTCCCTGATTGAGATTGTTTATAAAGCTCCTCCAAATACCTCTATACTGTAGCCTTTTTTGTTGGGTAGTCAAAAGTTGATCCATTTTCACTTTCTTTTCTTTTGGGAGACATGTTTTACCTACAAACAATAGAAAAATAAAAATTACATTACAATTGATGTATGCATAAATTTTAAAATTTCATTACAAATACCACCAACAGCCACCATCACAAACACCACAAATACCTATACCACCAACAACTACCACAAACACCACCAACCAATGCCACAAACAGCCACCACAAACACCACCAGTGCTACCACGATAATCACCAACACCACAAACTCGACCACCAATACCATAAACACCACCCAATAATACCACAACAGTCGATGGAATGCTGCAACAAAAACTAGGGTTTTCTCGAGTTCTTTCTATGTTTTTACCATCAAAACTCAAAATTATAAATCCCTTCTTGAAGTTAATACAACTAAAAGTCTTTTTTTCATCATTAACTTAAAAGTTCTTATTTTTTAGAAAAAATAACAAATATAGAACTCTTCTCAAACTCTGTTACCTACGAAGACAGCGAAAATGACTGATACAAGCAAGAATGAAGTAAAAAATAACACCTATTTGGTCAGAAATGAGAAGAAAATTGATTTGTTGTGAACGGTTGAGCAATTTGTTGAGTAGTTGTTGTTTGTATAGTTGAGAGAGAGAAAAGAACAACAACTCGAGATTTAAAATGATGAAATATTTTTCTCGCAAATGGATGATTTGTATGGATTGATTTGTATTTTGGAAAAGAATGATAAGTTTTGAAAATGTTAATTTGGTCCAAATTGATCTTAGTTATTTTTTAAAACTATAAAAGATATGCATAATTTTTAATGCTCTCATCATGCAATTGCCAAAAGATACAATTGAAGTTGTAGTTGACCCTATGAACTCACCCCTAGTCCTAAATTAATCAATTTAGATATTAGTTGAATATATGAACTCAATTGAAATTGTATAAAAACAAATGTTCAATCAATTGCAACAGATAACTTATTTGTTGGAATTAATCAAACAAATAAAGTCATTTGTTACAATAGATTATCCATCTGTTGTAAATTATCAAATAGATTAAGTCATCTATTACAACAGATTACCCATCTATTGTAAATTATCAAATAGATTAATTCATTTGTTGCAACAAATTACCCATCTATTGTAAATTATCAAATAGGCACTACCATCTGTTGTAGTTGACCCAATGAGAACTCATCCCTAGTCCTGAATTAATCAATTAAGGTATTAGTTGAACATATAAGGTAATAAGAATTGATTCAGCTAAGAGCGATCGATTACCAACTCTGGTCGAGAGAAACGCAATACTATCTCATCATGTAATTGCCAAAAGACTGAATTGAAGTTCTAGTTGACCCTACGAGAACTCCCCGCTAGTCCTAGATTAATCAATTAAGGTATTAGTTTAACATATAAGGTAATAATAATTGATTCAGCTCAAAGTGATCGATCGACGACTTTGGTCGGGGGGAACGCAATATCGTCTTATCATACAATTGCCAAAAGACTCAATTGAAGTTATAGTTGACCCTATGAGAACTCACACCTAGTCCTACATTAATAAATTTAGGTATTAGTTGAACATATGAACTAAATTGAAATTGTATAATAATAAATGTTCAACCTGTTGCAATAGATGACTTATCTGTTGGAATTAATCAAATAGATTAAGTCATTTATTACAACAGATTCCCATCTATTGTAAATTATTAAACAGATTAAGTCATCTGTTGCAATGATTACCCATCTGTTGTAAATTATCAAATAAATTAAGTCATCTGTTGCAACAGATTATCCATCTATTGTAAATTATCAAATAGGCACTGCCATCTATTGTAGTTGACCTTATGAGAACTTATCCCTAGTCCTAGATTAATCAATTAAGGTATTAGTTGAATATATTAGGTAATAATAATTGCTTCAGCTCAGAGTGATCAATAGATGACTCTAGTCGGGAGAAACACAATACCGTCTCATCATGCAATTGCCAAAAAACTCAATTGAAGTTGTAGTTGACCCTATGAGAATTCACCCTTAGTCTTAGATTAATCAATTTAGGTATTAGTTAAACATATGAACTCAATTGAAATTGTATAAAAATAACTGTTCAATCTGCTGCAGCAGATGACTTCTCTGTTAAAATTTATCAAACAGATTAAGTCAGTTATTACAATAGATTATCTATCTGTTGCAAATCATCAAACAGGCGCTGCCATCAGTTGCGACAAATGACCAAGCTTTGGAATTTTTCAAACAGAAATTGTCATCTGGTGCAAAGTATGACTTACATGTTTTAAGATCTTTTTTAAAATCAATTTACGTATTTTCTGTCCGAGATAAAAAAGATACAATACTAAGGCGGTAAAAAATATTACTTGGATAACTAAAAAATCTCCTCATTGAGTAGTATTATCTGGTCTTTTCAATGCCACAATCTCCTCGTTCCCTTCAAAAGTTATTAATGAATATTTAAAACCCATATCTTGAATACTCTATCCTTCATCCATAAATTAACTCAACTCATCTCTCTTCTTTATTCTCAGTTCTCTTTCTCTTTTTTTTTCCTCTTTTTTCTCTCTTCTTTTGGATGAGGATCCTTTCGAATCTCAACCGATCAATATCTTTTCTCGACTGAACTGGATGTTCTGATCCCTTTGCTTTTTTAAGATTGTAGGTACGGTTCACTATTACTCTTTCCTTCTCTTCTTCTTCTTTGTATGTTATTTAAATTAGATATTTACATATGTTGTTATTAATGATTTACCCAATACCAGTTTCTTATTTATTGATAAAATTTAAGAAAAGGTGACTTTTAAGACTTGAATGAACGAACCATTGTTTTTATTAAAATATGCAAAAAAAAGTCATCTATTGGGAGAACTTTAAAAGCCTTGTTGTCAGTATAGTTTTTTTATGTCTTTTGTTTGTTACTTTGGTGGTGCTGTTTTGAAAGTGGTGGTCTTGTTGGAGCATGTGGTGTTTGTGTTTTTTATGGTATTGGAACATATGGTGTTTGCACTTTGTTGTTGATGCAGTTGTTGGTGGTGTTGCAATAGTTTTCTCAACTATTCTAACTGATGAATCAGCTATTGGAACAGACGGAGCAACTGTTTGAAGAAATCAAACCAGTAGCAAGGCTGATTTGATTTATTCCAATAGATGACCCATCTGTTGGAACAGATGCCTCATCGATTTAATAGATAGGGAATCCATTGCATAATATTGGTCATCTATTGATTCATTTAATTTTGTGTTACCCTTTTATAATGTTTTTTTGTTCTTCTCTTGTTTGTCATCAAATGCATTTCTCTTGTTTGAAAATAAAAGGAAGTGTAACTGGATCAACTTTTGCCCGACCAACATTAAAGGCTATAGTAAAGATGGGTTCAAAGGAATAAGCTGCTTGCAGATAAAACCACTTCATATGTGAGAGCTATGTATTACTGAGCAACCTATTGTGAAAACACACATCCACTATAATTATTTTGTGAATGTTGGTTCTTTACCTATTAGGCATTAATCCTTCAAACAAGATATGACATTTTACTGTTAAGATCATTAGATTTGAACTGGTAAGGCTGAGAGACTAAGTAGGTGATGTCGATACCCTGTTATGGTTTAATGAAGATTTTGCTAATGTTTATATGTAAAGTTTGAAGGATGGTTAAGGTTTTTTCGATTTTCGGTGGTAGTGTAAAAATTTAAATAGTGATTGCACTGACTTTAAAGGTTCAATGGACTTTTGAAAAGCCTCTGAATCCTCACACTACTACAAACAAGAATGAAAATGAATACAGTTATTGCTCTGGTCCAAATTTATATGGATGGGTTGCTCGAGGAGACTATTATACAGTAGAAGGTTATTATAAGAATACTTGTGAGGGAAGGGGAGGTGGAGAAGACCATATATCAACTCATACCTTATTAAAGAAGAAACACAAGGTAGGAAGGAAAGTGTATCAAAACTGGCTGATGAAATTGACATGAAAAATGAAACAACTAAATCAGTTGTGAATGTGAAAGTGTATAAAAAAATGAAACTCCATCAGTTGTTCTTGAAAAAGAAAAATGCTCAAGTGGACTGGAGATGTGCACTTTGTTCGGGGACTGTAACTAGCTAGCGTGGCTTGAATGAAGACCCACAAAATATAGGACCATACCTATAAATTTTAATCTTCGTGATCACTAAAGGTGGTAAGATTATAGATCGGGATTAAAATTTGAACCAACCTCCTAAATTAAAAATAAGGGATCAAGCCAAGGTGATAATTTCTCAAGTTAAACTTGCATCCCATGCCTCCTGTTTATGGCTATGGTTAGGTCAATGGAAGTGGAAACAACAAGGCATGGGATTTCTGCCCAACTTCAGACCTTTTTGTTTCTACTGTCATTGACCTGATCATAACCACAAACAGAAGGCATAGGATGCAAGTTAGACTTCAGAAATTGATGCCTTGGCTTCTTTTATTTTTACTTCTAGATTTGTTGGTTCAGGTTTCATTCTTGACTGAAAATCTTACCAATCTCCTGTTCTAGCAAAGTTACTTACTTAGAGTTCCGGTCTTGCACTTTGTGAGTCTTCATTGAAGCCACACTCGCTAGTTGTATTCTCTAGCAAAGTGACCAGCTCCAGTTCTCTTGAACATTTTTCTTTTTCAAGAACAACTGATGGATTTTTATATTTAGATACACTTTCACATTTGAAGCTCATTCAGCTTTTTCACT
Source organism: Capsicum annuum (assembly GCF_002878395.1). Lineage (NCBI taxonomy): Eukaryota > Viridiplantae > Streptophyta > Magnoliopsida > Solanales > Solanaceae > Capsicum > Capsicum annuum. The sequence goes on from NC_061112.1 coordinate 100,073,015, forward strand.
TCTTATGTCAATTTCATTGGTCAGATTTCCTAGAAGTTCCTTACTTGATTCCCTGTGTTTCCTCTTAAATAGGGTCTGAGATGATATATGGTCTTCTCCACCTCCCCCTTCTTACATAGGTATTCTTCCAAGAACCTTCTACTGTATAATAGTTCCTCGAGCAACCCATTCATATAAATTTGGACCAAGGGAATTTCTATTGGTTCCATCATTATTTGCTACAGTGCGAGGCTTCAGAGGCCTTTCAAGAAGTCCACTGTGCCATTAAAATTGGTCCAGTCACTATTGGATATTTACACTGCCACCAAAAACTTGAACGCTTCCCCAAACTTAACACAAAAACATGAGCACAAACCATCATTAAATTGTAATAGGGTATTGATATCACCATCTTGGTACCCTTCAGCCTTATCAGTTCACACCTATCAAACTAAACTGTACAATGCAGGATCTTATTTGAAGGATAAATGTCTAATCGGTAAAACACTGCATTCACAAAATCATTGTACTTTATGTGTGTCTGTCACGGTAGCCTGATCAATAATACATAACTCCCACGTATGAAAGTGGATCCATTCATCTACGTACTCCTTATTCTTCCTACCCCACCAAGACATGTCAGACAGTGTTTATTCATCTGCACGTATGTGATGACTATTAAAAAAGAGGTAAAGAGTCATGACTTTTTATCTAACGCATTCAAAATAGCTGATGAATCGAATTCTCCATCTGTTGCAACTAATGAATCAACGGGTAGAATAAATCAAAACATCTCCTCCAACAGATGGTCCATCTACCGCAATAGATAATTCATATGTTATGTACACCCAAAAAGGATCTCTAGACCAAATCTCGTGGTAAATATCTATAAATCTCTCGCCCCAAGGATCACAGAGAGAATTTGTTAAAATAGCTAATGCTTCCCAATCCGAGATTTTTACATAGTTTTCTAGTTCTACACATTTCATTAGTTTTCTAGTTCTACACGTTTCATTTCAAACAGGTTTATAAAACTAGCAACACTAATGTTAAGGTCATCTAAAAAGACTTGAATTCTTTCAATTTCTTCTCTCTTTACCTTCGCATAGCCCTTTCATTTCATAACAGATTTCGACGACCCTTCGTATGATCTAGGGACACCATTTCATATGATCTCATGACCTCGAAAACATATCCTTCGACGACATGCTCTTCCACTTTGTTTCTTTGCTCGATATCATGAACTCCCACTTGAAGTGATTCGAGTTTGTCCTCGCTCAGTCATTTCTGAAATAGGAACCAAGAAACAATAAGAATGATATTT
>NC_061112.1:100074417-100275856 GCF_002878395.1 Capsicum annuum
GACATGTAGAAATTTTATGTTTAACATATTGAAGTCATTAACGACTGAAAATAACACGATGCCAATTACTATCATGCTGGTATTAACATTAATATGCAGAAACACGGCTTTAGTAATGCAGAATAATGCAGAAATACAGTTGTAATAATGCAGAAATGCAGTTCAATAATGCTGGAACAAAGTTTAATAATGTAGAAACACAGTTTAATATTGCAGGAATATGGTTCAATAATACAGAAATGCAATTTAATAATGCAGAAACACAGTTTAATACTGCAGAAACACAGTTTAATTGTAACGCTCCGAATCAGGTATCTGAAATGTTACACGGTGCTCATGACCCCGATGGACCACATGCTAACCCATGACTGATATCTGTAACTGAGTACTAAATAATACACTATAAATATGCAAAAATAATGACTGAAAGACCATAAGGTTCAGAATTGATAAACATCTGATAAAAACATCTCTAAATAATGTGGTACGACTATACCAAAATTGAAACAATGTCTAAAACATACTGTTATCTGAAAACACTGTAGTCTGAAAGCCTCTAAAATGTCTGAATAAGGAGTTGATGGGACGTCCCTAACTAACTCCAACTACTAAAATGAACTAAGTAATGAAGAAATAAAGTAAATGATCATGTCCTCGAAGGATGAGGACTCACTGCTAACTTTAACTGCTGAAACTAGAATGCTACTGATGCTCTGGAGCTCATGCTTCTGAACCTATAGTATAAAACACCATAGTGCAAATGTGTCAGTATGTATTTAATACACGAGTAATCTATAAAATATATTAATAATTAAAATTAGATAATTTTGATAAAATAATCGCCTAAAAATAATATCCGGGGGTTGAAATTGGGTGTCAACACATATGCATACACATACAAAACCAAACATAACATATACTAAGATGATCTGATTAAATGACGACTGATAGCTTAATACTGATCATGTGAAACTAAATTGTACTTTGTTTAAATGACTGGACTGAAATTGTGGGGTATTGTGAAGATGAGAAAAGGACTAATTGAACAACATGAAATAACTGCGCATAAATGCATGAAAATTATAATATCTGAGAATGCAAGACCAAGCATAAATCTGTACTGAGATAAATCTGTAATCTGAAAGACTGAAAACTGTATAACTGAATAACTGAAAATCTGTACACTTGGTCAAGCAAGCCTGAACTTAGAATACACTGAATAATGTACTAAGACTGTGAGAGATATCATCTAACCGACATAAACTCTGTGACCTATCATTTAGTCCAACATCTTACCCACGTTGAGGAGGGTTGTTCTATCCTTGCCGTCGAATAGTACCTAAACTATAGTGATCACTATCTGATGTCCCGAATGACTAAGGAGTTACCCTATACTGGCAGGTGCTCTCATGAGATACGTGTCAACCCTAAACAACCAGGAAGACATCTCAAACCTATGCTGGCTACGTAGTTTTATAACTCAGGGATTGCTACTAAGGGTCACACCCTAACTAGTAGGAATGGCCCCATCCTTAGGTTTACTCGGTGCTAAATCCTACTCCTAATTGAATGACATTGGAGTACTAACTGGTGCATGCACTATTAACTGATAAGCTCAGGTCATGGTATTTTGAAAACAACATTTCATATAGATTCTGAAGTAATTATAAACATATAAACTGATAGTGCTCAACATGACCATGGTGTTCTGAATCTGATAATAAAACCATGGTCTGACTGACTTGTTACTTGAAAAACAGAAATATGAAAAAATATATAGGTATCGGGTGTTCATAACCCGCCAACACTGAATGACCATAAAGCACGATATCAATACTTATAACAGTAGTACAGGAATTATGGTTCAAAGATCCAAAACATGAACATTCCACCAAACATGTGAGAATCATGAACTTGAACATGGGAATGCTTTAAAACATGCGAAAACAACATGATTATATGGCTAAATTCACAATTCGATATTATGACATGAAATTCAATTGAACACGAAATGAGAAATTGAAACTTAAGGCATGAGATAACCAATATTTTCATGGGATTATACTAAGACATGAATTGAGTCAAATTACTAACGAGAAATTTGATTTAAACTCATCTTGAACACATACAACTTCATAATAATGGGAAAAACTCATATTTTAAATCAAAGAAAGGTTTTTGGGATCCATGGGTGAAAAGGACCCTATGGATGAACTCCCACATACCTTAATAGACGGATTCTTGAAAATTCCTTGAGGGTTTCTTGAACTTGATGCTTGAATTCCTTGGTTTCTTGAGAAAAGGCTTGAATCTTATTCTTGGGAATAGGAGAAGGGTTTTGAAGTCATATACTGATTTTTTAGGGTTAAGAGAGTGGATTTAATGTGTTTAAAACTCCTTTAATTAGTTTTGGAATGATTAGGGAAGGTTTAGGGGTGTGAAAAGACTTCCATGCCCTTGATTTAAGTCAAAACGGAGCACTTTTGGCACTGTGCAATGACCCAGGCAAAACCTAGCAGATCGCCAAAGCCAAGGTAGGCGTCACATGGCCAAGAGTCCAGCGCTTAGGTGGGCGTCGCATGGACAATGCGATTTATCTGGCGACACACGACCCTTTGCATAGTCATAACTTTTCGCTCGGGTATCTAATTAAGGCGGAATTGGTATCATTGGAAAGCTAATTCAATTATCTATAGATTGGTGGCTCTTAAGATGAAAAATTAGACATATGTAAGAAGTTATACACATTCAAAGCTGACCCTTGTAGAATCGAACACCAAAATTTGGTTGAATAAAAAACTCTTAGTTCAACCTTGCTCTAAGTGATTCCTATGAACATTTTTCACCTCATAGAACTTTACACACTAGGATAATGATCATGACATATATATTCAAATATAAATCATGGGGTTATAGTTTACACATGTAGGAACAATGGTTCGATTTTTAGCTCAAAATGCGGGGTGTTACATTATCTCCCCTTTGAATCATTCGTCCTCGAATGAGACTAGTTAGACTGATAATACTAAGGTAACTGCGACTATATAATGAACATGCATGACTTGGAACATGATTGCATAACTGAGCCTGAGCATGCTATATGAACTGAACTGATTTCGTTAATACATGTAATGACATAAGAATGGTTGTAAGTTTCAAATAGAAATGAGAGAGTCAACTTTTGACTAACCATTACCTCAAGCTGGATCTAGTTTTGTAAAGAAAAGTTGAGACGTCAAGGACATGAAAGATTGAGGTATTACAATATCTCCCCCTTGGGATCATTCGTCTTTCGAATGATACTGACTTGGCTGAAATACTAAGAAAAGACTGAGATGATGCACTAGACACTTACGAACTGAATCATGACTGAATATCTAAATCTGAAACATAATGCATGAACTGAAATAAATTTACAACTTGCATTAGAATGAATTACCTCATGAATAGGAAAGATGGAAAACCATAGGAACTTTTTTGTCTGACTACTAGACTGGATTGCTGGCTATGCGGACTGAATTATACTGAAAGCTTATACTCAACTATACATTCCACTTCAAAACTGCACTTTACTGAGGCTACTTAAAATATTCACATGGGAACTGATAACTTTATCTACAGAAGTCTGAGATGAACTAAATTCTCTCACTATGATCAAGCCTACTCGAATCTACAAACTGCGTACACAACACTGTAATACTAGTCTAAACCATGAATTTAATACCCCATGCATTTTCACCACTTTTTATATCACAACTAATTTTTCTTACCACTTCAACAACTAAATTCAACCCCTTACTAGGAATTCACTAATGCACAATGCATTCATCCACTTATACATAAACCTCATATGAACTTCTAGGCAAACAACCACAAAAACATCTTTCTCATATTCTCTAAACCCCTATCAATAACAACTTTCTTGTACTATTCTTAAGAAGACACACATGAAATTCTCAACTAACCATGACATATATAAAAAGCTTAACCTCAATCTTTCTTCAATCCTATAGCCTTAGATACAACAAGAATGCTATAATCTTTTCTTTAACAAGGAACATTTACTCTATCTAATCTAAATAATTACTCATCACTACTATCATTACATAATGAGAGGTCACTGAAAGGTTAGAACATAAGGACCTGAAATATGAAAGAATACTATACATAACTTGGACACTTAACTGAGGCCTGAGGAGTAGAGTATCAAAAGCATAAATTCATTGAAGAGAGATAAACTGAGGACATACATGATATAATTTAAATTTCGCTGATCATTAAGAGTGTACCATGAGTATCTGGGACTGAACATTTTGTAAATCATAAGTACATGAGTCATGAGCTGCATTACATGAGTTTGGAGTTCATGATTTCATGGAATATGATTTGTACGGCTGAGTGAACTGGAACTTCTTATACTAGGATCTAGAAACTTACATGATTCTGTTGAAAGTGTATGATATGAGCTATGATCATAGAGCTGACATGTAGAGAATGAGTAGATATCGTGATAATTGAAGTACAAAACTCCACACTAAGATAAGAATAGGTTGGGCACCTTTCTCCCTTATTGACGTTCTATAATACACTAGTATTACTAATCTGAGAGCCCTACTTGGTTACTTGTTCTATTATCCCCCCTTAGCTTTAAGTCATCATTCTAAGTCTGTAGACCCCTTTAATAAACTCTAAACTGAATTGTAACCACTTTATTTTGGAGCCCAAGATATAACAAGACACATAAATAATAAACTCAACCTGAAAGACTACATCTGAAAGTGTAGAACCAGCTGCTAGTACTTCCTTTAAGATACAATTCTTAACTTTCTATAGACTAATAGCCATCATATAATCACTTGAACACTTACTAACTTAGAATCTTTATGAGTATCACCATACTCTGAGTTCACACTATCTAGAGTTTTAACTCTTCTTTCTATTTACTTAATCTTCAAGGATTCAAACTTAGATTCTAACAATTAACATGGATATTCCCAAACTATAATTAATGATACTACTTCCATCATAGTCTACTAATATTACATCCCTAAACTTATATTTTCCCTAAACCATGAGAATTATCATCACACTTGAACATCCGACATCAACAATATATAATTTTGAATCAACAAACTTAAATTCTTACATACACTATTTCAAGCCTACTAGCTCACCTTCCATACAACTAGCCCCATGGATACATAATCTACTAAATTCAAATAACACTATCCCCACTTTATTGCTACTAAACTTTTGGGTTTATGCTTCTAATTCTAGGTCACATGTTGTCATAGGATTCTGAGAAGGGATCAAAGGTCACATCTAACTTAGGCTTAGTGCATAATTTTTCATGAACATGAAAAAAATATTTCAAACTCTAGAACATAAGGGACCTGATGACATCCCTTTAATCCCACGTGTAATCCCCCATAACTGTTTGTGGGGATTGTCTGAAAAAGCTCTATCTGTAGGGATTTGAGCTTGAGTATTTCTGTTGCCTCAATAATAAAGCAGAGTTGGCATGAATGGATTAACGTGAGAATCTATTTAAGTTCTTTAGAGAACACTTCTACTGCATGATCTGAGACATAAAAGTAGGGAACATTTCTTAAATAACCTGTAGCCTCTCAAAAAAAAGTGTAGATGTCTCCGTACCGTTCTGCAAGACTCTACTAAACATAGATTCATAGACAACCTAGGACTCTTAAACTCTGGGCTCTAATACCAAGTTTATTACGGCCTGTGACTACCCCCTAGTCGTAACACGGTGTTTGGAACTACAGGTGATCCCAAACTAACCCATGAACTAGCATACTATTGAGAAGCTGATTTATAATTTATTAAATTATAGTTTCTGCTGATCAAAAATATAATTATGACAAAATTTGGGAAAAATATAATACTGAATCAATTTATAATATGATAAAAATGAAGAGAGAACTGAAATTACATGACTGACTCTGGCTGACATCTATGAAGCCTCTACTTTATTGACTATAGATAGCTGGAATATACCTCCAACCACTACTAATCAATATTTATGAATAATAAAATAAAGTACATGAACAATATCTGATTGGAATACCCAAAAGAGGAGAACTCATCACCTACTGGCTGGAAACTACAACTGTCTAATCATGATGTGTGAGCTACAATTGGTACCTATATTATGAAATAATATAGTCGCACAGACGTATATGTGGATCAATACTTCTGGAATGTACTGAGTAAGTGGGGGTGAATGCAATAAGTAAAATTGAGTAGGTACATAATCTTAAAACATGCATACTAAGTGCAAGTAGACTCACCAAGAGACTACAATAGACTGAAATCTAAAGTAGCCTAAATCACGAGTAACAAAAATAATCTGATAAACCAGTTAATCACTACACTTAGTTTCTTAAAACTATACTTTGTAGAATAAGCAGAACTAAAGCTGGGAAACAACAAAACATGGATACCGTATGAATTCTGAGTCTGAAACTACATGATGGAAAATGACATAACTCGAGGATCTGAATACACAAATATACTATGCACGAATGCATAAACATACAAAACCAAACATAATATATACTAAGCTGATTTGATTAACTGACTGACAAATAGCTGAATACTGATCATGTAAAACTAAATTCTACTCAGTCTTAATGATTAGACTAAAATTATGGGATACTATGCATATGAGATAAGGACTAACTGAATAGCATGAAATAACTGATCATGAATGCATAAAAACTGTAATATCTGAGAATACAAGACCAAGTGTACATCTGTACTGAGATAAATCTATAATTTGAAAGACTGAAAACTATAAAACTAAATAACTAAAAATCTGCACACTTGATCAAGCAAACCTGAACTGAGAATACACTGAATATTGTACTGAGACCATGGGAGCTATCATTTGACCGACACAAACCATGTGAGTTATCATTGAGTGCAACGTCTAACCCAAATTGAGGAGGGCTGTTCTATCCTTGCCATCGAAATAAAACCAAAATTATAGTATCACTAACTGTTGTCCCGAAGGACTAAGGGGTCACTCGATACTGGCAGGTGCTCTCATAAGATATGTGTCAATCCTAAATTATCAGGAAGACATCTCAAACCTACGCTGGCTACGTAGTTCTGTAACTCAAGGATTGCTACTAAGGGTCGCATCCTATACTAGCAGGAATGCCCCCATCTCTGGGTTTGCTTGGTGCTAAATTCTACTCCTAACTGAATGACACTGTAGTACTAACTAGTGCATACACTATTAACTGATAAGCTCAGGTCATGGTATTTTGAAAACAACAATGCATACAAATTCTGAAATAATTATAAATATATAAACTGATAGTGTTCAACATGATCATGGTGTTCTGAATATGATAATAAAACCATGGTATGACTGACTTATTACTTGAAAAATGGAAATATGTAAAAATACATAGGTATTGGGTGTTCATAACCCGCCAACACTGAATGACCATAAAGCATGATATCAATACTTATAACTATAGATAGGAATCATGGTTCAAAGATCCAAAACACGAACATTCTACCAAACATGTGAGAATCATGAACTTGAGCATGGGAATGCTTTTAAATATGCAAAAACAACATGATTACATGGCTAAATTTATAATTCGATATTATGACATAAAATTCAATTGAAAACAAAATGAGAAATTGAAATTTGAGACATGAGATAGCCAATCTTTTCATGGGATCATACTAGGACATGTATTGAGTCAAATTACTAAGAAGAAACATGATTTAAACTCATTTTGAACATATACAACTTCATAATAATGGAAAATACTCATATTTTAAATCAAGGAAAGGTTTTTGGGCTTCATGGGTGAAAGGGGCCCCATGGATGAACTCCCACATACCTTAATAGTCGGATTCTTGAAAATTCCTTGAGGATTTCTTGAACTTGATGCTTGAATTCCTTGGTTTCTTAAGAAAGGGATTAAATCTTGTTCTTCGGAATAGGGGAAGGGTTTTGAAGTCATATACTGATTGTTTAGGGTTTAGAGAGTGGAGTTAATATGTTTAAAACTCCCTTAATTAGTTTTGGAGTGATTAGGGATGGTTTAGGGGTGTGAAAAGACTTCCACACCCTTGATTTAAGTCAAAACGGAGCACTTTTGGCACTGTGCAATGACCCAGGCAATGCCTAGCAGATCGCCCAAGCCAAGGTGGGTGTTTCATGGCCAATATGCCTGTCCTTAAGTGGGCGTCGCATGGCCAATCGTACACCCTTTCCAGTGGCCCTCTGCGATTTGTCAGGCGATGCATGACCCTTTACATGACCATAACTTTTCGCTCGGGTATCAGATTAAGGAGAAATTGGTATCATTGAAAAGATAATTCAATTATCTACAACTTGGTGGGTCTTAAGCTTAAAAATTTCACATATGTAAGATGTTATACATATTCAAAGCTGACCCTTTTAGAATCGAACACCAAAATTTGGTTAAATAAAAAACTCTTAGTTCAACCTTGCTCTAAGTGATTCCTATGAACATTTTTTTACCTTATAGAACTTTACACACTAGGATAATGATCATAACATATATATTTAAATATAAATCATGGGGTTATAGTTTACACACGTAGGAACAACGATTCGATTTCTAGGTCAAAATACAGGGTGTTACACATGAGTTTCTATTTGTTAGGCTCCTCAGTAATGACAAACTAATAAGTGGACATTCACCGGATATTGGATGATAGAAGGGTATCTCATCTAAAGATATGGAAGATAAAAAAGAGTAATTTAACATGGAAGCAAGCAAGAGAGCCAGCTCCAAAAATGAAAGAACATCCAATCATGAAAAGAAGGATCACAACATTCAAACAGTATGGAAAGCAAATAAATCAAATATCTTAGAAATAGAAGGATCACAATCCCAGAATCATGGAAGACCAAATCAATCAAAACATAAAATAAAATGAAGAAAGGCCACAATCATTACATGGACATATATGATATAGTTATGTATAATTATGGAAACTGCACCACGTATAGATATATATGATGTTGACATACATTATGATGCCATCCTTTAATCAAGGAATCAATCCAAATCGTTGATTAAGAAGAAATATCTTGGGTTTCCTCACAAAGGATAATGATAGAAAAAGGTGGACACTATAAAAGAAGAGACAAAAGGCTGAAGCACGTATGCAACTTCAAAGAAGAATATCAAAGTGTCTCAATCTTTGTTTCACAAGGCTTTGTAACTTTTAGTTTACAATTTTTATATAAAAAGTAGGGCTGAGTCAACTTTGTAATATCAAATAAATTTGTGTCACAAGATTTAAAGAACAAAATAAATCTTCAGAACTTATTTCTCACTATTGTACTCGAGCCCGACATTAAATAACGTAAGGAAACTTTAAAACCCAAGGGGACTAGAAGTAGGTACCACATTGTTGTTCCAAACTAAGATAAATCTCAGTGTCTTTACTTTATGTTTGATTACTTATTTGCTTAATTGTTTTAAATCTAATCTGTCTTGGGAAGTGTACTAATCCACATGCGAGTCGACTATGAAGAGCCAGTAGTCGACTCAGAGAAAATTTTCAATTCAGCCCCCCTCTTGAATCTCAAATGGTATTAGAGCAGGTCTCAGCAATAATGTTGCTTAACCGTAAGTGAGTAAATATCAAATGGAAAATTATCAAATCCCTGGTGCTCTTCTCCAGGATGGCCACTCCTCCATAAGACCACCATACTTTAATGGACAACATTACTCCTACTAGAAAAATAGGTTCAAAATCTTTATCCAATCAAATAACTTCCAAGTATGGGTTGTCATAAAAAAGGGTCTAAATTCGATTCTAAGACTTAAAGAGAAGTTAAAGGACAAAGAAAAAGAATCTATTAGTTCTGACATAGAATACCTTGAAAGATTTTAGGTCACAAAAGATCAACAAGAGGTAATTTAAACTAATGCACATGCTATAAGTCAACTTCTTTATGCAGTGAGTGGAGAAGAATATGACAAAATGTCAACTTGTGAGACTGCAAAAGAAGTGTGGGACAAATTGGAGGTAACCTATAAAGGAACCACCAAAGTGAAGAAGTAAAAAATTATTGCCCTGGTAAATGAATACGAGCTATCTAAAATGGAAATGAATAAGAAAATAGAAACAATGTTTGCCAGATTCAATAAGATCGTATGCGAACTGAAATCACTGGGAATGATCTATCATTATAGTCTACAAGTCCAGAAGCTGGTCCAAAGTCTCGCAAAGATTTAGGAAACCAAGGCTGTCATTCTGGAAGATAGAGATCTAAACAATATGACATATGACAAACTATGAGGTAACCTTATTGCATATAAGAAAAATTATATTAGCAGGTACCACAAGGAGAAAAAGAAGAAACTAGTAGCTTTCAATGCTGCTTTAACTAAAGAAGAGAACATGGCGAAGATGCTAATAGCAAAGGGATGTCCCTTATCAACCATAGAGTAAGTAAGATCATGAGACAGATACAACAAAGATCCTAAGGAGCCAAAAATAATGACTCTACAAGAAACGATGATTGCTATTGTCACTGTGGAAGGCCTGGCTATTTCAAAGAAAATTGTCCAGAGTTGAGAAGATGACCATCTAGAAAGAATCAAAACTTTAGAGCTTGGAGCGATAAAGATGAAACTAAAAAAGAAGTAGAGGCTGCCAATATATGCTTCATAGCAATAGGTGAATCTAGCGAGGTAACACTACATGATTATCACAACTATAATACTCTTGAATCAAACTTTGATATGATAATTGATGATCTACAAGAAGGTATAAATGAATATAACAAACTCGCTCAAAAGAAAAAAAGTTTCAAAGCTCAATTTAAACAAAAACTCAAAGAGGAACAAAGAAGTTATTAGATAGAAATCGAAGCATGTCAAATTGAAATTGACTTTCTTCACGAAGAGCTTGATGATGTAAAATTTTAGTTAAACAACTTTAGGAAATCTCCTAGCCACATTTTGTAAGATGAAAATTTCTTAAAAAATAATTCAAGTTCATCATCAGGGTCATTGAAATCAGCTAAGTTCTCTTTCTCCTCTCGAGGACCTATCTATTTATCTATGGATAGAGAGGGCATAAATCCTACACCTACAGGTATAAGCCCAAAAGTGTGAGGGTTTGGAAGCCCAAAGAAAGAATATCTAATCCACAAGGACCCAAGACTACTTAGGTACCTAAGTAGAATTAATCTTCTTGTATTGTAGGAACATGTCTACAAAAATCATAAAAAGAAAATATGGGCTCCTGGTGGCGGATGTTCCAGATACATGATCAAAAAGAAAGAAATCTCTTCTGCTTTAAAGAATATAGGTGGAGGATCAATCAAAATTAGTGACAACGCTAGAGACAATGGCATCAAATCACTCAATAAATATCAACCTCTTATGCAAATTTGGTAAAGTATATCTGATAGTCTGTCTTAAGTGTAACTTGATGTGGGGTGTATTTATGCACTTTAGTATTGTTGTCCTAGTCTACTTAGCCTTGTTTGGAGGATAATTCATGTGCTTTATGTCTTAATGATGATATAAATGACAATTTAAGTGTTCAAGAAAGTGATTACAATGTTTAAAGGTGTTTTCTAACAAGTTTGGGTTCAAAACGATCATTTAGCGTCTACACGAGAAAACTAGTTTTACTAGCTTGAGCTAGGTGTTGTTCCAATCTATCGTGATGGATTATAATGTGTAAAATTAGTTCCTAATGTTATTTTTGTATATTTATGAGTGTAACAACTTGTTTATAGTGTGAAAAGTTTAAATGGAATAAGCTAAGAGTTAAAACAATAAGTTAAAGATCAACGTGGGCACTCCTAGTCTTAACTCGAGTTTCTAGCTTGTTGTTCTCGATGTTTTGTTGTATTGAGCTCTAATCCATGGTGTTTGATAATGTAGGATGCTTGTGGAGTTGATTATGGTGATATATGGATGTTGAAAAAGCTGTAAATTAAACGGAAAACAACACCAAAAGCTTGGAAGGGAAGGAGAAGGTTAGACACAAAAGTGGATGTCCAGAGAGGGCATGTAGATAAGCCCAAGCATCTCCCTTTACAGTGGTTATCTAAGGCATTTTGAACCTCCTTTGAAGCGGTGCAATACCCCAGGTGGTGCCCCCTCTACTCCCATTCTCTAGAATGGGCAGCGCATGGCCTATTCCCACACGATAATTGTTCCCCACTTATAAATACAATACTTGTACACTATGTTTAACACTTTTGGACGTCATTGGATTATGAGAAGGGCTGCTCAACACTTTTTTTGGGGTTTACATCTCTTTAATTTAGCATTATAATGGATTATAATATGTATTCAATTATGTTGATTACAGTTATATCGATTAGTGCCTAAATGCCCCTTTTCCAGGGTTAAGGCCGAGATCATGATTATTTTCATTTTGAATTAAGTTTGTTAAATTTCTTATCATATTTGGGTATTTGTTTATCCTTGTTTTAAATAATTTAAGGATTCATGTCCCTTAGAATATATTTATTGTTGACCTTGTGATCTCGGGAGGGGGACTAAGAAGATAAAACATGGGGATAAATAGAGTATGGTTCTTATTATTTTATAAAATAAGGAGTATGAATTAGCATCTAGGATAGAGATGTACCTAGAAAACTTGCTTTGCTCACATGTAGGATGATAGATTTATGCATCTAATTGAATTATTATATCCTCTCTCAATGATGTAGTTGTAATGTCCAAGTTAGGTGGACGATTAGAGCTCTAGAGACCATGATCATGCGATAAACCCTATGAATCAATAAACAAGATAAGAAATCTAACAAATGAAGTTCAATGGCATAGTATGATTGTTCGTAAGCCTTAACCCTGGATCTCTATCCATTGATTGTCAAAAGTCATTACTTTTTCGCATTAGTTTAGTTTACTTTTTATTTACAATTCTAATACTTTCTTGGTTACTTTATCTCAATTGTTAAACTAGAATTGGATAACTTTTTGACATACGTCCCTGTGGGATTGATATTTAACTTTCTTGTAGGTCACTATATTACTTGGTAGACACGTACACTTGTGTGTGTGCTGTCAAGGTTTTAGCACCATTTTTGGGGACTTGTAAATTGGCAACTATCTTATTTTTAGTTTAGCTATATTGAGTTGTAAATAGTTTAGTTTTTTAGGTTTCTTTTTAGTTTCTTTTATTTCTTTTTATCATACTTCTTGATATGTCAGCCTGGGATAAATGGTTTTCGAGTGATGACGATTATTGTTGTTTTTGTGGGGGACCCCATCATGAGGATTATTGTCTAGATTTTAATGAAAGTATGTGGATGAGACCTTCACAATATGAGGTGGATACTATTCTATCTGTGAAGTAGACCACAAGTTGGTGTATGGTTTATGGTAATAGTGGTCATTCTGCATCTATACGTGCTATCAATCCCGATTCATAATTATTTGTTGGATATGCTCAAAGGAAATATTATGTGAACTCCAACAATAAAATATTGCAGACTTAGCCACAAATGTAATTATGGAACAACCAACAACAACTGTTTTAGTGGCAACAACCAAACATGTAGGTCACAACTCAAACTAACAGTGTGGAAGAGATGATGAATCAACTTTTAGCATCTCACGAACAGTTGTTGGTAGACATGAAGAACCAGCAGGTGGTTACAAAGTAGTTGTAAAATCAGCTGGAGGTAGATGAAAGTTAACTCCCCAACCGATTGCAGACAAAGTTGCTGATAATTCGAGGAAGTCTGAGTACTCAAAAACTAAAGTTGTTGAACAGGTTAAGGAGATATCACCACCACCATGTTAACAGATGCTATGAAAAGAAAATTATAAGGAGGATACTATCCAATCTGTGGAACAAACACAAGAATTGTAGCCATTCAACTATTATCTCTCTTTTGAGACTTTAATTGAGAAGGTGAATATGAGTAAGGGTATTGTGGATTGTATAAATTTTGAAGTAGGATTGGTTGGGCCTCATTCAAAGAAATTTTCCATATTATGTTTAGATGATGTCTTGTCTGTGGAATTATCTGAAATAGTGGGAGGGTGTAAAGATGAGAAATAAGAATCCTATATTCTTGATTTTGCACCAGTTAAGCAACATAGAAACACACCTTACTTCAAGGCTGATTGGTTTACTATGCACTATCTATTACTTGGTTCATTAATCTTTGTACCACCTCCCTATGAGCGAAGAAAAATATGGATGTGAAGTTGGAGGTGTAATTCATATCCTTAAGATGGAGGAAAAAATTGATTGTGTCATGCTGTGATACTAAATCAGGCGCTTCTTGGGAGGTAACCCAAGTAAAGTATGTTTTATTTTTTGTATTTTTAGTTTTTACTTCTCTAGTTTTTGTTTTTGTTGAGCCATAGGTTGATGGGAAGACTGAGTACCAAAAAACCTTAGCTAAGGAGCATGGTAAAGACTGAGTGTGAGGTTCCCTCTTGATGTATAAAGCTGCTACCAGCTAGGCCTACAGGCCCCAAAGAGTATTTCTATCTCTACTTTTAAATTCTACTTTGGGGACAAAGTAGATTTTTAAGTGTGGGGTGGGGAAATTCCCATTTTTAAGGTAATTTTAAAATTTTTGAGTAAGAAATAAGTAAGATATTCTTGTTGGTGCTATATGTGACTGCATGATGTGAGTGTTTTGGTTATAAAAGCATGTTGATTGTGTGAATTACTACTTTTGAGACTCCTAGGCTCTTGATTATTACTCTTGTACTTGTTGGCTTAATGTTTAATTCATGCTATTGTTTGATTAAGAGTCTATAAAGATCCTATGTGAATCAAGCATGTTCCATGTATGTGAGGTTTTTGTATATTTCTTGTTGCATGTGATGACTAGAACTTGACTGGTGTGTGTGCAAAGCAAAATAAAGAGTGTGGGACTAGGGGATGATATAGACATTTCTTTGATAGCCAAGTGTTATACCTTCTTTTTACCTACCCTTGTGCATTATCCTAGTTAACCCCCATTGAGCCTTTAGCTTTTTCTTTAGAAGCCTCATGTGTAGACTAATCCCTTTCCTTGATTGACCTTAATTTAATCCAAAGCTCCTAGTTCTTAACATAAAATCAATTAAGGAGTTTAAAATTCAAGAGGGAGAAAAGTGAAATTGAAGCCTCCAAGTGATAGTTATCGGTGTGTAAAGATCTTTGTGTTATGGTTGGGAGTCCAAGAAAGTTGTGCTAAAGAAATTCCCATTTTTTAGCCCATGTGTGTTAAAATGAACCTGTTTTAGCTCTGGTCCTCCTTAGACATTGTCCACCTCAATTAACGCAAATCGCTTAAGTTGAGGGTGACTGTCATGGGGGTGTATAGCATAAATTGGGTGCAAAAATGTATAAAATTGAATGATATGTACATAACACATTCCCACCACAGTGTATGCAAGTAAGCTTAATGACATGGGGCAAATAAAAAAAGATGTGGGTAGATAGAAGTGGTGTAAATTGGGTTGTTAGAGATTGGTCTGAATTATATAATGTGCTGTATTAAAGTTCTTAGGGAAGATAGTCACTATTACTAGCCATAATAGTAGTTCCTACCCGTCCCTTAGCCTACATTACAATCATTAAAGACCTATTTGATCTAATCTTCATCATTTTGATATTAGTGGAGTACTACACTAAGGAAAAACATATGGTTAATTTTGTGTAACTTGTGAATTCCTTGTGAGAGTGAGCGTAACTTAATTCTTGTACCCATTGTGTTATAAAGTGCATTTATATGAGTGATTATGGGTAACTCTCTTATTATGAGGGAACATGTTTGATGAATGTGGGTGATTTGTATGATGTCTTTAATTGAGCAATATGCATGATTTTGTCAACTTTATGAGTCAATTCTTGAGGCTAGGATGTTTTCAAGTAGTGTTCTTGAACTATTAGTTATGTAAATAACATGCTTAGCATAGAAACTTGCATTCTGTGTAGTCATTGCATTACTAGCTTGAGTGTCTTACATGTAGTAGAAGTGTAGACTCTACCCAGCTTACGATGCTTAGAGTAAAGATTTGTTCGAAGATGCACAAGGCTTTAAGTGTGGGGTGGTGATATGGGATGTATTTATGCACTTTAGTGTTGTTATCCTAGTCTATTTATCCTTGTTTGGAGGACAATTTGTGTGCTTTATGTGTTAATGATGATATAAATATGAATTTAAGTGTTCAAGCAAGTGATTACAACTTTTAAAGGTGTTTTCAAACAAGTTTGGGTTCAAAACAATCGTTTAGAGTCTAGACGAGAAAACTAGTTTTACTAGGTTGAGCTAGGTGTTGTTCTAGTCTATCGTGATGGATTCTAATGTGTCAAATGAGTTACTAATGTTATTTTTGTGTATTTATGAGTGGAACAACTTATTTATAGTGTGAAAATTTTAAATGAAACAAGTCAAGAGTCAAAACTATAAGTTAAAGATCAACGTGGGCAAGCCTAGTCTTAGCTCGATTTTCTAGCTTGTTGTTCTCGATGTTTCGTTGTATTGAGCTCTATTACATGGTGTTTGATGATGTAGGATTATTGTTTATTTTATTATGGTGATATATTTTTGTTGAACAAGCTGAAAATTAAACGGAAAACAACACCAAAAGTTTGGAAGGGAAGGCAAATGCACAAGGCAAAGGTTAGATGCAAAAGTGGACGTCCAGAGAGGGCATGCATATAAGCCCGTGCAGCCCCCTTTATAACGGTAATATAAGGAAGTATGATCCTCCTTTGTAGTGGTGCAATACCCTTGGTGGATCACCCTCTACTCCCATGCTCTAGAACGGGAAGCGCATGGCCTATTCCCACACGACAATTGTTCCCCACCTATAAATACATTACTTGTACACTTTGTTTAACACTTTTGGACGTCTTTGACTTAGGAAAGGGAATTTTCAACACTTATTTTAGGTTTTATATCTCCTTAATTTAGTTTATAATGGATTATAACATTTATTCAATTATGTTGAATACAGTTATGTCAATTAGCTGCTAAACGCCCCTTTTCTAGGGTTAAGGCCGAGATCATGATTGCTTTCATTTTGAATTATGTTTGTTGAATTACTTATCATATTTGGGTGTTTGTTTATCCTTTTTTTTTTTTAACTATTTTAAGGATTCGTGGCCCTAAGAATATATTCATTGTCTACCTTGTGATCTCGGGAGGGGGAATAGAAAGATAGAACATGAGGGTAAATAGAGTAAAGTTCTTATTCCTTTACAAAATAAGGAATTTGAATTAGCGTCTAGGATAGGGATGTACCTAGAAGACTTGCTTGGTTCACATGTAGGATGATAGATTTATGCATCTAATTGGATTATTACATCCCTGCTCAATGATGTAGTTGTAATGTCCAAGTTAGGTAGACGATTAGAGGTCGGGATACAATGATCATGCAATAAATCCTATGAATCAATAACCATGATAAGAAATCTAACGAATGAACTTCAATGGCATAGTATGATTTTTCGTAAGCCTTAACCCCAAATCTCTATCCATTGATTGTCAAAAGTCATTACTTTTCCGCATTAGTTTAGTTTACTTTTAGTTTACAATTCTAATACTTTCTTGGTTACTTTATCTCAATTGTTAAACTAGAATTCGATATCTTTTTAACATAAGTCCCTATGGGATGGATATTCGATTTTCTGGAAGGCTACTATATTACTTGGTAGATCACGTACACTTACGTGTGCACTGTCATAACTCACTCAACATCAGTTAGATGTGTGACACCTAGTTTGGAATCTCCTCCAATATAAAAGATGGTCCCTCAAACATGTTAAAAATAGCATGTCTCTCATCAGAGAACGTCAAGAATGGTATAGTGGAGCAAAAGAACCAGTTGTTTTGAGAAATTACCAGGATCTCTGAATTAGAACGTAATCTCCCAGATCACTGTTGGGAAGAAGCAATGCCTTGTCCAAAACAATAGTTAGAATATATTGGGAAGAGTTTGATCCACAAAAGGACAAAGTAATGTACAATCCAGAGGAAATGCTTGCACTAACTCAAAACCATCACAAAACAAAGTCAACTATACCTCCTCTAGATTGTACTTCTACATCTAAAGCGGCGAAACTAAGTGTTCCAAGAAATTATAAAAAATATTTCCATCTTTCACCCTCAAATATCTAAATTACTAGGTACATTGTGAGAAGGTATTGAACATAATGAAACCCTTTCCCTTGTGGAAAGGTTTGAATCAATTCTATCTATTACTGCTTTCAAATGTTTTGAGTCATTTCAAATGGATGTCAAAAGCACTACGGTCTCAAACATGCTCCAAAGTCTTGGCATGAGAGATTGAATGCTTTCCTACTAAATAATTATTTTCAAGAAAATAACTTTGATATAACTTTGATCTAACAAAATCTTGTTTCAAACTTCCTTACTATACAATTTTACACTGATAATATTATTCTTGATAATTCTAACCTTTCTTTATGTGAGAATTCTTTTTTTCTAGCCTGGTAAAAGTTTTTTATAGCCTTATGGGAAATATCTTAAGTCCTTGACACAACTTGGAGAAAACTTTAGTTGACTCGCCAACAACTGGAGCAGTTTACACAGCCATTGGTAGTTGTTGTACTTAAAGTCTATGAGTCACGCATCAACTACTTAATTTTAATTTGTCTTTTGAATTTGTTCCCATATTGTGTGCAAAAATACTAGTGCCATTAGTCTATCTAAATGTATTGTGTATCATTTTAGCGGAAAGCATATTGACATCAAGTATCATTTCATTCATGATCATGTAGAAAGTGACAATTTTTATTAAAATTTGTTGACTCCAAAAATCATTTGGTAGATATTTTTACAAAACCATTGCTGGAAGAAAGATTTGGCATTCTCAGCATTAATGATATATGAGTCATATTTTGGACACAAATATTTTACGTAGTCCGACTTTACCTATTTTACCAAAAAAAATATTTTTTAAGGGAAGTCATCATTAACTTCACCGTTTCCCACGCCTCCTCTACCACACTTTCCTTTCCCCGTGCATTGTCCTTTCACATCCATTTGCCCCTTTCACTTCACGCCCCTTCACCTTCCCCTCTATTATTTCTTCTGAACAGTCTCCTCATACCTTCTTGATTTTGGCCCTCTTAATAGGCTCTTCTCCTCCATCTCTCATCCTTTAAATCTTCTCTCCTCTCTCACACATGATAAAGACTCACTCCATGGATAACATTTCTAGAATCTTTTCTAATGATCTCACTCTTCTTTCTGAGTCCTCTAACGAGTCCTCATCTCAATCTAATCTCCTTAAGAGGTGATGACACTCTTCCAGCCCTATCCCCTCTGTTAAAAAACCTCATCCAAACCCTCCTAACTCCCTCTCTCCAGAAGAGATGCATAAATTCTGTACAAACTCTCACAAAGAAAAATTCCTCTTCTTTAAAAATTGCTCTGTCGTACCTGGTTGCATCATCAATCTTCGTCAATTAAAAGATGCCTCTTGTAATGTCAATCACTTTTTTCAAGTTATAAGATCTGTCCTTGATTTTTTGCCTTTGTGGACTTCTAGTTTATGAAGATTCCATCCTCATATTTTATACTATTCTCCAACTTTCCCCAGATAAAGGTAAATTCAAGACCCTTATGCTAGGCACAAGAATTGTCTTGAACAACTTCATGTTTGCAAATGCTTTTGATACTAAGTTTTTTGGTGTGGTCCCTTTTATGAACAGTAACTAGCCCGAGAACTTTCAAGTGGTCTTTGAGGAAGCCAAGAAATTTTAGTCTGACCCTAACTCCATGTCAACCAACTTTGGTGCCCTGTCATTATATTTCAAATTTTGCATCATGGCCCATATTATTGCTACCACTTTGATTCTGTGAAAAGGTTCCCTAAGCAACATCAATTGTCATGATGTCTTCGTGTTGTACTGTCTATTCAAGAAAATCAAAATCAATTGGGAAACCTGGACATGTGAGTACATACTTGAGAGTGCAAGAGAAGTTCATGCCTCTGCCATTTGCCATACGGGCTGTTCATCACCCGAATCCTTCTGTTCTACCTCATCGATCTGTCTACTTATCCCATATAGAAGTTGCTGCAACTTCTGATTCAAAAATGTTTGGCAGCATGGGGTATTTCCTGGTGGAAGATGAATGGTGCAAGAAGGAGTCTGCCTGTGCTAAGGCTGAACCTCCAAAAGTAAGTAAATCTGTTTCTAACCTCTCTACCTCTTTGTTAAAGAAACTCGAAGAACTCAAGCAGCGGATCAAAACAATTGATGAAGGTGCCATAAAACTCTAGGAGTCGACTACCACACTCCTGGACTTGGGAAAAGTACAAGCTCTTAAATAAGTGTGGTCCGACTGGCACTTGATGGGCTAAAACAAGAAAGAGTCAGGATATTCTCTCGAGTACTCTCTTGTATGGACTCATTCAAATCCCAAGTCTCTTCCTTGAAGGATAATCTGGATGTCTTTGTTCAAACCTTATTCTCCTCCTTTATAAAATATGTTGGAAAATCCCATGACAAGTTTTGTCATAATATGCATAACACCCTAACATACTTCCTGAAGAAATAGTGAATTGTGAATTTTTATTCAAAAGGGGGTTCTGTCCCTTGTGTTGATAGGTTGTAAGATAATCTTTACCATACTATCTACCACAATTTTTTTGCTTTACCTTGTTAATATATTATTACTGTCCATCTTTGTCTATTGATTCTCATTGCTATTCATTCTATGTGTTTTATTTTTTGCTGCTATTGTTTTTTATTATACCAAAAGAGGGAGAAAGACAGAAACATCACAAAATTAGGAAGCACCCATTAGTCAGGTGGAGCAAGTCGACTTTCAATACATAAAGGACAACTGATACCCAAGAAAATTGGGACAATATAAATGCTTACATGTCTGGGGGAGCGGGCCGACTACTGTGACAGACAAGGAAGTTAACTGATGTCTATGCTTGTTTGTCATTATCAAAAAGGGGGAGATTGTTAGCCTCCTGTATTCAAGTTTTAATAATGACAAACTAATGAGTGGACCTTTGCAGGATATTGGAAGATAGAAGGGTATCTCACTTTAAGATATGGAGGATCAAAAAGACTAACTCAACATAGAAGCAAGTAAGAGAGACAATTCCAATAATGAAAGAACATCCAATCATGAAAAGGAGGATCACAAAATTCAAATAGTATGGAAAGAAAATCAATCTAATATCTTGGAAATAGAAGAAGGATCACAATTCCAGAATCACAACAGACCAAATTAATTAGGACATAAAACAAAAGGAAGAAAGGTCACAACCATTACATGGACATATCTGATATAGACATGTATAATTGTGGAAACTGCACCACGTATGGACATATCTAATATGGACATACATTATGGTGCCATCCCTTAATCAAAGAATCAATCCAAATCCTTAATTGAGAAGAAATCTCTTGGGTTTCCTCACAAAGGGCAATGATATAAAAAAGGTGGACATTACAAAAGAAGAGACAAAAGGATGAAGCACGTACGCAACTTCAAAGAAGAATATCAAAGTGGCATAGTGTTAGTCTCACAAGGCTTTGTAACTTTTAGTTTATAATTTTTATATAAAGAGTAGAATCGTGTCAACTTTGTAACATCAACTAAAGATATGTTACAAGATCTAAAGAACAAAATAAGTCTTCAGGACTTGTTTCTCACTATTGTACTCGAGACCGACATTGAATGATATAAGGAAACTTTGAAACCCAAGGGGACTAGAAGTAGGCACCACATTGGTGTTCCGAACCTGGATAAATCTTGGTGTCCTTACTTTATATTTGATTACTTATTTGCTTAATTATTATAAATCTATCCTGTCTTGTTAAGTGTATTGATTTGCAGGTGAGTCGACTGTGAAGATCCAGTAGTCGACTCATAGAAAATTTTCAATTCACCCTCCCCCCTTTTGAATTTCACTATTTGAATAAGAGGGAAAAATTTTAGAATTCACTTAACTTAAAAAGATTAAAAGTGACGCCTTTGATTATGAGTAAACCCCCTGACTCGTAACCACTCCTTATGACTCATCACCATGAGTCGTAACCAAGGAAATGCCACCAAAGTACCCTACACTATTATCCTTACGACTCAATGGAACCAATTGTAATGGGACCTTACAACTCTTAGGGTCTAGTCGTAGTCAACACAGAACATAAATTGGGACATCCACTGGAAATCCAATGATTACACCTAATGACTCATAACATATCATTACGGATCTTAATGAGCCACTCATACTCAGAGAAGAATCAAGACACAAACTTACTAGTTCGGTTATGAATCATTCTAATGACTCGTCAGGACATGCTACGACTTATGGGTTCCAGTCATACCCAGGGCAGTGAGCACAATGCTCAAAAAAATTTCAAGGGCCAAAATTTGAGGTGTTTCAATTCTTCCCCACTTGGATCATTCGTCGATGAATGATGGACAAGGAAATTTCTAAAATGATTTGACTCTATATACCTCTACTCTTACCTTTAACAAAGTAAAAAATCAAAGATGTTAAGAATAAAACATACCTTACGCACAATTATCTGAAGGAGAAATCAAGAATGGATGCTTAACTTCATGTCCTCTTTGGCTTCCCAAGTAGCCTCTTCAACCTTGTGGTTCCTCCATAGAACCTTTACCAAAGCTACGTCCTTCATCTACAATAGACAAACCTGCCAATCTAAAATTTCAACTGGAACTTACTCATACAATAAGGAATCTAAAATACCCATCTCCTCTAAAGAAATAACCGTCAAAGGATCACCCACATATTTTTTCAACATCGAAACATGAAATATTACATGGATGGAGCTCAAACCAGGTGGTAATTCCTACTTATATGCAATATTACCAACCCTCTTCAAGACCAAGTATAGTTTGACATATCGGGGACTGAGCTTCCCCTTCTTTTGAAACTGCATTACTCTTTTCATGAAAGATACCTTAAAGAACATCCAATCGCTAACATCAAACTCTAACTCTCTATGCCTTACATCCATATAGGACTTTTGGTGACTTTGAGTAGCTTTAAGTTTATCCCAAATCACCTTTACTTTCTTCATCACTTGGTGAACCATATCCAGGCCAAACATCTTTGTCTCACCAACCTCAAACCACCCATTATGAAACCTAAACCTAATACAATGCCTTAAACCGAGACATCCTAATACTAGAGTGGCAACTATTATTATACATAAACTTTGTAAAAGATAATTGATCAACCCAACTACCACCATAGTTAATCACACAATCTCGAAGAATACCTCTAATGTCTGAATATGAAATACCCCATGTCTGAAAGCCTCATTGCAACTTACGACTTACCTTCTTAAGTTGTATATACACCTTATAAGTAGTAATTTATAAGTTGTATCTGTAGAAGTGTGGTGTCATTGGAGTCAGTTGTTGTTACGATTTGACCCTAGGAATCTGTAATGCCCCAAATCTGTGCCCCAGATGCTACACGATGCTCATAATTCCGAGGGATCACAAGCTAGCCCATGACTAGTACCTACTGCAATAAATGAACAATAATACTGAATAATATTCAGAATTAGGCAGAAACATGCCGTAAGGTTCAATCTATAAATTATACTGAATGTGGTATTAAATACCAAACCTGAAAGAAGAAATTAAAATCTGAATAATCGTCTAAAATACTCTAGTTTGGGAAGCCTTTAACTGTCTGAACTGTGGAGTTGATGGGAAAAGTACCCAACTAACTCCTTCTAGTGACATAAACTGAAATACTATAAATAGAAATCATGTCCTTGAACTATGAGGACTCACCACTATGCTGAATGCTAAAAGTCTGGTCTACTAAGGGTGCTCTAGAGCTCGTGCGTCAGAACTTATGATATAAGACATCATAGTGCAAAAAGCATGCGTCAGTATTTTGAATGTACTAGTATGCTCAGAGAGGTAGGCTGAAATGTATGGTTTCATATTCATGCACAGTAATAACTGAATAACATAAGTATGACTGAGTAAAAGTATATGCATGAATACATAGACTAGAGCTGAGATTGTGATAACACCAAACAATAAGTTTGCATATTGATTAACAGATTTACTGGATAACTTATACTATATAACTGATGTCTAGGTGACTGTATCTGATAGTCTTGAATTTTGAGGAACTATACTAAGTTCCATATTGAGCCGAGTGACTATGTCTGATAGTCCTGGATTTGTAGAACTGGATTGAGTTCTATTCTGAGACTGAGACTAAAACTGAGATGTAGGAGGTAATCATCTAACCGACATGGCCATTCTCTAATTAATTTAGGGTCCAACCTATAACCTCAATTGGAAGGGTGTCAATACCGTGCCACGGGTAAGGATAAACTGTGGTTAACCCTCTCTGATAGGAAGATTTTTCATCAACCATCGTTGGAAGGATAACTCGGATGAGAAGTATCAACCCTCATAATGTATGGCAGGAAGATATTCCAACCTATGATGCTATGTAGTTCTGTAATGCAGAGATTGCTGCTAAGGGTCAAACCCTCTACTAATAAAAATGCCCTATCCCTGGGTTAACTCGGTGCTGAATGCTACTCCCAACTGAATAGACACTGAACTAATTTCAAGTTTGTACTAGGATGGACTGAACGGTTATTGAGATTACTATTTAGCTGAATTGAACTGAGTTCACTGAGTTTCGTTGACTGACAGAATACTATTGAATTCTGTTAACTGATAGAGTTTACTGAGGTCTGAACTGAATACTGAGTTAGACTAAAATATTACTAACTCTATTACTGACCATGGCTTTAGGTAATCAGCTAAATTATCAGGTACAAGTACCCCCAAGACTTGATAGCATAAATTAAGAGACATGGGATAAACATGAAACATGAACACTATAAACTTGATCATTATTTACTCATTAGGGCATTTTAACAAATACTTGCATGATTTCATTCTCTTAAAAGTTCACATGAATAATTTATCAAACACTTGGAAGGCATAGAACATGCACATAACACTAATCAACATGTGAGCACACAATTCAATCATCAAATTCACTATTTGAAGGCTTTAACATGATCTCATATGGTAAAACATATAAATCAATAAACTCCATATGAAACTTAGCAAAACTTATGGATTTGAAACTCAAATAATCATTATAAACATGAATATTATCAAACCCGTCATGGTATATATGAAATTCATATACTTGGAGTTTAAAAACTAATTCTTGGACTCCAAGGTGGAAGAAACCCTTGGATGAACACTTCACATACCTTTGTTGAAGAATTTCTGAAAGTTTATGGTTTAATATTGAGTTATTGATTTGAAATTTGAGCACCTAGGGTTTTGTTCTTGAGCTAATTGGAGAATGAATGAGTATATTTGCTCTCCAAAGGGCTTATTTTGTGTTTTGGGGGCTGAAGGACGTGGGGAAAAGATTCAAATATCTCCAAGAATGCGGTCTTTTAATGACTAAAAATTGGGCTGTCGATGCATAGGTTGACGTGGCACGTCGATGACATCGACGCGATAGCCAACACGTCCCGCCATATTTGTGTTGATTCACTAGAATTGGATGCTTTTAGCTGGAGAAAATATTCAACGCAATAGTCGATGCAGCGCACCAAGATTGCGTTGATCCACTATTTTGGGATTCCAAAGGAGCTTCAAATGAAGTCTGAAAAATCCAAAACTTTTCCAAGAATACCTACGGAAATTCTTGATCATAAATCAACCTAAACATCAACATTTAATGGACGTAAAGGTCACAAAATAAGATTTCCAACCTTTTTAGGCTAAAATGACACTAAGTCTGAGTACTTAGCTAAAATATTCTAAGTCTGGGACCCCTCGACAAGCCTAAAGGACTGAATTAAGCTTAGGATTTTGTGGGATCTTACATTATCTCCCCCTTGGGAACATTCATCCTCGAATGAGACTTTTGAGACTGAGAATACTGAGAGACTGACTTACTTACTAGACATGAACATCTGGAACATGACTATATAAGTGATATTACTGGTATATTGAATTATCTTACTGAATATGCATATCTGATGCATGAGTATAGCTGAGTATGATTCATGAATGCATCATTGGGATTACTGATAAACAGAATCTACATACTGAACATGTATATCTGATGCATGGATACATGACTAAACTGGCTTATGAACATATAACTGAACATGCAATGGTAACTAATACAAAGTTTGTAACTGAAATCTGAATATGAAACTGATTAAGCTTAAGGAAACTATTAGCTTGAGCTGAGTCTAGATTAATGGAGAATAGATGAGGATACTTGGTGCGCATGTCTGCTTTTGCTTCCCAAGTAGATCCCTCAATGGACTGATTCCACGAAAGAACTTTGACTAGAGGAACTTTTTTATTCCTCAGTCTACGAATCTGATAGTCAAGGATTTCGACTGGGATTTGTTCATAAGAGAGGCTGTTCTGAACATCCTTGCCCTCAATAAAGACTACGCCTAATGGGTCACCTATGGATTTCTTTAGCAAGGAGACATGAAACACTGAATAAACTAAAGAAAAATATAAAGGTAACTCAAGCTCGTAAGCTACCTTTCCATAACAGCTAATATTCGTTATGGATCGACATATTGGGGGCTGAGTTTCCCTTTCTTGCCAAAATATTTTACTCTTTTCATAGGAGAAATATCTAAGTACACATAGTCACCAAACTCGAACTCAAGATCCTATCTGTGCACATTTGAGTATAATTTCTGTTGGCTCTGAGCTGTCTTAAGCCTTTTCCTGATCAACTGGACCTTCTCTAAGGTATCAAACACCAAGGCAGGCCCTATCACTATACCCCCATCCACTTTAAACCAACCAATGGGAGATCTATACCTCCTCTCTTAAAGCATCTCAAATAGAGCCATCTGAATACTGGAGTGATAGCTGTTGTTATATGCAAACTCAATCAAAGGCAAGTAGTCATCCCAACTACCTTTAAAGTCTATCGTACATGATCGTAGCATATCTTCTAAGATTTGAATGGTCCTTTCTGCCTGACCATCTTTCTGAGGATGAAAGGCTGTACTGAGATGAACTGGGTACCAAGACCCTTTTGGAATGCTTTCTAAAAATAAAAGGTGAACTGGGTACCTCTATCTGAGATAATGGACAACAAAATATTGTGCAATATGACCAACTTCCTGATATAGATTTTGGCATAATCCTTGAATGAATAGAAGGTATAAACTGGAAGGAAATAAGCTAATTTGGTCATCCTATCTAAAATAACCCAAACAAAACTATGCTGATGACAAGTACGAGAAAAAACCATCACAAAGTCCATGTTCACTTCTTCCTATTTCCAGGTGGGAATAATGAACTCCTGCATAGACCCACTAGGCTTCTAATGCTTAATCTTAGCCTGCTAACATGTTGAACACTAAGCCACAACTCTGCAATGTCTCTTTTCATCCCACTCCACCAATAGATCTCTCACAAATTGTGATACATCTTCGTGGTCCCTGGATGAATAAAGTAACGCGCACCATGTGCTTCTGCGAGAATTTTTTGCCTTAAGTCATCTGTACCTATCACACACAGCTGAACCTGACAATGAAATACACTATCTCCTTCTTAGGAGAAAACCTTTACTTTTTGATTTTTGACTAATTCCTTCAACTGGACTAGACTGGGATCCCTATCCTGCTTTTTCTTTACTTTAGAAACTAGGGATGATTCTGAACTACTCTACACCCACACACTACCTTCTGTTGAATTGACTAAGTGAATACCTAGTCAGTCTATCTGATGAACTTCCTGGGCTAACTTCTTCTTACTGTCCTCAACATGGGTAACACTACCCATAGACATTCTACTGAGAGTGTCAGCCACTACATTGGCCTTGCTTGAATGATATAGAATACTCATGTCATAGTCTTTTAATAATTCCAACCACCTTCTCTGATAGAGGTTAAGGTCTTTCTGAGGGAACACATACTACAGGATCTTATGATCAGTGAACACATCAACGTGCACACCATATAAGTATCGCCTCCAAATCTTTAAGGCAAAAACTACTACTGCTAACTCAAGATCATAAGTAGGATAGTTGTTCTCATAGGGCTTAAGCTGTCTCGAGCCATAGGCTATGATCTTACCTATCTGCATTAAAAAACAACCCAATCCAACTCTAGAAGTGTCATAGTACATGAAAAAACCGTCGAAACCATCTGGTAGGGTCAAAACTGGAGCTATGGTGAGTGGAGTCTTCAACTCTTGAAAACTCTTCTTATAAGAATCTTACCACTGGAACTTGACTTTCTTCTGAGTTAGTCTGGACATAGGGGATGTAATAGATGAAAATCCCTCAACAAACCATCAGTAATAGCCAGCCAAACCCAAGAAACTTCTGATATCTGATGGAGAGATGGGATTGGGCTAGTTTCTTACTACTTTGGTCTTTTGGGGATCAACTCTAATGCCATCACTAGAAATTATATGGCCAAGGAATGCTACTGACCTTAGCCAAAATTCGTACTTACTGAATTTGGTGAATAACTGATAGTTTCTGAGAGTCTGCAATACTATTATGAGATGGTTTGCATGATCGTATTCACTACGGGAATAAACAAGAATGTCATCTATGAAGACTATGATGAACATGTCCAAGTACTGCTTGAACACACAGCTCATCAAGTCTATGAAGGCTAATGGGGCATTAGTAAGACCAAAGGACATGACTAAAAATTCAAAGTGACTGTACCTAGTTTAGAAAGATATTTTTGGGATGTCACTTTCCCTAACTCTGAGCTGATGATAGCCTGATTTGAGGTCTATCTTAGAGAAATAACTGATACCTTAAAGTTGGTCAAACAAGTCATCGATTCTGGGGAGTGGATACTTGTTCTTGATCGTACCTTTATTTAATTAGCGATAGTATTTTCGTATTCTAAGAGAATCATCTTTCATAAGCACGAATAAAACTGGTGCGCCCCATGGGGACATACTAGGTATGATGAATCCCTTATCAAAAAGATCCTTTAACTGTTCCTTTAATTCTCTGAGTTCTACTGGAGCCGTTCTATATGGTGGGATAGATATGGGCTGAGTATCTGGGAAAAGATCAATTCCACAATCAATTTTCCTTTCGTGAGGAACTCCGAGAAGATTTTTAGGAAACAATCTGGGAATTCAAATGCTACTGACACTGATTCAAGAGTAGGGGTTTCTAAAATAGAGTCCTGGACTTGAATGAGATGGTAGACACATCCCTTAGATATCATCTTTCTAGACCAAAGGTAAGAAATATATTGACCCCTAAGTGCTGAAGTACTACCCTTCCACCCTCGGACGGGTTCATTCGAAAACTAAAATTGGACAATTTTGTTTTTGCAGTCGACTGAGGCATAGAAGGATGAAGTCAATCTATGCTGAGAATGACATTAAAATCAGTCATCTCTAATTTAACTAAGTCTACTAAAGTGACTTTCTAAGATATCATAACCGAAAAATTCTTGTATACCCACCGGGCTATGATAGATTTACCTACTGAGGTGGAAACTGAGAAGGGATTTTCTAGAATTTTGGAATTGACTCCGAAATGAACTGCTATATATGGAGTAACAATAGATAAAAAAGCTCCTGGATCTAGTAAAACATCAATATGCAAATGAAAAACTTGTAACGTACCAGTGACCATATCAGGAGAACTTTCCTGATCTTGTCAGGATTGAAGAGCATAAAGTCTATTTGGGCGCTACCTAATGGTGGCACTGGTAGAGGCAACGTGCTGATTTGGGTGATTGGATTGAGCTGGGGGATGGTTATACTGACTCTGCAAACCCACCTGAGGATACTGTCTATCTCGGTTGCCATCACTAAATTTTGGCACTGGAGTACTGGCTGAGGAAGGAGCTGGAACTAAAGATTTCGGGTGGAACTAAGAATGATTGCTATCCTCTAACTTAGGCTAAGCGAAATTAAAACTACCTGTTCTCGCTCTCTTATTCTCCCCCTCTTTCTCTTTATCCTCTATCTGCTACAACATACGGGGCATATCTGGATAACTGAGTAAACTTAAGAGAATACTCCTGCACTGTCATATTGCCCTACTTCAACATTATAAACTCCAAAACCTTCGCTGTCCTTAATTCTAGCGGAAAGAACCTATCCAGAAAAACAACTACAAACTCCTCCCATTCTATGGACCCTGCATCTGCGGCCCTCTCTGCCTTCTACTATTTAAACCATGAGTCATCCATATCCTATAACAGATATACGGCCAACTCAGCACTCTTAACAGCAGTGACCCCTATGATATCGGTAACCTTCTACACTTGATCAAGAAATTCCCGAGGGTTCTTATCTGACTTAGACCCTGTAAATGATGAAGAGTTCATTCGGGTAAAATCCCGAATCCTGGAAGCAGCAATATTGGTCACTGGGTTGGTTGGAACCGCTGCTGGACGTTCATTTTGGCTGCTACAAAATGAGCTAAGGTGGTAAAGGCTGCTCTAAACTCCACGTGGGAGACATACTCGCCCAAAGGATCTGGATGGACAGGCTGAGGGGCTGACTGTTCTCCCGTTACTCTTCCCTGAGTTCTCTTTGGAGGCATATTCTATAAACTAAAGAAAAGCTAGGATTAGTAAGAGATTGTAATTGGATCTCATGCTCACTCGCATGATATGAATACTAAAAAAGGGAAAACTGTTCCTAAAACATCGCATAGCCTCCTGTCCATAAGTGTGGCGCGCAACACACCCATGCACAAGACTCTACTGGATACGACTTCCTAGGACTCTATTGAATCTTAGGCTCTGATACTAAGTTTGTAACACCCCGAGTCTATACCCCAGACGCTACACGATGCTCATAATCTCGAGGGACCATAAGCTAACCCATGATTGGTACCTGCTATAATAACTGAGTAATAATACATAATAATATATGGAATTAAGCAAAAACATGCCATAAGGTTCAATCTGTAAATAATACTAAATGCAGTATTAAATACCAAAATTGATAGACAAAACTAAAATCTAAATAACTATCTGAAATAGTCTAGTCTGGGAAGCCTCTAACTGTCTGAACCGTGGAGTTGATGGGACAAGTCCCCAACTGACTCTGTCTATTGACATGAACTAAAATACTATAAATAGAAATAATATCCTTAAAATATGAGGACTCACCACTATGTTGAATGCTGAAAGTCTAGACTATTGAGGGTGCTGTAGAGCTCGTGCATTGGAACCTATGATATAAGACATCATAGCATAAAAAGCATATGTCGGTACTTTGAATGTATTGGTATGCTCAGTTAGGTAGGTTGAAATGCATGGTTTCATATGCATGCATAATAATAACTGAATAGCATGAGTATGACTAAGTAAGAGTACATGCATAAATACATAGACTGTAACTGAGATCGTGATAACACTGAACACTGAGTCTAAATACTAATAAATAGATTTACTGGATAACTAATACTGTATAACTGATGTCAGGGTGACTGTATCTGACAGTCTTGAATTCTGGGGAACTACACTAAGTTTCATACTGAGCTGAGTGACTATGTCTGATAGTGCTGGATCTGTAGAACTATACTGAGTTCTATACTAAGACTAAGACTAAAACTAAAACTATGGGAGGTAATCATCTAACCGACATGCCCCTTCTCTAACTGCTTTAGGGTCTAACCTGTAACCCAGTTGGAAGGGTGTCAATACTGTGCCACAGGTAAGGACAAGCTGTGAGTTAACCCTCTCTGATAGGAAGCTCTTTTTTCAACCCTCGCTGGCAAGATAACTCGAATGAGAAGTATTAACCCTCATAATGTCTGGTAGGAAGACATCTCAACCTATGCTGGCTATGTAGTTCTATAATACAGGGATTGCTGCTAAGGGTCAAACTCTCTACTGATAGAAATGCCCTATCCCTGGGTTAACTTGATGTTGAATCCTACTCCCAACTGAATAGACACAGGACTGATTTCTAGTCTGTACTAGGCTGGACTGAATGGTTATTGATATTACTATTTAGCTAAACTGAACTGAGTTCACTGAGTTCCATTGACTGATATAATACTACTAAATTCTATTAACTGATAGAGTTTACTGAGGTCTGAACTAAATACTGAGTTAGACTAAAATATTACTGACTCTACTGAGTTTTCCTAAGTTTTGTAACCGAATGAGAGTACTACTGATCATGATGTGACTGATACTGTTCTATAAATGACCGTGGCTCTAGGTGATCAGCTAAATTGTCGAGTACAACTACCCCCAGGACTCGATAATATAAATTAAGAGACATGGCAAAAAACATAAAACATGAACACTATAAACTTGATCATCATTCACTCA
The DNA here is from genome assembly GCF_002878395.1 of Capsicum annuum. Classification (NCBI taxonomy): domain Eukaryota; kingdom Viridiplantae; phylum Streptophyta; class Magnoliopsida; order Solanales; family Solanaceae; genus Capsicum; species Capsicum annuum. The sequence continues at coordinate 100,106,746 of NC_061112.1, forward strand.
TTGGGGAATTTTAACAAACACTTGCGTGATTTTATTCTCTTAATAGTTCACATGAACAATATATCAAACACATGAAAGGCATAGAACATGCGCATAACACTAATCAACATGTGAGCACACAATTCAATCATCAAATTCACTATTTGAAGGTTTTAACATGATCTCACATGGTAAGACATATAAATTAATAAACTCCACACGAAACTTAGCATAACTCTTATAAACATGAATATTATCAAACCCATCATGGTATTCATGAAATTCCTATACTTAGAGTTTAAAAATTGATTCTTGAACTCCAAGGGTAGAAGAGACCCTTGGATGAACACTTCACATACCTTTGTTGAAGAATTTCAGAAAGTTTATGATTGAATCTTGAGTTTTTAATTTGAATTTTGAGCACCTAGGGTTTTGTTCTTGAAAGAATTGGAGAATGAATGAGTATATTTGCTCTCCAAAGGACTTATTTTGTGTTTTGGGGGATGAAGTACGTGGGAAAAATACCCAAATACCCCCAAGAACATGGTCTTTTATGACTAAAAACTAGGCCACCGACGTGCAGGTCGATGTGATGCATCGATGACATCAACGCAATAGCCAATGCGTTGCACCATGTTTGCGTTGATTCATTGGAATTATATGTTGGTAGCTGGGGAAAATATTAATCAATGCGATAGTCAATGCGACACACCAAGATCATGTTGATCTATTATTTTGGGATTTCAAAGGATCTTCAAACGAAGTCCGAAAAATTTGAAACTTGTTCGGGAACACCTACAGACATTTTTGCTCATGAATTAACCTTAACATAAACTTTTAATAGATGTAAAGGTCACGAAATAAGATTGCCAACCTTCATAGGTTAAAATGACACTTAAGTCTGAGTAGTTAGTAAAATATTCTAAGTTTGGGACCCCTTGACAAGCCTGAAGGACTGAATTAAGCTTAGAATTTTGTGGGGTCTTACAAAATCATCATAGGGTATTAAGATTCATATGAAGTAAAGTCAAAAGGTCAATAGTATGAGTCCCCCAAGTCTCTATCCAAGTTATGAGAGGATGATACAATTCATATAGAGATGTGATGAGTCATAAGATACATCTCATTTGTTGACTAGTGTGTACAATCCTTGCCACTGCCAAGCTTAAGAGTTTCTAGGCTAAGTCTTAACTTCATATTATGAGTTGTAAATTGACTCATGATGATTGGCGTTCGAATTTCTATAAGTTTAGTTAAGAGACCTTTTTGTCCTTTCCCTTCCTATAACTCCCAATATATGTCTTATAACCCAAGAGAGGCATTATTTTTCTCTATGTTTCAGTCCATTAACAATATCTATTCTCCTCTCATCTTCAAGAACAACAAGATTAAGGTTTCTCTCACCAATTCATCTCTCTCTCAAGTCTCAAATTCTAAGTCCTCTTCACAAGTTAAACAATTCAAGGTATGTGGGGGTTTTTTGAACAAGGTTAATCTTCTATCACTGTTCCTAAAAAGGATGATTTTTAAGTTGAATTTACTTATTTTATATTAGGGTTCATTGCTCAAATTCTCATATATGAAAGTATAACCTTATCTTATGATTTAAAGGTTAAAGATGCATAAAGGTTACATCTATTCATGTTTTGAACTTTAAGATTGATATTGTGATTTGAATCTCATTACCTTGATTTAAATTGTAATGAAATATTTCTATATGAGTATTAAGCCTGATAGTTTGTTATAAGATCTATCAAAGAAAGTAAGAGTTTTAAGATTTAAGAAGAAGTATTAAGTTTACAAGAAAGTCTAAGCTTTTAAGCTCCATTCATATGTAATATAGCATGATTGAAGAAAGCTTGATCCTTTGATATAAATATAAGACATGAAATCCACAAGTGTTCATCTTCATTATGATTTAAAGTAAAGAGAAGCATAACTAGTATTCAGTCCATAAACCCTTATGCTATTTTAAGGTAGATTTCTTAAGTATGAGCATATACGTATTCTGGGAGTAGTATTTAGCACTGAGAAAGGAATGTGGAGGAGCGTATCATAAATTAATAAAAACTATGAGCCACCTTAGGTATATGTCCAAATATGGGTTAAGTTCAGTGATCACTTAAGTTAAGGTTCTATTCCGATGGTAAGGGTATAACAGCTCTCCCCAATGTGGGTAAGACATTGGACTCTATGGTAGCTCACATGGTTTATGTTTGTTTTAAGAACCTCCCATAAGAAAGAATAAAATTAGAGATTTTAGAAACTAATAAAAGTAGAGATTTTAGAAACTAAGTGTTATGGCTCACTAAGCTTATTCATATGCTTCATTATCAATGTTTTATGATCTTGCAGTCTTTAGTTATACTCAAGTCCAAGGTGAGTCATTTACGCTTAGCATGTATCATTTAAAAGTCTACATATATTTTCAGTTCTTGTTTTACTTATGCATTCATCCCTACATACTCAATACATTCCAGAAGTACCAACCCACATAAATATCTATGTGCTACATTGTCTTATAATGTATGTTCTGGTGCTTGTCTCTAGTATTACGATTGATCACAAGCATCATGTCCTACACCCTAAATTTTGGTGATTCCTCACAGTCTGAGGACCTACTTTATCAAACTCATGTTTATTATTGAAAGTTATTTTAGATCTGTGATTTCCATTTATGTTTGATTCAGCTTGGGTTTGTGTAACGCCTCAATTTTTTAAATCAGAATGCTAAACGGTGCTTATGACCCCGATGGACCACAAGCTAACCCATGACTGATATCTGTACCTGTATACTACATAAAATACTAGAAAATACAGAAACATAAACTGAAAGGCCATAAGGTTCAAACTGGATAAGCATTTGAATAATAATAACGTCTGAATAAAGTGGTATCACAATACCAAAACAAAATTGAAAATACTAAAGTCTAAACCAAGTCTAATATCTAGTCTGAAAGCCTCTACTATCTGAGTAATATGAATAAGGAGTTGATGGGACCTGTCCCCAACTAACTCCATCTAATAAACTAACTAATGGGATAATGAAGAAATAATCATGTCCTCAAAGGATGAGGACTCACTTCTAACTCTGACTGTTGAAATCTGCAATACTACTACTACTCTGGAACTCGTGCCTCTAAATCTATAGTGTACATAAGAGAAAGCACCATAGCAAAAATACGTCAGTACGACTGAATGTACTGTGTATACGAGTGAGGTAGGCTAAATACAAAGAGTTTATATACATGAACAATGCTGACTGATATGAACGAGAGAATACATACATGCATAAGTAACTATAACTGAACTCGTGGTGATACTGACTATTGAGTCTGAATACTAACAACATGAGTTTACTAATACTGAGGTACTGAATAGATGAACAACTATTTCTGACAATTTGAATTATAAAGAACTAGTCTGATTGACTGTGTCTAATAGTCCTGAAATTGAATACTGATAACATGAGTTATGATGACTGATATAACTGATATAACTCTGGTGATCATCCTAACTGATGTAACTGATACTAAGAGACTGTATCTGACAGTCTAAGTTCTGATGGAACTATCTGAGTTCTGCTCTATATGGAGTAACTGAATCTGAGATCAATTCTATCTAGTGGGTGATCTTTAAGTATATTGTTAATAAAGATAAATTGACTTATTCTAAGATCAGTCCTACCTAGCAGGTGATCTCTAAATCTGATGATACTGATATTGATTGACCATAGTTGAGATCAGTCCTATCTAGTTGATGATCCTGAAGTCTATTTATAATAATAAGGATTGACTGTATCTAACAATCTTAAATCTGTATTATTGAGCTGAATTAATTGTATCTAATAGTCCTGATTCTGTAACTGAAACTATGGGATGTATTCACCTAACCGACATACCCAATGCTAAACTAACTGGGGTTCTGATATTACTGATAATATAAGTGACTGTATCTGATAGTTATGAGTCTGATGGAACTATCTAAGCTCCTTACTGTAACTGAATTGACTATATTTGATAGTCCTAAAAATCCAAAGAACTATCAGAGTTCCTTTATTAAGACTGATACTGAAATTGTGGAAGGTAGTTATTTAATCGACATGCCCCATATGTGCTAATATAGCTAAACTGGGTCCAATCTCTATCCTAACTAGAAGGGCGTCAATACTGTGTCACTGATAAAGACTGGATGTGAGAACCCTCTACTGGCAGGTACTCAAAATGAGAATGGTGGGAACCTTCTACTGGTATGTTAGGATACCTCATCTACCCTCAACTAGCAGGTATGATGTCTAAACCTATGCTGGCTACATAGTTCTAGAATGCAAGAATTGCTTTTAGGAATCACACCCTCTAATGAATGGTGAGTTTCCATCCTTGGGTTAACTCGGTGCTAACTTCTACTCCCAACTGAAGAGACTGAACATGATTAATTAAACTTAACTGATTAACTGAATTGAATTGATTAGCTGAACTAAACTGGTTAGTTGAAATGACACTAGTGGTATTATTTAGCAGAGCTAAACTGAGTTTACTGAGTTCCATTGACTGACAGAATATATTGATGTCTGAGGACTAACTGAGAGTACTGTAGTTACTGAGATTTTTCTTAGAATACTGAAATCACTTAGATTACTGAACTACTGAGATTTTTGAGATTTCCTGAGTCACGTGGTTGACTGAGTTCTATGGATCATGGCTTTACTAAGAGTATCATGAAATATGACAGGGTTCTAGGCACATAGCTAAATAGTCGGGTACAAGTACCCCCAAGACTTGAAGGAAGAAAACTGACACGCATGACACTTCTTGATGATAGGAATAACATCCACAATTCATAATGCCATAAGTAGGGGATTTCATACTACACATGTTTCTTAACACCATATACATGAAAAGGAATGTGTATAACATGTAAATACTTGCATAACTTTAATTTCATGAGCATTCCATATCACAATAACAATACATAACAATTAGCTTGGAATTCATGTTGAGTCGTAAGGAATAGACCATGGTCTTGTCATTTAAGTTCTATTTTTCTATAATACATGATTTCTAGTCTCTTGGGTCTTTTATCAAATACCTTGCATGCACACCTTGTGGCATAGGCATATTCATCACCTTAATGATTTAAACCACCCAAAATTCATCTATTTCAATTTGCATGTCATCCTAGTTTTATAAAATCACATAAATATTCTAATTTAGGAGTTGTATAACAATCAATCACACAAACATAATCAACCCACTACATAACTTCATGATTCATAGTTTAAAAGAGGGTTCTTGAACTCCACGGATGAAAGAAATCCGTGGATGAACACTATGCATACCTTAAAGATTAATCTTCAAAGAGATCTAATGTTTCTTGAAGGTTCTTGAAGAAATTCTTAGGATTGCTCTTGATTTTTCTTGATTAGGATTTAACCCCTTTGGGAGAGAATGTTCTTGTTCTTGAAGAGAATGAGAAAATAATAGGATAATAGCCTTCTTAGGGATTTAATACCGTGTTTAAAGTGAGGGAAAAAAAACCAAAATACCCCTATGAAATTACCTCCTAGTTGCTGAAATTATCAGCTGACGGCATGAGCTGATAAGCCGTCAGATCTGTGATAGCCCGTCAGCCCAGGTTGTCACCTAGGAGCTGAAATTTTTTGATTTCTGCCTAAGCCTGATGACATTGCTGATAAGTCATTAGAAATGTTGTCAAAAATGTGATAGGTTATCAGAAATGTCGTCAAAATTGTGATAAGTCATCAGAAATGTCGTCACTTAGTTTTCAGGTTGACATGCCAGAGTAAAATGGGGATAACTTTTTGCTCTGATATCGTATTTTGACAAAATTGGTATTGTTAGAATTCTAATTAAATTATATATATTTTGGTAGGTCATTACCTCAAAAATTCATAGTATAATGAGAGATATGCTCATTTGAAGTTGACTATGGCAATATCCTTCGCAAGAATTCAATCGATAAGGAATGTTTTGATTTGTCTGATAGCTTGGAGTTATTTGAAGACTTAATATACATATAAATTGATCATAAAACTATAAAATAACCATCATGTACTATGCATGAGTTTGAAACATGGCTCTAATATTGGTTTGGAGTTTTTGAGGTATTACAATATATTTTCCTTGGGAACATTCATCCTCGATTGAGAATGACTGAGATGGAAGAAAAGATCAACTAAAGTATATGCAAGACATACACTACTAAAACATGGTTTCGGGATTGACATGAATGATAAGATGAATACATTATACTGAACATGCATATCTGATGCATGAGCAACTAATTCATGAATGCATGACAGAGTGTTCTGTTGAACTGAGTTTCTCATAATAAGAATGCATATCTGATGCCTAATTTTATGACTGACATAATAAATGAATGCATGACTAAAAGTACTGGTAAGATGATCATGCATATCTGATGTGTGAATACATAACTGAACTGACTCATAAACATAAGATTGAACATGTAATGGTAAAGATACCACGTTTGAACTAAAACTGAGCATGGAACCGAATACCAAGTTTGTTACTAAAATCTAAACATGAGAATGAGTAAATTCAAGGAAGACTGTTACCTTAACCTAAAAATACCGATGAGTCTGAGACTAATTACTTAATATGCATGAGCGGAAACATAAGAACATAACTGAGTATGGAGCGTGATACATGAGCTGAATTGAGTCGCAACTAATTTTGGAGCTTAAGGGTCAACTTATGAGTATCCCCTACTCCATACTGGATTCATTATATAAAGAGAGAATAGAATACATATGCTATGAAAGTTCGGGGAATCATAGCGTATCTCCCCCTTGGGATACTAGGTCCCTCACAAAATACTGACTTAGCTGAGCTACTAATGGAAACTGAGGCGATGCGCAAGGCACCTGGGAAATGAATCACAACTGATTATATGAGATCTGAAACTGAGTCATGACACATGAACTGAGCTGATTACTGAACTGAAGCATACATTATAACTAAGACTGTAACTGAGATGAAAACTGAGTTATGATAATTGCGTAATGAAGGCTGTCATAAGTCAAGGATGTGAATGTACACTCATACTCTGAACTTTTCCTAATTTCTAAGTACAACCTCTTGCTAGTCATTTATTTACATATTAGCATGATATTCAAGCCTATCTCCATAACTACACCATCATGTAAAATAGGCATGCAACAATCTTCTCTTAACATATATAATTTACTCTCTCACTTATCTAAGAAACTTCTTATCACTACACTGTTCTCACAAAGAGAGAGCTCACTGAAGGGGTTGAATCAAGAGGACCTAAAATAGGAATGGACACTAGCTGAACTTGACACATGACTAAGGCCTGAGGAATAGGATATCAACAATATGGATGTACCCAAAAGGTCTGAACTAAGGATATACATGACATATCCTGGATTAACTGATCAATATAAGTGTAACATGAGTCATGGGAGCTGAGCAATCTATAAAAAGTGACATGTGTACATGAGTCATGAGCTGCATGACCTGAGGTTGGAGTTTCTGTGTTTATGAGATGTGATTCATAATACTGAGTGAGCTCGAACTTCTTATGCATGGAACTAGAAGCACACAAGATTCTATGAAAAGTATGTGAATATAAGCTGTGTTTATGGAACTGAGTTATGAAACATGTGTAGGCATTATGTTGACTGAAGTACAAAAATTGTACCGAGATAAGGATGGATCGGGAATCATCTTCCCTTACTGCTTTTTTTCTATTCATTCTAGCACTACTATTGGAATTCTGAGAGCCTGACTTGGTTACTTGATCTATCATCTCCCCCTAACTTCAAGTCATCATCTTAAGTCTGTGAACACTTTACTAAGCTCTGGACTAAATTACAATCATCACCACATACTTACACTCTGTTCGGTACATGCTTGTCTTACTAAATATATTATCTGCTACTATTTCTTCATATACTACTAATATTGCATTCCTAATTCATATCCATCTCTACACACTTAATTTCAAATCAATAGTCTTAATTTCTTGCTTGCACTTTTTAAGCCAACTGATTTACTTTGGTACAACTATCCCTATGAATACAAAATCTGTTCAATCTGGATAATATTATCCCAACTCTACTACTACCAAACTCCTGGGTTCATGCTTCTAACTCTAGGTCTATGCTATCATAGGATTCTGAGAAGGGATCTTGTGAAATATCTAAATTCAGGTTCAAGAATGAGTTCTCATGTTCATGAATGAAATTCGTATAACTTTTGAACATAATAGAACTGAGGGATACTATCTGAGCATATGGAAAATCCCATAATTATCTGTAGGGACTGTCTGAGAAAGCCTTATCTTTAGGACTTAAGCTTCACTACTTTTGTTACCTTGAAAGTAAGGTAGAGTTGACATGAGTGGAGCATAATGAGAATCTACATGAGTTTCTTAGGAAATCTTTATATAGAATGATCTTAAATATGAAAGAAGGGAAACTATTCCTAAAACATCTCATAGCCTCCTGCACATAAGTGTGGTGCACAACACACCCATGTATAAGACTCTACTAGATGCGACTTTCAAACTTCCTAGGACTCTATTGAACCTGTCTTTGATACCAAGTTTGTAACGCCCTAATTTTCTAAACTGAAATGCTACAGTCGAAGGACCACAAGATAACCCATGACTGATATCTGTACCTATATACTGCATAAAATACTAGAAAATATAGAAACATGAACTGAAAGGACATAAGGTTCAAAATAGAAAAACATCTGAATAATAATAACATCTGAATAAGGTGGTATCACAATACCAAAATAAAACTAAAAATACTGAAGTCTAAACTAAGTCTGATATCTAGTCTACATCTAGTTTGAAAGCCTCAACTATCTGAGTAATCTGAATAAGGAGCTGATGGTACATGTCCCAAACTAACTTCGTCTAATAAACTGACTAATGGGATAATGAAGAAATAATCATGTCCTCGAAGGATGAGCACTCAGTTTTAACTTTAACTGCTAAAATCTGCAATGCTACCACTGCTCTGGAACTCCTGCCTTTGAACCTATGATGTAACATAAGAGAAAGCACCATAGCACAAATGTGTCAATACGACTGAATGTACTGAGTATACGAGTGAGGTAGGCTAAATGAAAAGGGTTTATATACATGAATAATGCTGAATGATATGAATGTGAGAATACATACATGCATAAGTAACTATAACTAAACTCGTGGTGATACTGACTACTGAGTCTGAATACTGACAACATGAGTTTACTGATACTGAGGTATTGAATAGATGAACAACTATTTTTGATAGTTCGAATTATGAAGAACTAGTTTGATTGACTGTGTCTAGCAGTTCTTAAACTAAGTATTGATAATATGAGTTATGGTGATTGATATAACTGATATGACTATGATGATCATCCTAACTGATGTAACTAATACTAAGAGACTATATCTGACAGTCTAAGTTCTGATGGAACTATCTGAGTTTCGCTCTATATAGAGTAACTGAATCTAAGATTAGTCCTATCTAGTGGGTGATCTTTAAGTATATTGTTAATAAAGATGAATTGACTTAATCTGAGATTATTCCTACCTAGCGGGTGATCTGTAAATCTGATGATACTAATACTGATCAACCATAGTTGAGATCAGTTTCTATCTAGTGGATAATCTTGATGTCTATTTATAATGATAAGGATTAACTGTATCTAACAGCCCTGAATCTGTATTACTGAGCTGAATTAACTAAATCTAATAGTCCTAATTTTATAACTAAAACTGTAGGATGTATTCATCTAACCGACATGCCCAATGCTAAACTAATCGGGGTTCTGATATGACTGATAACATGAGTGACTATATCTTACAGTCATGAGTCTGATGGAACTATCTGAGCTCCTTACTGTAACTGAGTTGACTGTATCTGATAGTCCTAAAAATCCAAAGAACTATCTGAGTTCCTTTACTTAAACTGATACTGAAATTGTGGGAGGTAGTTGTTTAACCGACATGCCCTATATGTGCCAATATAGCTAAACTGGGGTCCAATCTCTGCCCTAACTGGAAGGGTGTTAATACCATACCACTAATAAAGACAATCTGTGAGAACCCTCTACTGGTAGGTACTCAAAATAAGAATGGTGGGAACCCTCTACTGGTAGGTTAGGCCACCTCATCTACCCTCAACTAGCAGGTATAATATCTCAACCTACGCTGGCTACATAGTTATAGAATACAAGAATTGCTTTGAGGAATCACACTCTCTACTGGCAGGTGAGTTCCCATCCCTGGGTTCACTCGGTGCTAACTTCTACTACCAACTGAAGAGACTAAACATGATTAATTGAGCTGAACTGATTAACTAAACTGAATTGATTAGCTGAACTGAACTGATACTAGTGGTATTATTTAGCGGAGCTAAACTAAGTTTACTGAGTTCCGTTAACTGATAGAATATACTGATATCTGAGGACTGACTGAGAGTGCTGTAGTTACTAAGATTTTTCTTGGAATACTAAAATCACTAAGATTACTAAACTATTGAGATTTCTGAGTCACATGGTTGACTGAGTTCTATGGATTATGGCTTGATTGAGAGTATTGTGAAACATGATATGGCTCTAGGCACACAGCTAAATTGTCGGGTACAAGTACCCCCAAGACTCGATGGAAGGAAACTGACACACATGACACTTCTTGATCATAGGAATAACATCCATAATTCATAATACCATAAGTAGGGGATTTCATACTACACATGTTTCTCAACACCATATACATGAAAGGGAATGCGTATAATATGTAAATACTTGCATAACTTCAATTTCATGAGCATTCCATATCACAACAACAATACACAACAATTAGCATGGAATTCATGTTGAGTCATAAGGAATAGAGCATGGTCTTGTCATTTAAGTTCTATTTAGCTACAATACATGATTTTTAGTCTCTTAGGTCTTTTATCAAACACCTATGCACACCTTGTGGCATAGGCATATTCATCACCTTAATAATTTAAACTACCCAAAATTCATCTATTGCAATTTGCATGTCATCCTAGTTTCGTAAAATCACATAAAGATTATAATTTAGGAGTTGTATAGCAATCAATAACACAAACATAATCAACCCACAACATAACTTCAAGATTCATAGTTTAAAAGAGGGTTCTTGAACTCCACGGATGAAAGGAATCTGTGGATGAACACTACACATACCTTAAAGCTTGATCTTGAAAGAGATCTAATGTTTCTTGAAGGTTCTTAAAGAAATCCTTAGGATTGCTCTTGAATTTTCTTGACTAGGGTTTAACACCTTTGGGAGAGAATGTTTTTATTCTTGAGGAGAATGAGACGGTAATGGGATAATATCCTTCTTAGGAATTTAATACCGTATTTAGAGTGAGGGAAAAATACCAAAATACCCCTATGAAATTACCTTCCAGTTGCTACAATTATCAGTTGATGACATGGGCTGATAAGCCATCAAATCTGTGATAGCCCGTCAACTCAGGTCATCACCTGGGAGCTGAAATTTTTGGATTTATGCCTAAGACTAATGACATTGCTGATAAGTCATCAGAAATGTCATCAGAAATATGATAGGTTATTAGAAATGTCATCAGAATTGTGATAAGTCATCAGAAATATCGTCACTCAGTTTTCAGGTTGACTTGCTGGAGTAAAATGGGCATAAGATTTTACTCCGATATCATATTTTGGAGAAATTAGTATCGTTGGAAATAAAATTAAATTATATATATATTTTTTGGGTCATGACCTTAAAAATTCATAGTATAATGAGAGATATGCTCATTTGAAGTTGACTATGACAATATCCTTCCCAAGAATTCAATCGGTAAGGAATGTTTCGATTTGTCTGATAGCTTGGAGTTATTTGAAGACTCAATATACATCTAACTTGCTCATAAAACTATAAAATAACCATGATTTACTATGCATGAGCTTGAAATATGGCGCTAATATTGGTTTGGATTTTTTTGGGGTATTATAGTCTGTCCCGGTGGCTATCTAGTTAGAAGTAGAGGCTTGTCAGATTGTGTATATTCTATGTTCAAAGAGTTTGTTTAAGGATTCTAAATTTAAAAATTTACATTAAGATATTGAATTGTTTACCTTTAGTTTCTATACATGTTAGTTCACTTTTCATGTGAGTTCTAAGTTGAATAGATATCATGGGTTAGATTGAGGCTATTAGTAGTCCTAAGCTCTATATGATGTCTAGTGGGTGCTCCCGGGGAATTACAAACTTGGTATCAAATCCTAAGATTTTAAAGAGTATTAGGGAGTCAGACAAGCCCTGTTACGTAGAGTCTTGATCATGAATGTGAATCACGCCATATTTATGAGCAAGAGGTTATAGAATGAGTTAGTGATCCTTCTTTCTTTCATAATCTATCATGCTTGAAGTTGTATCTCTCTATCCTAATTTATTCTTTAACATGGTAGAATATGCATCCTTACCGAGTTGACGCACGAAGAAATGAGGATCAACCACCACTACGCGCAGTGCACGCATACCCTCTAAATGAAAATACTTCTCATACTAAATTTTGAGCTGCCTTTCACACGTTGGCCTAAGATGTGAATGCTAATGTTCAAGAAAACCAACATACAATAGTTCAACTTTAACAAAATGGTAATTTAGCTACAGCCAGAATTTAGGACCTTATTAGGATGAATCCACCTGAGTTCCTTGGGTCAAAGGTGGACGAGGATCCTTAACTCTTTATTTATGAGGTGAGAAAGATTACTCAGATCATGCATGTTACTGAAAAGGAGAGTTTAGAGCTAGCATCCAATAGCATGAAGCATGTTGCTTATGATTGGGTCACTATGTCGAAGGATGGTAGAGGTAAGAATGTATCTCCTTTGAGTTGCAAGTCTTTCAAAGTGCTTTTTTAGATAGTTTCTTTTCTTATGAGATGAGGGAGGCTAAAGTGACGAAGTTCATGAACTTGAGGTAGGTCTCTATGATAGTTAAGGAGTACTATCTGTAGTTCACTCAGTTAGCTAAGTATGCCCAAAACCATTATCTGACTCTAAAGCTCGTATGAGTAAGTTTGTTATTGGGGTATCTAATTTGGTGGTCAAGGCGAGTAGGACAACCATGCTGATTGGAGACATAGATATTGCTCAATTGATAACTTATGCTCAATAGATCAAAGCATAAAATTTAAAGAAAAATAGAAGTGAAACAAGAGAGCGATGACTGTATAGTTTGAGTATAGTCAGCCAAGGTCTAGAGGGGGAAGCCATTCCTAGTTTTAGGGTCATTTATTTGTGCCTACGCCATCTTTAGCCAGTTCCCTTGCACCCATCACCAGGTAAAAGTAGTGGGGAAGGACTTTAAATTATAGGTCTCAGAATGGTGTGGTCGGGAGGCCTATTTACCTAACATATGCAAAGTGTGGCAGGACCCATTCGGGTGAATGCATGATGGGCAAAGGGGGTTGCTATAGTTGTGGAAAGATGGGCCATAAGATCAAGGAGTATCTATATACCAAGCAGAGAGGTAGAGATGCTCATACTCATACTCAGGCTACTAATCCAACAGCTCAGCCAAGCCACTCAGTTCCTCCACAGGGCCCATTATCCAGTACCAGTGGTGGTCAATGCTAGAATCAGTTTTATGCTTTACCATTCTATCAGGAGCAAGAGAGTTCTCCAGATGTTGTCACCTGTATGCTTTATTCCATTCACCTTGATATGCATATATTGTTAGACTGAGATCAAATCTCTCTTATGTAACTTTATTAGTCGCTGTAAATTTTGGGGTAGGTCCTGATAATCTCCCTAAGCCCTTCTTAGTTTCTACCCTAGTGGGTGATTCAGTTATTACTAGGTGAGTTTATAGGAAGTTCCCTATTTCTGTCCTCTATAAGATCACACTAGCAGACATAATAGAGCTTGAGATAATAGATTTTGATGTTATTCTGGGTATGGATTGTCTCTATTTATGCTATACATCAATAGATTGTCGTACCCGCATGGTGAAGTTTTAATTTCTTGATAAGGCAGTTTTCAAATGAGAGGGTAGTTATGTGTTCCCCAAATATCGCTTCATCTCTTATCTTAAGGCCAGGAAGATAATATCAAAAGGGTGTATCTACCATTTATTTTGAGTCATAGATACCAAGTTTGAAGCCTCAATAGTTCAATTAGTCTGTAAAGTTAGTGAGTTTCCTGAGGTTTTTCCTGAAGATCTGCCAAGGGTACCTCTAGATAGAGAAATTGATTTCGATATTGATCTTCTTCCTAATACTTAGCCCATCTCTATCCCTCGTTATCACATGGCTTCAGCCGAAATCAAAGAGTTAAAGAAGCAACTTAAGGATCTATTAGATATGGGTTTCATCAGACCCAGTGTTTCTCTATGGGGTGCTCTAGTCTTTTTCTTGCTCAAGAAAGATGAATCTCATAGAATGTGTATAGATTATAGACAGCTAAACAAGGATACTATCAAGAATAATTATCCCATTCCTAGAATCACTGATTTGTTCGATCAACTTCAGGGTGCCCGGTGGTTTTCCAAAATTGACCTTAGGTTGGGATACCATCCATTGAAATTTAGGGAGAAATTCATTCAAAAAATAGTTTTCCAAACAAGGTATGACCATTTTTGAGTTTGTGGTTATGTTATTTGGACTAACTAATGCTCCTGCAACCTTTATGGATTTGATAAACTTGGTCTTCAAGTAGTAATTCAACATGTTTGTCATTGTCTTTATAGATGACATATTGGTGTATTCCAGGAGTGAGGAGGAATATGCAAACCATTTGAGAATAATGTTGTAGACCCTCAAAGATGATCAATTATATGTGAAGTTCGATAAATGTGAATTTTGGTTGGAATCTGTTACCTTCTTGGGGTATGTTATTTCAGGGGTTGGTATTCATGTGGATCCTCAGAAGGCTGATGTAGTGAAGCACTGGCCATGATCCATCACTTCATTTGATATCTGGAGTTTTTTGGGTTTAGCTGGGTAATATAGAAAATTTGTTGAAGGGTTCTCCTCTATAGCTGCACCATTGACTAAGCTGACCCCAAAGAAAGTAAAGTTTATATGGCTGGATAAGTGTGAGAAGAGTTTCCAAGATTTGAAGGATAGATTGACTTCAGTACCAGTGTTAGCTCTACCAGAGAGGTTAGACAAATTCGTAGTGTATTTTCATGCTTCTAAAGTTGGGCTAGGTTGTGTATTGATGAAAAATGGGAGAGTGATAGCCTATGCCTCTAGGCAACTTAAGGATCACAAAAAGAATTACCCAACTCACAACTTAGAGTTAGATGCTATGGTATTTACCTTGAAAATTTAGAGGCACTACCTCTATAGTGTTCATGTTGATGTTTTCACTAACCATAAGACTCTTTAGTATGTATTTTATCTGTGGGAGCTAAATATTTATCAAATAAGGTGGTTGGAGTTATTGAAAGATTATGACATGAATGTACTCTATCATTTAGGTAAGGATAACATGGTTGTAGACGCACTGAGTAGGCTTTCTATGGATAGTGTGTCACATGTGAAAGAGAAGGAGCGGAAATTGGCCAAAGAAGTAGATAGATTATCCCATTTGGGAGTATGTTTGCTCAACACTAATAATGCTGGAGTAGTAGTTTAGAATGCTTTAGAATCATATTTTTAGTGGAAGTGAAAGAGAAGCAGCGTTACGACCCATACTTAACCAAATATTGGAAGCAGTCCAGCTACAGAAGGTTGAGTTTTTCTCCCAAAAGGGAGATGGTGTACTTTGCTATCAAGGTAGGTTTTGTGTTTCCAATATAGACGAGTTGAGTCCAGATTCTATTCTTGAAGCTATGACAAAGGTTTAATTGATCTTGAAAGACTGAAGACTCCTCAGAGTCATCAAAAGTCATATGGAGATGTAAGAAGGAGAGAGCTCAAGTTTGAAGTGGGGGATTAGGTATTGTTGAAAGTGTTGTCTATGAAGGGAATATTGAGATTTGGAAAAAAAGAAAAGATGAGTCCCATATTTGTTAGTCCATATGAGATAGTGAGGCATGTAGGAGAGGTGGATTATGAGTTGGACATTCCATCAGGGTTACTGCGGTATACCAGTGTTCCATGTTTCGATGCTTAAGAAGTGCATTGAAGATTCGTCCTTAGTAGCCCCCCTATAGAGTATTGGGTTAAAGATAACTTGTCGAATGAGGAGATTCCTATGGAGATACTTGATAGGCATTTCCAAAGGCTAAGGAATAAGAAAGTAGCATCATTAAAGGAACTTTGGAGAAACCAATTGGTTGAAGGGACCATTTGGGAAACTGAAGTAGACATGATGACCAAGTATCTTCATCTCTTTTCTTCCAACTCAGTTCTACCAAAGGTAAGATTTTTTTTAACCAAAACTCTTTCTCTTCGAGTCTATTTAAGTATTCTTAAGTCGTATCTTATGTTGTGAGTAATTTCATCATTGTGATAGATATATGCTTGGTTGTATGTTTGGTATAGAGGTGTTGATTATTTTCCAAATCCAAATCCTAGATGAATCATATTTGAGGATGAATGTTTCTAAGGGGGATATATTGTAATACCCCGTGTCTAAAAGCTACTGTGCAACTTACGACTCACCTCCTTAAGTCATATATAAACCTTACAAGTTGTAACTTATAAATCGTAGCTATGGTAGTATAGAGCAGTTGGAGTATGTTGTAGTTGTGATTTGACCCTAGGAATCATCATAGGATGTTACGAGTCATATAAAGTGAAGTCGTAAGGTCAACAGTACAGGTTCCCCAAGTCTCTATCCAAGTTACGAGAGGATGATACAAATTGTATGGAGATGTGACAAGTCGTAAGATATGACTTATTTGTTGACCTGTATGTTTAATCCTTTCCACTACCAAGCTTACAAGTTTCTAGGCCAAGTTGTAACTTCATATTATAAGTCATACGTTGACTCGTGATGACTGGCGGTTGAATTTCTATAAGTTTAGTTAAGAGACCTTTTGGTCTTTTCCCCTCTTATAACTCCCAACCCATGACATAACCCAAGAGAGGAGTTATTTTACTCTATCTTTCAGTTGATTAGCAATATTTCTTCTCTACCCATCTTCAAGAACAATAAGATTAGAGTTTCTCTTACCAAGTCATCTCTCAAGTCTCGAAGTTTAAGTCTTCTTCACAAGTCAAGCGATTTAAGGTATGTTGGGTTTTGAACAAGGTTAATCTTCCATCCCTGTTCCTAAAAAACATGTTTTACATGAAGGTTCATTCCTTAAATTCTCATATATTAAAGTACAACCTTGTCTTGTGATTTAAAGGTTAAGGATGCATAAAGGTTACATCTATTCATGTTTTGAACTTTAAAATTGATATTGTGATTTGAATTTCATTACCTTGATTTAGATTCTAATGTAAGATTTCTATATGGGTATTAAGCCTGATATTTTTCTATAAGTGCTATGAAAGAAAGTAAGAGTTTCAAGATTTAAGAAGAACTATTAAGTTTATAGGAAAGTCTAAGAATTTAAGCCCCATTCATATGCAATATAGCATGATTCAAGAAAGCTTGATCCTTTGATTTAAAGATAAGACATGAAATCCTCAAGTTTTCATCTTGATTATGATTTAAAGTTAAGAGAAGCATAACTGATTTTCAGTATTTAAACCTTTATACTATTTGAAGGTGGATTTCTTAAGTATGAGCATATATGTATTCAGGGAGTAGTATTTAGATCCGAGAAGGGAATATGGATGAGCGTATCCTAAATTCCTGGAAACTACGAGCCACTGTAGGTTTAAGTCCCAATATAGGTTAAGTTTAGTTATCACTTAAGTTGAGGTTCTATTACGATGGCTAGGGTAGAGCAGCTCTCCCCAATATGGGTTAGACGTTGGACTCTATGGTAGCTCACATGGTTTATATCGGTTGTAAGAATCTCCCATAAGAAAGAATAAAAATTGAGATTTTAGAAACTAAGTGTTATGGCTCACTATGCTTATTCATATGTTTCATTATTCATATTTTATGATCTTGCAGTCTTTAGTTCTACTCAAGTCCAAGGTGAGTAATTTATGCTTAGAATGGATCATTTAAAAGTGTACATATATATTCAGTTCTTGTTTTACTTATGCATTCACCCTCACATACTCAGTACATTCCAGAAGTACTGACCCGCATATATGTCTATGTGCTTTATTGTCTTATAATATAGGCTCTCGTGATCATCTCCAGTAGTGCAGTTGATAATAGACATCATTTCCTACATCCTGAATATTAGTGAGTCCTCACAGTCCAAGGACCTAGTTTATCAAACTCATGTTTATTGTTGAAAGTTATTTTAGATCAATGATGTCTGTTTATGTTTGAGTCAGCTGGGGTCTGTCCCGGTGTCTCTCTACTTAGTAGTAGAGGCTTGTCAGACTATGTATGTTCTAAGTTCAAAGAGTTTGTTTAAGGCTTCCAAAGTTAAAAATTACATTAAGATATGGAATTGTTTACCTTCAGTTTCTATACATGTTAGTTTACTTTTCATGTGGGTTCTAAGTTGAATTGATATCATAGGTTAGCTTGGCGCTATTCGTAGTCCTAAGCATTGTGTGACATCCATGCGGTGCTCCTGAGGCATTACAAAATAGTTCTTTCTACTTGTCCATCTGACTATGGGTGGAAAGCAGTACTTAGGCTCACCATGGTTCCCAAACCTCTCTAAAATCAAAAAATGCAATGAGAACCGAGTACCGCAATCTGACATGATAGAAATAGGCTCCCCATTCAACTGCACAACCTCTTGAAGGAACAACTTCACATAATCCCTTGTCGAATAATTAGTCCTCACTGGCAAGACGTGAGCAAACTTAGTTATCCTATCCTCAATGACCCAAACAGAATCAAACTTATTCCGAGACTGAGGAGGACCGATGATGAAATCCATATTAATTATCTCCCATTTCCATACCGATAGTTCGATCTCTTAAGTCAACCCACCGGGCCTCAAGTGTTCAATCTTTACTTGTTGGCACATCATGCATTTAGCCACAAAACTGGCCACATCTCTCTTCATATTGTTCTACCAATAAATCTCCTTAAGATTATGATACTTCTTAATTGAACCAGGATGAATGACATAACACGACACATGAGCCACTGCTAAGATCCTCTCTTGCAACCTATCTACATTGGGAACATACAATCTTCCTTGGTACCTCAAGATACCACCGCCACCAATATCAAAAGCTACAACCTTATGCTGACCCATATCCCCCTTTATCTTCATTAAGACAGGACCCAGTATCTACTTCTCCTTTATTTTAGCAACAAGGGATGACTTCGCCACCTCTTTCACAAACACACCACCATCATTAGAGTCCAAGAGACAAACTCCAAGGTTATCCAAATGGTGAATATATTTCACTAACTCCCACTTATCGTCATCCACGTGAGCTAGACTCCCCATGGATAACCTGCTAAGTGCATCAACAACCAAATCAGCTTTACCTGGGGATAATGGAGACTCATGTCATAGTATTTTAGCAACTCAAGCCACCTCCTCTGCCTGAGATTTAACACTTTTTGGGTAATTACATATTGCAGACTCTCATGATCTAAAAATATATATACATGGAATCCACACAAATAGTGACACCAAATCGTCAATGCGAACACCAAAACCAACAACTTCAAGTCATGAGTCAGATAATTCTTCTCATGAACTTTCACCTGTGTAGAAGCATAGGCCACTACCTTGACGTACTATATCAACACATGACCAAGTCCCACACGGGATGCATCATAATAGACAACAAAACCATTAGTACCCTCGGACAGAGTCAAAATTAGAGATGAAGTCAACTTATTTTTCAGCTTCTCAAAACTACCCTCACAAGCATCAGACCATAAGAACTTTACCTTCTTTGGGGTCAACTTAGTAAACGAGGTAACTATAGTCAAGAAACTTACCACAAATCTCTTCTAGTATTTGGCTAAACCCAATAAGCTTCAAATATATCTTAGAGTCATGGGCCTAGGCCATTTCTTAACCAGTTCAACTTTCTACGGATCCACCATGATCCCCTCACTAGAAATGACATGACCAAGAAAAGTAACAGTCTTCAACCAGAATTCGCACTTTGAATCTTAGCATATAACTGCTGATCTTTCAAGCTTTGCAACATAATGTGGAGGTGATCAGCATGATCCGCCTCAGTCTTGGAATACACCAGAATATCATCTATAAATAGGATAACAAAAAAACCAGAAACTGATGGAAGACCCTATTCATCAAGTCCATAAATGCCGCTAGGGTATTAGTCAAACCAAAAGACATGACTAAGAATTCATAATGGCCATACTGGGTTTGGAAAGCATTCTTAGGGATATCCACCTCCCTAATCTTTATCTGATGATAACCTGACCTGAGATCAATCCTAGAGAAATATCTAGCACTCTGAAGTTTGTCACATAATTCATCAATACAGGGAAGAGGATACTTATTCTTCACCGTAAACTTATTCAAATGATGGTAATCGATGCATATTTAAAGGAAACCATTCTTCTTACGTATGAACCAAATAAGAGCACCCCACAATGATACACTAGGATGGATAAAACCCTTGTCAAGAAGGTCTTTTAACTGCTCTTTATGCTCTTTTAACTCAACCAGAGCCATTTTATAGGGAGGGATAAAGATAGGACGAGTGTCCAGAGCAAGGTCAATCCCAAAATCAATCTCCCTATTAGGAGAAACACTAGGAAAAACCTCGAGCTCTAAGTTAAAATCCTTAACTTGGACCAAATTATATAGACATCCATTGGAAATCAACTTTCGAGCTCTAAGTTATGATATGAATCTTTCCTTAGGCACCAGAGAACCCCTTTGCCACTCAATGACTGGCTCATTAGGGAATTTAAACATTACCTTACGGGTTCAATAATCTATGAAGGCATAGCACGAATGCAACTAATCTATCCCTAATATGATATCAAAATCAACCATATCTAACTCTATCAGATCTACTAGAGTTTCTCTACTACCAACAGATTCCACACAACCCCTATAGACTCTTCTAGCAATCACAGAGTCACCGCTAGGGTTAAAACATAAAAGGGATCGATAATAAACTCGAGACAAAACCAAAATGCATAGCCACAAATGGGGTCGCATAAGAAAGAATAGACTCTAGATCAAGCAAGTAATACACATCACAAGAAAAAAGTCATTATAGACTAGTGACGACATCATGGGGTTCCTTTGAGTCCTGGAAGATAGCAAGGGCATATAAGCAATTTTGGCCTGTGTCGGTACTAGAAACAGAAGTGGCACGCTTTGGTGCAGGAGCTGATGAAGTGGAAAAATAAATATTATTTTCCACTAAAGCAACTTTAGAAGGACAGTCGCTCTATAAATGACCAATCTGACCATATTTAGAACACCTATTCCTCCCTTTATTACAAAACTCATGGTGTACCTACCATCAAAATCTATAAGAAGGATATGATAGAGCGGACTGAGCCCCACCAGCCTAAGATTGGGCACCCTGTGCCCTAAACCCACTATCATACTAGGAATGACAATCACCCGATGGATTTGGATAAGAAGAACTAGCCGTAGAGTACGAACCAAAACTCACCCACTTCTTTTTAGACCACTTTCCACTATCTCTACCACTCTACTGTTGACCTTTACCCTGATTAAAAATTTAAACTTCTTATTCTACCTTTTCCTTATCTCTGCCTACTTTTTATTTTCTTTCTTAACCTGCTACATATACATAACCAATGTGGAGATGTCTATATCCTTATTCAACAAGGCAACCTTACTCTCTAGAATCAAATCACGGGATAACCCAAAATCAAATTTTCCTATTCTATCCCTCATGCTACATACTTTCTATCCCTCATGCTACATACTAACTTGGGAGAATACTAGGATAATTGATGGAATTTCAAGGTATACTCCTTAACTATCATCCTGCCTTACCACAAATTAACAAACTCTTCTACCTTTTCTTACCTTATCCCCTGAGGAAAGAAGCGGTCTAGAAAAGCACTATAGAAATCATCCTATAATGTGGATTCGACATCATGTCCCCTAGACTATTCCCATTCCTTATACTATTAGTATGCTACATCCTTCAATTGATAGGCCTAGAATTCTACACCTTCCATATTAGTAGTAGGCATAACTCAAAAGATATTCTCTATCTCATTGATAAAACCATGAGCATCTTCCTCAACCGTAACACCGGTGAACACAAAAGGACTCAATCTCATAAACTAGCTAACCCTTGTGACCTAAAAAAATAGAGTAACAAAAACTACATGCTCAGACTGAGAAGCTATCAATTGATTCAACATATGAATAAACTGATAAAATTTTACATTTGACATATCAGCCTGAGGAGCTCGAGGATGACTAAAAGGGAATGGTGGAACTCTTAAAGTGAAATCAAGAACTAGACCCCTAGACAGGGTCTGTACCCTATAAGCAGGATATGTCCTATCAACATTGTCCTCAAGTGGGATAAAGGAGTTTCTGTGAGCTTCAGATCATTTGGGAGACATGATATGAAAAGAAAACAAATGAGAATTAGAAAGACTTAAGACCTTAGACTCTATAGCTTGAAACAGAACAACAAGAAAGGGAAACATTCCTAAATGTCTCAGTATCTTCTCCCTTATAAGTGTGGTTTAGTACACACCCATAAATGAGATTCTACTTGACATAAATTTGTTGGACACCCAATGACACCAAACCTAAGCTCTGATACCACCTTTTTATGACCCAAACTAGGGGCTGGCCATGATAGGTATCTCAAGTCCCACGTGGACCAGAGATCAAACCCTATACCTAACTAAACCAAACACACCACACCACAAGGATGGCTGAATTTCAAGTATATAACAAGATAGTATACAATAGTCTAAGAAAGTGTAAATGCATGTCCATAACCAAACACTGATGATCGATAAACTGACCGACTGATATCGCCCAATAGCCACAGTATTCCAAACAAAGCCTTCTAAACTATGATCCCAAGCTGAATATTAATAAATTGTCGAGATATGCCCCTGATATTAGCCAAAAACAAAATCCAAATGAATAGACAAAATATAAAGAATACCATAAACATGAAATGGGGCCTTTCTAAGTATAGAAGCTTACCATTTCAATCTGACTCGCTAGTTGATCTCAAATCTAAGTCACTGAGCAGGAGGAGTAGAAGTATAACCAGTTCCTACATTGCATGGGGATACAACTTCTGAAGAAGATTAGTAGGGTGAAAGCTAGCATGAAACTTGAGGATAAAGATAACATAATGATATAATCAACAATTTAAAATTATTCAAAACTAATGCACATAATCAAATGCATAAACACACACACACACACATATATATATGTATATATATATATATATATCATATTTTAGGATAGGAAACAAGGCTTAACATGCATTTCAAAACCTTTACCTGGTGTAATTCCCCTTACTTCAACCTAGCTTAAAATCACCTGAAGTATGTTAGAAAATTACTTTGAAAGATGAATCCACTTTTATATACGTGGAGTTTTTTTTTAAGATTTTTACTTTTTGTCATGTGGAAAATTGAATTATATTTCTAACGATACCAATTTTATCCAAATCCAGTATCGGGGTAGAAAGTTATGGTTGTATTATAGAAAGTAGTCAAAATTGCCTAGGTACGACGGTGAAGGTCGTCGGATCGTCGAGCTAGCGACGGACCACTGCCCAAGCCATCAAAGTGGAGGTAGTAAGACCACCTTTTACCTAAGGGTGATGGATCAGGCTAATGGATCAGTGAGCTAACGATAGACCATCATCCAAGCCATCACAGCAAAGTCAGTGAACTCCTATTCTGCCCAGGTGCAACGGTCAGGACCAACGGATCATTGACCCTGTGATGGACCATCACACCCACTATCACATAGTTTGTTCAGCTATTTTAAGTCATTTTTAAAAGGTCTTTTTGGTCTTTTACCACCCATTTAACCCCTAATAATATCAGATCAAGGCTCATAAGTTCATTATCTATCTACAACATCAAATTAGGGTTTTTTCTCAAAGATAATCCCTAAGAAAAAGAATCCTAGGTGTTTAATTTCAAGTCAAGGATTCAAGTTTTCCTTCATCAATCTTTAAGAAATCATCCACCCTGGTATCATATGTTGATTCATGGGTCCCTTTCACCCATGAAGCTCAAGAATCTCTTCTTAAAATCCAAGATTTTGTGTATTTATGAATGTTCATGATTTATATTGAATTAAAATTCATGTTCATGAGGTTGTGGGGTTTTTATTCATGTTTGAAGTTGCATATTCCAATGATTGACCCTAGGGTGTGGTGATTTGCATAATAATTATGATAAACCCTTAAATATTACACATTGATTGCTGTATCCATGATTAGTATATGTGTTGATGATTGTATAACCAAAACATGCTTCCCATGTGTTTGATTAAATGCCCATGTGATGGAAAAGTGCCATACTAGTGTGCTAATATGAAATTACCATTTATGTACAAGTTTATACATGTCAAATGTTTGAGGAAATATCTTAGTTAGTGAATTATGGATACATGTGTAGCCCTTGTGGTGCTTTAGAACTTGTACTTCATGAAATCTCCAACTTATTGTATTCTGGATTGTGATATTGGTTAAGTATTTAAGAAAGTCATGCTTTATCAATTTTATGCTATCGAGTCCTGGGGGTACTTGTACCCGACAATTAGCTGTATGCCTAGAGCCAGCGTCATGTTTCCAAGATACTCTCAGTCGATCCATGTTCATAGAAATTTACTCAGTCATGTGACTCAGGAAAACTCAGTAAACTCAGCAATCTCAAAAACCTTAGAAATTCAGTAATCTCAATAGTATTCCATCAGTTAATAAAACTCAGTTAAATTAGTCCAGTCAGTTCAGTTAATCATGTTCAGTGTCTATCCAAATAGAAGTAGAAATTAGCACTGAGCGAACACAAGGATAGGAACCCACCTGTTATATGAGGGTGTGATTCTTAGAAGCAATCCTTGTATTCTAGAACTGCGTAGCCAACATAGGTTAAGACATCAAAGCCTGTTATATGAGGGAAGATAAGGTGGCTTACCTTGTTAGAAAAGGGTTCCCACCATTCTCACTAGAGTTACTTGTTATATGAAGGTTACTCATAGATTGTCCTTACCAGTAGTGCGGTATTGACACCCTTCCATTTGAGGTTACAGATTGGATCCCAACTCAGCCATAATGGCGTATTAGGGGCATGTCAATTAGATGACTACTTTCTATAATTTCAGTACAGAATTAGGATTGTCTGATATAGTCACTCAGTCTCAGTAATAGAACTCAGATAGTTCTATAGAATTTTGGACTGTCAGATATAGTCAACTCAAAATAGTACGAAACTCAGCTAGTTTCATAAAAATCTAGACTATCAGATACAGTCGCTCAGTATCAGTTATTTTTGTTATATAGTTACCAATATCTTATGTTATCAGTACTCAGACTCAGTAATTATGTTATCATGAACTTAGTTACAGTTATTATGTATTCATGTATGTATTCTCATGTTCATGTTATTCAGTCAGTTAGTATAGTTCATGCATGTGAACCTTTTGCATTCAATCTATCTCACATGCATACCAATATATTAAAATATATTAACGCATTTGCGCTATGGTGTTATATACCATAGGTTCAGAAGCATGAGCTTCAGAGCATCAGTAGCATTTCAACCTCATCAATCAAAGTTAGTAGTGAGTCTTCATCCTTTGAGGACATGACCATTACTTTATTATCTCATTAATTAATTTATTAGTTGTAGTAGTTGGAGACATGTCCCATCAACTCCTTATTCAGATAGTTCAGTTGGTTAGAGGCTTTTCAGACTATAGTATGTTTAGACAGTTTATTTTAGTCATTTTAGGTATTTCATACCCCATCCATGTGTAATGTTTTATCAGTTATGTTACAGTTTTGAACCTTGCGGACTTACATGCTTTATTTCTATATTTATACAGTGTATTATGTAGTGTTCAGGTACAGATATCAGTCATGGGTTAGCTTGTGGTCCTTTAGGGTCATAAGCACCGTGTAACATTTTGTGTACCATATTTGGAGCGTTAAAAACTTGATATCAGAGCCTATGGTTTAGTAGTGTCCTAGAAAGTTAGAAAGCCGCATCTAGTAGAGTCTTGTACATGGGTGTGTTGCGCACCACATTTATATAAAGGATGCTTTAAGATATTTTAGGAATAGTTTCCCTTTTTTAATTATTCATGTCGTACCAGTGAGCATAATCTCAAGTCAATCTCTCAGTCTAATCCATTTCTCTTTTTTCTATAGAACATGCCTCCTAAAAAAGAAATGGGAATCAGTCTGTCCCTCATCCCAAAGATCCTTTGGGTGAACATGTCTCTCATGCAGAGTTTAGTACTACATTCACTACTCTTACTCAGTCAGTTGCTACTCAGAATGAACGACTAGCTATTATTTCGGCCAACCCAGTGGCTAATTCAACTGCAGCCAAGATTTGGGACTTCACCCAAATGAATCCTTCATCCTTTTTCGATTCTAAGTTAGATAAGGACCCTCAAGAATTTCTTGATTAAGTTCAAAAGGTTATGGATATAATAGGGGTTACTCCTAGTGAGAGTGTTGAGGTAGGTGTATATCAGGTGCAGGATGTTGCTCACACTTGGTATAAATAGTAGAAGTTAGAGAGGGCTATAGATACAGGTCCTATTGAGTGAGAGGAGTTTGCTATTGCATTCTTAGATAAATTCTTTCCCCTAGAGCTGAGAGAAGCTAAAGTGTTAGAATTTATCAACCTCAGGCAGGGAAACATGACAGTGAAAGAGTATTCTTATAAGTTTACTCAATTAGCCAGATATGCTTCTCATGTGGTTGCAGATAGTAGGGCTATGATGAGTAAGTTTATTTCTAGGGTGAATGATAGTGTAGTCAATGAGTGCAGGTCCACAATGTTAAATATTGACATAAACATAACCAGGTTTATGACCTATGCTTAGCAAATAGAGGGGCAAAAGATTAAGATAAGGGAGAAGTAGAACAAAAGAGCAAGGACAGGTAGTTTCAACTTTGCTCAACCCAAATAAGCAGGAGAAAACCATTCTTAGTTTCGTCCTAAGTCATTAGTTCCAGCTCCTACTTCATATAATGCTCCAGCTTCTAGATTCAGAGATAGTAATAGAGATAGAGCACCAGGCACTAAGTCTCAGGGCAGTGTTGTACTGCCCGCACCTATCCTTTTTGCCAGACTTGTGGCACGCACCATCAGGGTATTTGTAGGGCTGGCAGTGGTATTTGTTTTGGATGTAGCAAGCTAGGCCATAGAGTCAGTGACTATCCTTAACTAGGTCCTCAGGGTCAACAAAATCGTTCCCCAGCTTAGTTTGATCGCCTAAACCAGCCGAGTTCCACCTCCAGCCCTACTAGTGGGAAATACCCAAATTGACTTTATGCTCTCCAATCTTAGCAAGATTAGGAAAATTCTCCTGATGTGCTTATTGGTACGTTATAGATCTTTCATGTGCATATTTACGCTTTACTAGATCTAGGATTTTCTTTGCCTTTTGTTACTCCCTATATAGCAGTTGATTTCGGAGTCAGTCTCAAAATTTTTATAGATCCCTTTTCAGTCTCTATTCCAATGGGTAAAACCATCATAGCCCGGCGGGTATACAGGAACTGCCTGGTTATGATATTTTAGAAAGTCACTTTTGCAGACTTAGTCGAACTAGAGATGACTGATTTTGATATCATTCTCAGTATGGATTGGATTTATTTCTGCTATACCACAGTCGACTGTAGAAATAGAATAGTCTAGTTTTAATTTCTGAATGAACCTATCCTACAGTGGAAGAGTAGTACTTCAGCTTTTAGAGGTCAGCTTATTTCTTACCTTCGAGCAAGGAAAATGATATCTAAGGGATGTGTCTATCATCTTATTCAAGTTAAGGATACTAGTTCTATAACTCCCAGTCTCAAATCAGTCCCAGTCTTAAATGAATATTCAAATGTCTTTCCCAAAGATCTTCTAAGAATTTCTCACAAATAGGAAATAGACTTCGATATTGATCTTCTTCCAAATACTCAACCTATATCTATTTTCCCATACAGAATGGCATAAGCTGAACTCAGAGAATTGAAAGAGAAATTGAAGGATCTCCTAGATAAGGTATTCATCAGACCCAGCGTGTCCCCATGGGGTGCACCAGTCTTATTCATGTGCAAGACAGATGATTCTCTCAGAATGTGCATTGATTACCATCAGCTCAATAAAGTCATGGTCAAGAACAAGTATCCACTTCCCAGAATCAAAGACTTGTTTGACCAACTTTAGGGTGCCAGCTATTTCTCTAACATAAACCTCAGATCAAGCTATCATCAGCTCAGAGTCAGAGAATGTGACATTCTGAAAATAGCCTTTCGTACTCGGTATGGTCACTCTGAATTATTATTTATGTACTTTGGTTTTAACAATGCCCTAGCAGCTTTCATGGACTTGATGAACCAAGCGTTCAAGCAGTACTTGGACATGTTCATTATAGTCTTCATAGATGATAGTCTGGTCTATTTCTATAGTAAGCGTGATCATGTAGACCATCTCATAATTGTAATTGTACTTCAGACTCTTAGAGATCATCAGATGTTCACCAAATTTAGTAAGTACAAATTTTGGCTAAGGTCAGTAGCATTCCTTGGTCATATCTTTTTCGGTGATGGAATTAGAGTTGATCCTCACAAGATTGAAGCATTAAGAAACTGGCCTGGCCCAGTATCTCCATTAGATATCAGGAGTTTCTTGGGTTTGGCTGGCTATTATAGACGGTTTGTTGAGGGATTTTCTTCTATTGCATCCCCTATGTCCAGATTGACCCAGAATAAAGTCAAGTTTCAGTGGTTAGATCCTTACGAGAAGAGTTTTCAGGAGTTAAAGACTCGACTTACCTCAGCTCCAGTCTTAGCTCTTCCATATGGTCCAGATGTGTTTGTAGTGTATTGTGATGCATCCAGTGTAGGTTTGGGTAGTTTCCTCATGTAGCATGGTAAGTTCATAGCCTACTCCTCTGGACAGCTTAAACCCCATGAGAAGAATTATCCATCTCATGATCTTGAGTTAGCAGGCATAGTTTTTGCCTTGAAAATTTGGAGGCATTATCTATATGGAGTTCATGTAGATGTGTTCATAGATCATAAGAGCCTTCAGTATGTCTTTTCTTAGAAAGATCTCAATCTTCATCAGAGAAGGTATTTAGAGCCCTTGAAAGATTATGACATGAGTGTTACTTATGTTGAGGACAGTAAGAAGAAGTTAGCTCAGGAAATCCATCAGCTTTCTAGACTAGGTGTTCTCTTAGTCAATTCAGAGGAGGGTGACATATGGGTTCAGAGTAGTTCAGAATCATCTCTAGTTCACAATGTGAAATAAAAGTAAGATAGAGCATCAAAAGCCTAGTGGGTCCATACAGGAGTTTATTATTCCTACTTTAAAATGGGAAGAAGTGAACATGGACTTTGTAACGGGTTTGCCTCATACTCGTCACCAACATAATTCAGTTTGGGTAATTATAGATAGAATGACCAAATTAGCTCTTTTTCTTCCTGTCCATACCTTTTATTCAGCCGAGGATTATGCCACACTCTATATCAGAGAGTTGGTTAGATTGCACGGTGTTTTATTATCTATTATCTCAGATAGAGGTACCTAGTTTACCTCTTATTTCTAGAAAGCATTCCAAAAGGGTCTTGGTACCTAAGTTAATCTCAGTACAACCTTTCATCCTCAGATAGATAGTCAAGTAGAAAGGACTATTCAGACTTTAAAAGATATGCTAAGGGCGTCTACAATTAATTTCAAGGGTAGTTGGGATGACCATTTGCCTTTGATTGAGTTAGCATATAACAACAACTATCATTCCAGTAGTCGGATGGCTCCATTCGAAGTTCTCTATGGTAGGAGGTGCAGATCTTTAATCAGTTGGATCAAAGTTAGTGAGGCCTTAGTTATAGGGCCTGACTTAGTATTCTATGCCTTAGAAAAAGTCTAGTTGATTAGATAAAGACTCAGAGCTGCTCAGAGCCAATAGAAGTCTTATACAGATGTGCACAGAAAGGATCTCGAGTTTGATATGGGTGACTATGTCTATATAAGGATCTCTCCCATGAATGGAGTGAATAGATTCGACAAGAATAGAAAGATCAATCCCCAATATGTTAGTCCCTTCAAAAATCTCAGTCATTTTAGCAAGGTAGCTTATGAGCTCGAATTGCCTTTAGACCTAGCCTCAATTCATCCAGTCTTCCATGTCTCTTTGCCCAAGAAGTGCATAGGTGATCCAGCCATTGTAGTCCCTATTCATAGCATAGATGTTCAGAACAGCCTCTCTTATGAAGAGATTCCAGTCAAAATTCTTGACTACCAGACTTATAGACTAAGGAACAAAGAAGTCCCTCTAGTCAAAGTTCTTTGGCAAAATCAGTCTACTGAGGGGGATACTTGGGAAGCAGAAGTAGACATATGTACCAAGTATTCTCACCTCTTCTCTGCCAACTCATATCAAGCTCAAGGTAACAATTCTCCTTAAGCCTTTTAGTTTCATGTTCAGATTTCAGTGACAAGCTTGGTATCCATTTCATGTTCAAAATTTCAATATAAAATTAGTATTAAGTACAATTGCATAGTCAGTCATGCATTCATGTATCAGTTCAGTTATATAATCATGCATCAGACATGCATTCTTATTGTAAGAACTTTGGTTCATCAGAACACTCAGTCATGCATTCATAAATCAGTTACACATGCATCAGATATGCGTGCTTGGTATGATATATTTAGTTATCAGTCATGTCAGTCATGAGATCATATTCCAGTTATTCATGTTCAGTATGTACATCAGTTTATCTTTCTCCTCTCACTCAATCTCATTCGAGGATGAATATTCTCAAGGGAAAGATATTGTAATACCCCATACTTCTACCTATCTTGAAATCATCCCAAGTATGTTAAAAACTTACTTTTAAAGATGAATCCACTTTTATATACATGGAATTATTTTAAGATTTTCACTTTCTGTCATGTGAAAAATTGAATTAGCTTTCCAATGATACCAATTTCGTCCAAATCCAGTATTGAGGTAGAAAGTTATGGCCATTTTATAGAAAGTAGCCAAAACTACCTAGGTTTGATAGTGAGGGTTAATGGACCGTTAAGCTAGTGATGGACTATCGCCCAAGCCATCCCAGCGGAGGCAGTGAGACCACCTTATGCCTAAGGGCGATGGCTTAGGCCGATGGCCCGTCGACCTAGTGACGGACCATTGCATAGTTTATTCAGATATTTTAAGTCATTTTTAAAAGGGATTTTTGGTCTTTTACCACCCGTTTTAACCACTAATAATATCAGATCAAGGCTCATAAGTTCATTATCCATCTATAATATCAAATTAGGGTTTTCTCTCAAAGATAATCCCCAAGAACAAGAAACCCTAGGTGTTTAATTTAAAGTCAAGGATTCAAGTTTTTCTTCATCAATCTTCAAGAAATCATCAACCCAGGTATGTCATGTGTTGATTCATGGGTCCCTTTCACCCATGAAGCACAAAAATCTCTTTTCAAAATCTAAGATTTGTGTATTTATGAATGTTTATGATTTATATTGAATTGAAATTTATGTTCATGATGTTGTGGGGTTTTGTAACGTATTTGAAATTGCATATTCCAATGATTGACCCTAGGATGTGGTGATTTGCATAATAATCATGATAAACACTTAAATATTACACGTTTATTACTGTATCCATGATTAGTAGATGTGTTGATGATTGTATAACCAAAGCATGCTCCCCATGTGTTTGATTAAATTCCTATGTGAAGGAAAAGTGCCATACTAGTATGATAATATGTAATCCCCATTTATGTACAAGCTTATGCATATCAAATATTTGATGAAATATCTTAGTCAGTGAATTATGGATACATGTGTGGCCCTTGTGGTGCTTTAGAACTTGTACTTCATGAAATCTCTAGCTTATTATATCATGGATTGTGATGTTGGTCAAGTATTCAAGAAAGTCAAGCTTTGTCAGTTTTATGCTATCGAGTCCTGGGGGTACTTGTACCCGACAATTAGCTATTTGCCTAAAGCCAGTGTCATGTTTACAAGATACTCTCAGTCGAGCCATGTTCATAGAAATTCAGTCAGTCATGTGACTTAGGAAAACTCAGTAATCTTAAAAACCTCAGAAATTTAGTAATCTCAGTAGTATTCCGTCAGTCAATGGAACTCAGTTAACTCAGTCCAATCAATTTAGTTAATCATGTTCAGTGTCTATCCAGATGAGAGTAGTTAGCATTGAGTAAACCCAAGGATGGGAACCTACCTATTATATTAGGGTGTGATTCTTAGAAGCAATCCTTGTGCTCTAGAACTGTGTAGCTAGCATAGGTTGATACATCATAGCCTATTATATAAGGGCAGATAAGGTGGCTTAACCTGTTATATGAGGGTTCCCCCCGTTCTCACTAGATTTACCTATTATATGAGGGTTATTTACAGATTGTCCTTACTAGTGGCGTGGTATTGACACCCTTCCAATTGAGGTTACAGATTAGACCCCAACTCAGCCATAATGGTGTATTAGGGGCATTTCGGTTAGATGAATACTTCCCACAGTTTTAATACAAAATTAGGACTGTCAGATACAGTCGCTCAATCTCAGTAATAGAACTCAGATAGTTCTACAGAATTTAAGACTGTTAGATACAATCAACTCAAAATAGTATGAAACTCAGCTAGTTCTATCAGAATCTAAACTATCAGATATAGCTGCTTAGTATCAGTTATTTTAGTTATACAGTTACCATTATCTCATATTATCAATACTCAGACTCACTAATCATGTTATCACGAACTCAGTTATAGTTTTTATGTATTTATGCATACATTCTCACATTTATTTAATTCAGTCAGTTAGTATAGTTCATGCATGTGAACCCTTTGCATTCAGCCTACCTTACATGCATACCGGTACATTCAAATGTATTGACACATTTGTGCTATGGTTTTTTATACCATAGGTTCAGAAGTACGAGCTCTAGAGCATCAGTAGCATTCTAGCCTCAGCAATCAGAGTTAGCAGTGAGTCCTCATCCTTCGAGGATATGAGCATTACTTTATTATCTCATTAATTAATTTATTAGTTGGAGTTAGTTGGAGAAATGTCCCATCAACTCCTTATTCAGATAGTTCAGTCAGTTAGAGGCTTTTTAGACTATAGTATGTTCAGACAGTTTATTTCAGTTGTTTTGGGTATTTCATACCCCATCCATATGTTATGTTTTATTAGTTATGTTACAGTTTTGAACCTTACAGCCTTACAACCTTTTTTTCTGTATTTATATAGTGTATTATGCAGTGTTCAGGTGCAGATATCAGTCATGGGTTAGCTTATAGTCCTTCAGGGTCATGAGCACCATGTAGCATTTTGAGTACCAGATTTGGGACGTTACACCTGTATTATGTAGCTCAATCGTCATATAATAGTACCCATGGGCTATATGGGCCTCTCACTCCCTAGTCAGGCCCCAACAAGTATAGCTGTATGAATTAGAGAATAGTCTCATATATATACACACGGAGGACTTAAACCCTCTAACATATACCAAGGTGAATTAAGCACCCGATCATATAATAATTTATGACAGACTCAAACCTCTCTAATCATGAAATAATAATAATAGGGACTTGAACCTCCTTAGTCACTTTGACCCTCATGTCAGGAAACACGATTTCTAGTATCAGTCACTTGGACCTACACTTTCATGACTCAGCTACACAACCCTTATTATATCCCAATTAAAAAAAGTATCACACATTTTCATTAATAATATTCCATATTAAGACATATAATATTGGTATTTTTATACCAACTACATATGCAAGGTAACACATAATGCCAAAACAATTTCCATTAACTTGGGGAGAACAACTCCCTTTGTTCATTAATATACATTGGGGAACACTGACTCCCTTTGTCCATTAAAACATACCATTTTATTTGAAATACCTTTATCATTTAAGTAGACAAGGCTCTTGTCTATATTAATTATCTAACCTGATACCAACTTATATATCTAATGTGACATCAAACTTATGAGCTAAGATATAATTTATTCTACATGTGTATCTAGATCCAACTCGATGAAACTTCCTCTTTACCTAGGTGATAAGATCAATTATTCAGTGCATGAGGAGCTTTAAAGGTGAATTACACTCAGAGAAATCCTCTAGCTCAAAATTGAGTTAAAAACTTCTTTATCGATTGAGATTAGGCATATTGCTTTACTAAGATCAACTTCAAGCAAGCATTACTCCTAGAATATGACAAGTTATGAGGTCTAACACCTACCAAAGTAAAGGTATTCCATTTTTCTTTCCAATATCATCAACCTAAAGGTATTCCATTTTTCTTTCCAATATCATCAACCACTCACTAATCTAAATTTAAAGTAAAAATATATGCTCCTTGAAGTTTCATCTAGAATATCTACCAATCCAAGTACGGGACAAACGCAAACCATACTTAGGGAAGTCAGAGCCATACCGTTGTAGCACTTCTTGCACAATTCCCATGTCAGTTTGCCCAGTTTTCTACACCTAGAGCATGATAGAACTGCAAGCCACACTTCAAAAAGTGTGATCTACAATTAAAGAAGTGCGTTCCACTCTTCTGTAGAACTTATTTTTGACAAAAAATTTTCTCTTTTTAATTTAAGTCATTTTTACATACCTCATTTCAGTTTTCTGCATAATTTCAAGCCCTTAGTTAGGTTTTATCTCTTCTCATCATCCTCTAATACAAATTTAAGCCTCTCTCACTTAATTTTAAATAATTTAGTCAATTCCATTAGTCTATTATGGACTATTTATGAAATCCTACACCATAACCATAGATTTTTCAAGAAAAACTCAATCAAGATCTCAAGAACTAAATTCTTGGAATCCTCTATCAAGATAGGGCTCTTTCTTGACTTATTAGAAGGAAATTAAGGTATGTAGAACTTCAATAAGAATTTTCTTCCATCCTAAAATCTAAAACTCCTTAGTTTTTTATGAATTTAAGATTATGGTTAGGATTTATGAACTCATTTTAAAATTTTCCTTATTTTGAAAATTTCATGAATCTTTGAAAGTCCCTTTATGATTATGGTTTTATTATGAGTATTGCATTTATTTGTACGCTTAGCAAGGTGTTCCCTTGTCAAAATTTTATTTATGACATGATTTCACATATTGTTCTTGATGTTTATTTTAAGTGTGATTTAGCTTAATTTTACATGATTTAAGTTTTATGATTTGAAATTCAGTATAAATAGATATTCTTGATTGAGTATATTACTCTATGTTTCGTGGTTTGAAATTTAGTATAAATAGATATTTTTAGCCGAGTATGTTACTCTAAATTCAAACCTACAATTTTCAGTTATTTATGAGCAAATAATATTATACAGTTGTTTTAAGAGTAGTATTTAGCACTGATAGAACAATAGTTCCAGATAATCCAAGTCCTAGAACTACGTGCTAGCATAAGATTTACAATTTACCCTTTTGGACTCACATAGTAGATCCACCCGCAAACATGTTCTATACCGATGGAAAAGTATATAGCATCTCTCCTAAATATGGGGTCAGATTTCGTACTCCATGTTGATCACATAGTTTATGTTGGTTAAGAGAAATTTCCTAGAATTAGTTTTGAACTATATGAAATACTTATACTTTTATAGCTTTTCAATTCAGATAAGTTTTAACTCATTTTATAGAAAAAGATATATGTCTTACCGTTTTTGAACTATGCATTATAAAATAAGTTGTGTTCACAACTTTTAAATAATTACATTTTAAATTTTTGATATGATTTCTACACCTTGATCATTATATTTAAGTTTGAAAGGATGATTTAATGGTTTCTATATGATTCTAGCATATTTTATATATAAGTACTGACTGCGTAACTTTCTCTTTTTATATTTCTATTATGATATAGATTCATGTACTTATCTTCAAATTCACAGTTATATTCACACCCCAATCCATTAGCCAATAGACTTTGTGAGTCCTCATTAATTGAGGGAAGCTTGTAGTTTTAATTATTTATTTACAAACTTGTTAGTTGCAGTAGTTTAGAGTTAGTTCGGTGTAACAATTATAGTTGTGAATTTTGTTTTTATGTGTTTTGATCATTTCATCCTTTTTCGTAGTTGTTATATGTTATTTTTGAGTGGTAGGGATGTTGGCATGGTTTTTCATGCATCCAGAAGTAACTTGGGTTGAGTTTGAGGATTTTAGAGGCTTTTAAAGCATTGATTTTACCTTGATTAATGTTTGAGTTTTGAGCCTCATATGTTGATTTAGATAGTTTCATTAGATTTAAAATGTCAGTTTTGGTTTAGAAGCATCGTCAGTTTGGATCCTAAACCTTTATTTACATTTTGACCTTTGTGATGGAAACTAGCCAAAATATGCCTAACGGGGTCTCGAGGGCTAAAATGTTATAAATGATCTCTTTCTAAAAATATGACAGTTCCATTGAGATCAAAATGTCAAAAATATCCCAGTAGTGTATTTGGTTTATTTTTCTAGGGTCCCAAATTAATTTCTAGGTTCAATCGAGACAATTCTCTAAATTGCAAAATTGTTGGTGCATTTTTTCTGGTGCATCAGGCCTCTTTGTCACGATCATGTGGCCACATATTGCTATTGCAAGCCTTAGTGATATTCTTCATTGTGATTACATAGTGGTGGTACCACGATCGCGATGGGTAATTAGATGGAATGGGTTGAGTTTGACCTTTGTGGTCGTGAGGCCTACCTATCGCGATGACCAACTTAATATCGATCAATGTTGACTTTCATAATCATAAAGTGAGTGATAGCAAGGTACTGTTCACCTAAACAATACAAATTCTCCATTTTTATAATTTTCTCTATTTTTGGACTTGGGAGCTTCGAGAAAGGTGATTTCAAAAGGGTATCTTCACCATTCTTGCTTGGGCTTTGAAAAAGGAGATTTAAAAGGTGTATGTTCACCATTCTTGCTTGGATAACATCCAAACCCTTATTTCTTTTATTTTCTATCTATCTTTAAAATGGTTTTAAGAACATGTGATTCCAAATTAGTTTTTTGAGTTTTTACGCGGTAAAATTAATTTTACTTTGATACGAATGTCGATTTCACATCTTTTTTTCTTTGATTTTCAAATATAGACACATTTTGATATGAGGATCATGTTTTTAAAATAACTGATAAGGGTATCATTAGTTTCTTTTTAACACATAGATTAGATATTTGATAGATTTAGTTCTATCCAAGACCGCTCTTAAAGAAAATGCTCAACATTGAAAGTCTATTCCTGCTTGAAATTTTGGCTCTTTGAGGTAGGTTATGGCTTAAATTTCTTCATACTAAGCTGGTAGTCAACCATTCTTGTAAAGCATATTATGGGTTGTGGAATAAGACGGGAAATTATATTTCAAGATTATTATTGTTATTGTGTTTCTGTGTGGGGATTTAATTTCTTATTATTGTTAATTCGAGAGATATATTTTTGGTAATGCCTGGGTCGGACTTTATTTGACATTATAGACCTTATTTATGTATTATATGCCATTATTGTCATTGTGACATCCATGAGGAGGCATGATAGATATTATAGGCCTTATTTGAACATTATCTTTCTCTATCATTATAGTGATACTCAAGTGAGGTGCTTTGAAATAATGTTTTTGATGTCTGACTATTCATTCTAGTGGTGTTAAGAGAGAGTTGATATAATGAATTATTGACATATTGAATTGATTCTGAGCTTATTTATACCTGTATTAAATTGATTATCATCTTCACACTGATTGGTCATGAGCATAACATCGTCATCCTATACATACATATTCATGAGATATTGGTACTACTAAATCATGTGCCGATTCATAATGGTACATTTTTCATCTTCAAGGAAGGATTGTAATGACTTGATTTTTGGTGATTTTTGTGAATTATCATTTCTATGTGATTTGACCATTTTACCCCTTCCCGTTGTTTCTTTGTGGTATATCTGGGGTGTGGGGATAATTGACATAATTCCTAATGAATTTAAGTGTGATTTGTGCGAGTTTGTGGTGTTTGGAGATTAAAAAGGCTTTATAGTTGAATTTGGTCCACATTTATTATTCTATGCATCAGATGACAAAACAAGCTGCGCCAGATTTCGAACATCGATTATAGGTTGGTAATATGGTTGGTGTGTTTTATGGCTTTGGTATCTCATTTCAACCCTCGATTTGGGAAGTTGTAAAATTTGATATTGGGGGTCAATTTTGTGGAAATGACATTCTTTCAAAAATCTAATATCGTCATTGAATTTAGAATGTCAAATTTGATATGGTAGCATAAATCATTTGCTTTCTTGGGATTTCAGATAAATTCTGAGGGGTCCATGGAGCCTTTGAAATTTTTCCAAGTTCATATGCTGCACAACCTAACTGGTTCAGCCGCGAAAGTGACATTTTGGCTGCTTTATGGTAGGCACTAAATGCCACTTAGCCGCTTAAGCAGCCGGCTCTAGCTGAGCAAGGGAGCTTTAGCGGTGCCTTTTCTGCTTTAGCGAATGCCGCTAAAACAACCCTTGTATGCTTTAGCGAAGGCCGCTAAAGAAGACCTTATTTACTTTTGTGGATTGGCCAGCCGGTGTGGATACCGCTAAATCGATACTTGACCGCTTTAGCAGTAACCACTAAAGCATTCATTTAACTGATTTAGCGATCAATGCTGGCACCCTATATAAACCCTTTTCTTGATTTTCCCACTATTTTTGAGACTTGGAGCTTCAGGTTTTAGAGTTTTTGGGCAATTTCCTCTATTTTCAAGCTTGGATAAGCTCTGAGTCCGTATTTTAATTATTTTTATTCAATTCGTTTCATTTAAAGTTTGTGAAAATGCGATTTCAAAATTAGAATTTGGGGATTTTGGCCCAGAAGGCCTAAATTAGTATTTCTTCAACTTAAACTCCAATATCAACCCGATTCACTTGGGTTTCTTCTATGTGTCTCTTTAATCATGAGTAATATATATTTTTGAACTAAAATTCTGGTTTTACCCTTCTTTTTTGAAAATCCATTTTATGGGCCAGTTTGACCCGACCCAATAATGAGCAATGTGGGTATCGTTGGCTTTCTTTTGACGTGTAGATTCTATATTTGTATGTTTTAGTTGATTTTGAGTTTGGTCGTGAGGGGAATAGTCTATGTTAAAGGATTTTGGATTGGGTTTTCTTCATTCGAGGTTGTTTATGGCTTAACTTGCTTCAGACTAAGTTAAGTAGTTAATACTGATATAAAAACATATTATGGGTGTGGGAATAATCATAGAAATGGATTTATTAAAATTTTGAGCACGCGTGGGGGCCTATGTTCTTGTTATTTGGTGCTTTTGAGACATTATTTGTTATGAGTGATCGCTTGGGATCTTATATGATGTTATTTACCTGGTATTTATGTAATTGGTTGTTTTCTTCTTGGTGGAAATTGTCTAAATTGGGAATTATGTGGTATTAAATGGCATATTATGGTATATCTTACTCCATTGGTATATAGATTATATTAGATCATGGATAGTTGTCTTATTAAGTGGATTTTTTGCTCATGTGCTTAGTGTATTAGTTGGATTTAGAAATTCTCATTCTAGTTTGCTGTGAGAATTACATCCTCACATTATGTATATTCACGAAACATTGGTACCACCAAGGAAATATTATTTTTCTGACAAAAAATATGACTTCTTTAAAAACCCTTTGCCGATGTATGTGCCGAAGAGGAGTTACAGATATTGGATTGGTACTGGTCATTGGATTGTATATGGTTTGAAGACCCTCGATAGGTCCTACCTCAAGGGCATCATTTCAGAGTATATGGATCATGCTATGATGACTGATTCTATTCATTGAGCATCTTAGGGAGGCACCAAGAGGGTGCAACGTCAAGGCGAGTCTAGGGATCACACTCCTCGAGGTAAAGCTTTTAGAGGTTTTTGTAGGTATTGAAAAACTGGGCTAGCAACCTTACAGGGTTTAGGTAGTGGGTCTACTAGTTTAGTAGCTTTGAGTGGTCGTTCTAGCTTAGCCGTACCTTCCTCTATTGAGTTGGGTCTTATAGTGCGCTTTGTCTGTGATTAGGCTAGCTATTTGGAAAAGGACTATCCTTGTCATATTTTTAGGCCTACTCCTATATTGACGGTGAGAGATGGAGGTTCTACTAAAGTATCACCTTGGGGGTGCACTTGTCTTGTTTGTGAAGAAAAGGGATAGGTCTATGCATATGTGTATTGATTATCGATAGTTAAACAAGACAACAATTAAAAATAAGCATCCTCTTCCTCATATTGATGATTTATTCAATCAGCTTCAGGTTTCTTTGGTGTTTTCAAAGATTAATTTGAGATTTGAGAATCACCAATTAAGGATTAGTGCTTTGGATATTCCAAAGACAACTTTTTCGACTAGGTACGGTCTTTATGAGTTCTTAGTCATGTCCCTTGGATTGACCTATGTCCCAACTATTTTCATAGAGTTAATGAACTGGGTATTTCGATCATATCTCGACTCTTTTGTCATTGTATGTATAGATGATATCTTGGTTTATTACAAGAGTAAAGCCGACCATGAAGAGCATTTGTAGATTCTACTCCAGAGATTGAGGAATGAGAAGTTGCATGCTAATTTCTCAAAGTGTGAGTTTTGGTTGGAGTTTCTTTCTTTCTTGGGTCATGTGGTGACCAAATATGGTATTATGGTCGATCCGACAAAGATTGCAGCAATTCTTGATTGGGCTAGGTGTACTTCTCCTATCGAGATTCAAAGTTTTATTGGTTTAGAAGGTTACTATCAATGCTTTGTTGAGTTTTTTTAATCTATTATAGCTTTATTGACCAAGTTGAGTCAGAAGAAGATTTACTTTCAATGGTCTGATGCTTGTGAGGAGAGCTTCAAAAAGCTTAAAAATTTATTGACATCAACTCCTATCTTGACTCTGCCCAATCAGAGCCTGGGTTTATCATATTTTGTGATGCTTTAGGTATTAAGTTAAGTGTTATATTGATGTAGGAGAGTAAGGTGATTGTGTATGCTTTTCATCAGTTTAAACCCCATGAGAAAAATTACCCTACCCACTATTTAGAGTTGTGCGCAGTTGTATTTACTTTGAAGTTGTGGAGGCATTACTTGTATAGAGTCCGTTACAAGATTTTCACACCATCATAGCCTTCAGTATTTATTCACCCAGCGAGATCTTAATATGAGGAAGCATCATTGGCTTGAGCTACTTAAGGACTATGACCTTACTATTCTATATTATTCGCGCAAGGCTAATGTAGTTGCAAATGCCTTGAGTTGAAAGTTCACTAGCATGGGTATCTTGGTGTATCTTTTGACCCAGGAGTCACCCTTGGCCTTAGAGGTTTAGTCTTTTGCTAACTAGATAGTTAGGCTTGATATTTTGACACCTGGATGTGTTGGCATTTGTGGAGGCTAGGTTTTCCTTGATAGAGTAGATTTAGGCTCATTAGTTTAATGATGTTGGGTTGAGAGTGATTTGTAATAAGGTGTTATCACGACCCAATTTCTCGGGTCATGATGGTGCCTACTATAACCCACCAGTAGGCAAGCTAAACCCAGAGTCCATAACCGCTAGTAATGAACTACCACAAGAATGAAAAAAGAATACAGAATAATATAATAAAAGATCAATAACATAGTCCCAAATTCTGGGGATATTAGTACAAGAGCTTCTAACATAAGAAGTTTACGAATGAGGTACTAAGTGAATATATAGATACAACCATCTCTGAATATAACTTAGAGAGTAGTCTAGTACATAAGAGGGAGAAAAGTTATACTCCCAATAGCAGGAGCTCACCCTAACTCTCTGCACCATATCTGCTCCGTGTGATGCACATATCAATGACGATAACCCATACCATGATCAGGCTGCAGAAGTGTAATATGAGTACCAAACACATGGTACTCAGTAGGCAACTATTAGCTAAGCTCCAAAGATAATGCAGATACATACAACATATAAATAAAATGGAAAACTACACCCAAAAGTCCAACAACCACATAAGAAAGCCAATGAGATATTGTAACACCTCGATTTTCTGAACTGGAATGCTACACGGTGCTCATGACCTCGAAGGACCACAAGCTAATCCATGTCTGATATCTATACCTATACACTACATAATATAACATGAAAATGCAGAAACATGTACTAAATGGACATAAGGTTCAAATCTGAATAAACATCTGATAAGACAATGCCTGGAAATGGTATAACAATACCAAAACAAATATGAAATAACTGTCTAACATGCTATAGTCTAGAGAGCCTCTAAAATGTCTGAATAAGGAGTTGATGGGACATGTCCCCAACTAACTCCATTTAGCAACTGAACTAAAATAGCAAATAAAGCAATAATCATATCGTCCTCGAATGAAAAGGACTCACTGCAAACTCTGAACACTGGAATGCTACTACTAATCTAGATCTCGTGCCTCTGAACCTATGGTGTAATATAAGAGAAAATACTATATCGCAAATGCGTCAGTACGCCTGAATGTACTGAGTATAAGAGTGAGGTAGGCTAAATACAAAAGGTTATATGCATGAACAATGCTGACTAATATAAATGTGAGAATTCATACATGCATACATAACTGTAACTAAACTCGTGGAGATACTGACTATTGAGTCAGCATACTGACAACATGAGCACTGATACTGAGATACTGAATAGATGAATGACTATTTTTGACAGTTTGAATTATGAAGAACTAGTTTGGTTGACTGTGTCTGACAGTGCTGAAGCTGAATACTGATATCATGAATTCTAATAACTGATATGACTGATACATGAGTTTAGAAAACTGATATAGCTGATATAAATATAATGATCAGCCTAATTGATGTAACTGATCCTGAGCGACTGTATCTGACAGTCTAAGTTTTGATGGAACTATCTAAGTTCTATTCTATTTGGAGTAACTAAATCTGATATAAGTCCTATCTAGCGGTTTATCATGAGTATATTGATAATAAAGATGATTTGACTTAGTTTGAGGTCAGTCCTATCCTGCGGGTGATCTTTAAATCTAATGATTTTGATACTGATTAATCATAGTTGAGATCAGTCCTAGCTAATGGGTGATCTTGAAGTCTATTTCCAATGATAAATATTGATTGTATCTAACAGTACTGAATCTATACTACTAAACTGAGTTGACTGTGTCTGATAGTCCTGAATCTGTAACTGAAACTGTGGGATGTGTTCATCTAACTGACATGCCCCAAGCTAAGCTGACTGGGGTCCAATCTCTGCACTGACTGGAAGGGTGTCAGCACCGTGCCACCAGTAAAGACATTTGTTATGGAGTCAGTCCTAATCTAGCGGGTGACTCCTGGGATCAGTCCTATACATATAAATGTGCTAACGGGTGACCCCTGAGTATGTCAGTACTATCTAACAAGTGACATCTTGTATCTACGTTGGCTACGTAGTTCTGGAACTTAGGGATTATTTCTAGGGATCTCAGTCCTATTCTAGTGGGTGAGTCCCCATCCCTAGGCTCACTCGATGCTGAATCCTACTCCCATCTGAAAGACACTGAACTAAATAACTAGGCTGAACTGAATAATTGAGCTGAACTAATTAGCTGAACTAATACTGATTAACTAGACTGATACTAGTGGTATTAGTTAGCGAAGCTAAACTAGGATTACTGGATTCCGATGACTGACAGAATGTACTGAGTTTTGATGACTGGTTGAGAGTACCAAAATTACTGAGATTGACTTTAAATACTGAGGTTACAGATATTACTGAGTACTGAGATCACTGAGATTACTGAACTACTGAGATTACTGGGGTTACTGGATTTTCCTGAGTCACATGACTGACTGAATTCTATAGATCATGGCTTAACTGAGAGTATCGTGATAACATAACAAGGCTCTAGGCACGCATCTATATTTTTAGGTACGAATACCCCTAGGACTCGATGGAAGGAAAC
The DNA here is from genome assembly GCF_002878395.1 of Capsicum annuum. Taxonomy (NCBI): domain Eukaryota; kingdom Viridiplantae; phylum Streptophyta; class Magnoliopsida; order Solanales; family Solanaceae; genus Capsicum; species Capsicum annuum. Next base: position 100,150,880 of record NC_061112.1, read on the forward strand.
TGACACAACATTACTGACTTGATCATAAGATTGGTGTCCACAATTCACATTGTCATAAGTAGGGGATATTATAATTTATGTAGTTCTTTGACATCTTAAGCATGGTAGGGAGTGAATAGATATATTTCATGTACATATAGTATATCTCCATTATCATACATGCTTCATACCAGAACAATAGCAACACATCAATAACATGGAATTTATATTGAAGTATATAGCTAACATGGACTTGTCATTTAGATATCATGGAACCATGTAAACATGAATTTCTAGCATCCTAAGCATCTTATCAAACACCTTGCATGCATAATATTGAGCATAGGTGTACTTAACAAATTTAGAAATCCTGAACTACCCAAATTCATGGGTTTCCAACTAACCTATTCACATGATTCATGAAAAACACATCAAGACACAACCTTGAATCCAAACAATAATCATTAACATGAATATAGTCATAAAACAACAAATAAATCACAATTTATAATTTAGAACATGATTCTTGAGCTCCATGGATGAAAGGGACCCATAGATGAACACTACGCATACCTTAAAGCTTGATCTTGAAAAGATCTAATGTTTCTGAAGGTTCCTGCAGAAATCCTTAGGCTTGCCCTTGATTTTTCTCAACTAGGGTTTAACCCCTTTAGGAAAGAATGTTCTTGTTCCTGAGGAGATGATCTTGAGAGAAAACCCTAATCTTGTGGTTGAAAGCATAAGAGAGGGTTTTTGAGATTCTTAACTAAAGAAAAATGGGAAAAATTACACCTCTTTAGGGTTATAAGTCATGGGAAGTGAAGGGAAAAGACCAAAATACCCTTATAAAATAAATTCCCAGTTGCTGAAAATAATAGCTGACGATATTTGTTATAAGGCATCCAAAATGTAACAAGCCATCAAAAATGTCGTCACAAAGGAGCTGGAATTGATGGTTTCTGCCTAAGTCTGACGACCTTCGTGGTAGGGCGTCACAAATGTGGTAAGCTACTACAAATGTCGTCACTTAGGAGCTGGTTTCTGCCTAAGGCTGACAGCCTTCGTGGTAGGGCATCAAAAATGTGGTAATCTACTAGGAATGTTGTCATACAAGATCTGGATTCTTCCTAAGGCTGACGACCTTCGTGGTAGGGCGTCACAAATGTGGTAAGCTACCACGAATGTCGTCACACAGTTTCTATCCTGACATGCTGGAGTAAAATAGGAATAACTCTTTTCTCCGCTAGCGGATTTAGGAGAAATTTGTATCATTGGAAAGATAATTAAATTATCTATCTGTTGATAGTTCATGATCTAAAAAATTCCATGTATAATGAGAGATATGCTCGTTAGAAGTTGACTATATCAATCTCCTTCTCAAGAAGTCAATCAGTAAGGAATGTTTTGATTCGTCTGATAGCTAGGAGCTATTTGAAACCTTAATATACATCTAACTTAATCATAAAACTATAAAATAACCATGATGTACTATGAATGAGCTTGGTACATGGATCTAATAGTGGTTAGGATTTTTTGGGGTATTATAATATCTCCCTCTTGGGAACATTCATCCTTGAATAATACTAGCTGAGATGAGAGAAAAGACAACTTACCCGAATATATAGCATGAATGACTCATCATGATTTCATGGCTGACATGACTGAAAACTGAGCATATCATACTGTACATACATATCTGATGCATGGGTAGCTGATTTATGAATGCAGGACCGAGTGTTCTGATGAACTGAGTTTCTCAAATGAGAATGCATATTTGATACATAACTGATAAGATGAATCTAGACACATATGATGCATGGCTATATGACTTACATAATACATGAATGCATGATTAAAAGTACTGATAATCTGACTACGTATATCTGAAACGTGAATACATGACTGAACTGACTTATGAACATGCGACTGAATATACAATGGTAAAGGCACTAATATTTAAATGAAACATGGGAACATGATTGATTTTTCTATGTGACATATGGACTAAACATCATGAACTGAACTAAATCTCTGAGTACTTGACTTACAGCTAAGGTCTAACTTAAAAGTCAACTTATGAGTACCTCTATTCTAGACATGAGAGCGTTAATAGAAAGTGGGGTATCTCCCCCTTGGGACGCTATGTCCCTCTAAGAACGCTTTCCTTATGGAGATACTGGGTGATGCACAGGGCATCTATGAACTAGATCATAATTAAACTTTAGGAGTCTGAAATTAATGAATGATGTATGAGATGAAATAAACTTGCAACTACTAGGAGGTTCTACCTTGAAATTGTTACATTCTCTGAGGTTTTGGATAGCATGAATAGATGCAAAGATAAGAAAACAAGCTATAAAAATCTGACTGCTCGATTGCTAAACTGACTTGCTGGCTTTACTAGCTAACTCATACTGAAACATATGCTCAAATGAGAGAAAGAGATCTAACAATGCATACTATGAACATGAAAGACTGGTAACATACCTGAATCTAAGTCAGGGAAACTTTCTGGATTAGGATGGGTCTGGAGTGCATAAAGTCTATTCTGACGCTGACCACTATTGGTACCTTGCTGACACAACTCCTTACCCCTCTATGCTAGAACTCTGCACTCTCGCATCCTGTGGCTTGGATTGCCATACCCAAAGCATACATCACTGCCTACCATAGATACACCTAGATGATTCTTACCACACTCTTTCCAAAGTAGATAAGTAAGACCTCTATTTTCACTACCCTGGGCCTCAGAGCCTGGCGCTCCATCATAACGGTTATTTCTGGACTTAGGTGCTGGTACACTAGCTGAGGATAGAGCTAGGACTGAAAATTTTTGACTATGCTGAGAATGGTTACCACTCTGTGACTTAGGTTGAGCAAAGATGAAAGTACCTGTCCTTGCTCTCTTACTCTGTCTCTCTCTCATCCTAATCCTCTAATCTTCTATCTGCTGAGCATGTGTCATAAGTCTGGCTAAAGTCATATCACTATTCAACATGGCAGATCTACACTCGTTTACCACACTATCATTCATCTCTGACATGAACTTACTCATCTTAGCTCTATCGTCTGCAACCACATGAGGGGTATATCTGGATAATTGAGTAAACTTGAGAGAATACTTCTTTACCTTCATACTTCCATGCCTGAGGTTGATCAACTCTAGTACATTAGCTTCTCTAAAATCTAGCGGAAAGAATCTATCAAGGAAAGCAGAGGCAAAATCCTCCCACTCTGTAGGGCCTGCATCATCTAACCTTTTTGACTTCCACTGCTTGTACAAAGTATGGGCGACATCCTATAATTGGTATGCAACTAACTTAGCACTCTGAACAATAGTAACCCCCATAACATCTATCGCCTTCTGAACCTGATCTAGGAATTTTTACGGGTTCTCATCTGACTTAGACCCTATGAAGGAAGGGGGATTCATTCGGGTGAAGTCCTAAATTCTAGCTACAGCTAAATTGGCCACTGGGTTAGCCGGAATGATAGCTGGTCATTCATTCTGGGTAGTGACTGACTGAGAAAAAGTGGTGAATACGACCCTGAACTCCGCATGAGAAACATAATCTCTCAAAGGTTCTTCGGGCTGAGGGGCTGACTGATTCCTATTTCTTCTTTTAGAAGGCATGTCAGTAGAAGAAAGAGAGAAGTGGATTAGACTGAGATTATGTTCACTGGCATGACATGAATATTGAAAAAAGGGAAACTATTCCTAAAACATCTCATAGCCTCCTCACATAAGTGTGGTGCACAACATACGCATGTACAAGACTCTACTAGATGCGGATTTCAGACTTCCTAGGACTCTATTAAACCTTAGGCTCTGATAGTAAGTTTGTAACACCCCAATTTTCTGAACCGGAATGCTACACGGTGCTCATGACCCCGAAGGACCACAAGCTAACCCATGTCTTATATCTATATCTGTACACTACATAATATAATATGAAAATACAGAAACATGTATTGAATGGCCATAAGGTTCAAATCTAAATAAACATCCGATAAGACAATGCCTAAAAATGGTATAATAATACCAAAATAAATTTGAAATAACCGTCTGACATGCTATAGTCTGGAAAGCCTCTAAACTATCTGAATAAGGAGTTGATGGGACATGTCCCCAACTAACTCCATCTAGCAACTCAACTAAAACAACAAATGAAGCAATAATCATATCGTCCTTGAATGAAAAGGACTCACTGCAAACTCTAAACACTGGAATGCTATTGCTGATCTAGAGCTCGTGCCTCTGAACGTCTGGTGTAACATAAGAGAAAACACCATAGCTTAAATGCGTCAGTACGTCTGAATGTATTGAGTGTACGAGTGAGGTAGGCTAAATGCAAAGGGTTATATGCATAAACAATGCTGACTAATATGAACGTGAGAATACATACATGCATACATAACTGTAACTGAACTCGTGGAGATACTGACTATTGAGTTTGAATACTGACAACATGAGTGTACTGATATTGAGATACTAAATAGATGAATGACTATTTCTGACAGTTTGAATTATGAAGAACTAGTTTGGTTGACTGTGTCTGACAGTCCTGAAGCTGAATACTGATATCATAAATTCTAATAACTGATATGACTGATACATGAGTTCAGAAAACTGATATAACTGATATAACTGATATAACTATGATGATCGGTCTAACCAATGTAACTGATACTCAGCGACTGTATCTGACAGTCTAAGTTCTGATGGAACTATCTGAGTTCTATTCTAATTGTAGTAACTAAATTTGAGGTCAGTCCTATCTAGCGGGTGATCATGAGTATACTGATAATAAGGATAATTTGACTTAGTTTGAGATCAGTCCTATCTAGCGGGTGATCTTTAAATCTAATTATTCTGCTATTGATTAATCATAGTTGAGATCAATCCTAGCTAATGGGTGATCTTGAAGTCTACTTACAATGATAAGCATTGACTGTATCTAACAATACTGAATCTATACTACTAAGATGAGTTGACTGTGTCTGACAGTCCTGAATCTATAACTGAAACTGTGGGGTGTGTTCATCTAACCGACATGCCCTAAGGTAAGCTGAGTGGGGTCCAATCTCTGCCCTGACTAGAAGGGTGTCAGTACCGCGCCACCAATAAAGACATCTATTATGGAGTCAGTCCTAATCTAGCGGGTGACTCCTGGGATCAGTCCTATACATATAAATGTGCTAACAGGTGACCCCTGAGTATGTTAGTCCTATCTAATGGGTGACATCTCATAACTACGCTGGGTATGTATTTCTGGAACTTAAGGATTGTTTCTAGAGATCTCAGTCCTATTCTAGTGGGTGAGTCCCCATCGCTAGGCTCACTCGGTGTTGAATCCTACTCCTATCTGAAAAACACTAAACTAAATAATTGGGATGAACTGAATAACTGAACTGAACTGAACTGATTAGCTGAACTGATACTGATTAACTAGACTGATACTAGTGGTATTGTTTAGCGGAGCTAAACTAAGTTTACTGGATTCTAATGACTGACAGAATGTACTTAGTTTTGAGGACTGGTTGATAGTACTGAAATTACTGAGATTGACTTTGAATACTAAGGTTACAGATATTACTGAGCACTGAGATCACTAAGATTACTAAACTACTGAGATTACTGGGGTTACTGGATTTTCCTGAGTCACATGACTGACTGAATTCTATAGATCATGGTTTGACTGAGAGTATCATGATAACATAACATGGCTCTAGGCACACAACTATATTTTTGGGTACGAATACCCCTAGGACTCGATCGAAGGAAACTGACACAACATGACTAACTTGATCATAAGATTGGAGTCCACAATTCACATTGTCATAAGTAGGGAATATTATACTTCATGTAGTTCTTCGACATCTTAAGCATGGTAGGGAGTGCATGAATATATATAGTATATATCCATTATCATACATGCTTCATACCACAACAGTAGCAACACATCAATAGCATGGAATTTATATTGAAGTATATAGCTAACATGGACTTGTCATTTAGATATCATGGAACTATGTAAACATAAATTTCTAGCATCCTAAGCATCTTATCAAACACTTTGCATGCATAATATTGAGCATAGGTGTGCATAACAAATTTAGAAATCTTGAACCACCCAAATTCATGGGTTTCCAACTAACCGATTCACATGATTCATGAAAAACACATCAAGACACAATCTTGAATCCAAACAATAATCATTAACATGAATATAGTCATAAAACAACAAGGAAATCATAATTTATAATTTAAAACATGATTCTTGAGCTCCATGGATGAAAGAGACCCATGGATGAACACTACGCATACCTTTAAGCTTGATCTTGAAAGAGATCTAATGTTTCTGAAGGTTCTTAAAGAAATCCTTAGGCTTGCCCTTGATTTTTCTTGACTAGGGTTTAACTCCTTTGGGAAAGAATGTTCTTGTTCCTGAGGAGATGATCTTGAGAGGAAACCTTAATCTTGTGTTTGAAAGCATAAGAGAGGGCTTTTGAGATGCTTAACTGAAGAAAAATGGAAAAAATTACGCCTCTTTAGGATTATAAGTCGTGGGAAGTGAAGGGAAAAGACCAAAATACCCTTATGAAATAAATTCCCAGTTGCTAAAAATAATAGCTGACAACATTTGTGATAAGGCGTCAAAAATGTCTTCACACAGGAGCTGGAATTTATGGTTTCTGCCTAAGTCTAATGACCTTCGTGGTAGGGCGTCACAAATGTGGTAAGCTACCACGAATGTTGTCACTTAGGAGTTAGTTTTTGCCTAAGGCTAACGACCTTCGTGGTTGGACATCAGAAATATGGTAAGCTACCACGAGTGTCGTCATACAGGAGCTAGATTCTTCCTAAGGCTGACGACCTTCGTGGTAGGGCATCACAAATGTGGTAAGCTACCACGAATGTCGTCACACAGTTTCCAGCCTGACATGCTAGAGTAAACTAGTAATAACTCTTTGCTCTGATATCGTATTTAGGTGAAATTTGTATCGTTGGAAAGATAATTCAATATCTATCTGTTGATAGGTTATGAGCACAAAAATTCCAAGTATAATGAGAGATATGCTCGTTTGAAGTTGACTATACTAATATTCTTCTCAAGAATTCAATCGGTAAGGAATGTTTTGATTCGTCTGATAGCTGGGAGTTATTTGAAGCCTTAATATACATCTACTTAATCATAAAGTTATAAAAGAACCATAATGTACACTGCATGAGCTTGGTACATGGCTCTAATATTGGTTTGGATTTTTTGGGGTATTACAGATAGTAAGGATGAACTATCCTATTTATGCTCAAGCAACTAACATAATAAGGATAAGAAAGTATTAAGGATGAACTATCCCATTTCAGACATACTCAGAAATCTAAGCACTAGACCGTATATCACTAACCAATATACAAAATATGGACGAAAAGAAGATATATATATATGAGTATACAAGGCCAAGGAATAAATATACAATCTGAATAAATAAAAGGAAGGGATATACGGTAACACCATAGATACATATAGCTAAATATATATATTTATATATATGCAAGGTCAACATGAATTACAACCTAAATCACCAAACTAGCATTTTAAGACCTCATAATTATAACAGGAACTAGTGGTAGAATACATCAAGGTTTCTAATCCAGATGTTAAATAATGAGTTAATCATGCATAATAATATAATTGCAAGAAAGAAGGGCCAGAATCATACCTCAAATCTCAATACCTTATCATTAATCAATCTTTCACAAACTAGCCATAACAATGATCATAACAATAATAATAACAATAGCAATGACAACACGAGTAACCGACTAGTCTAGACAAATAATACCTAATCGTGCATTTCACTAACCCCCACCGCCCCAAGCTCAGAAGGTTCAATCAACAAATAACACACCACAAGCTATACACATCACCCATACCTATGCAACCCTCCATAAGGCTGATAGATATAGGTGCATACTTGTGATAGGCGTTGCACATATAAGAATGAATGCAACAGAATCCACAATATTATAAATATCATAATCATAACCATCATCATCATAACTACCATCATTATAATCATCCTCCGGCCTTGCTGGGTATATAAGCATATCATCATAATCATCTTCCGTCCTTGCTGAGTATATACGCATATCATCATAATCATCCTCCAGCCTTGCAGAGTATATAAGAATATCATTATAATCATCCTTTGGAATCGAGCTAGGTATAATAAATATCATCAACACTTATATATAACATCAATACTATAATTTGCCATTGGATTTTACCCAGAATTTACATCACTAATACATAATCCTCCTCCATTTAATACCGGAGAGATGTGTATATAGATATATAATAGGTGCATCGACTTAAGCTATGGCCAAAAAAGTGTAAATCCATAAATACATTGCCCGAGGTAAATTTCGGGACTAAATAATAATAAAAATGTAGAAATGGGTCAAAATCTCTCACGACCGGAGTAATTTATAGTATCAAATCATAAATCAGAATCTCTCTTGGTCAATCTTCAAAACATCATTATTAATCTCTTTACACATAGGTTATTCATTAAGACAGACAATTATTGTTATGAAGAAATCCATTTTTAAGGTTAAAAGTGGGCCTTAACCCTTATTTAGGAAAAACAATAATAAAATCATATTTTAGCTAGAATCACATCATTTACCGATTTAATGATCATGAATGTACCAAATCTATGCATGTCATTACCATATTCAGATAATGGAAGCATAAGCATCAATATATTCATAAATTAAAACCACATGCTTTACAAGGATAAACACTTTTTGGATTTCCAACCGATATCATTACACGACCTTAGACCCAATAATGTGTTCGAAATAATTACAACATCATAATCATGACCATAGTCCCACATACATATCCAGAACCCATATCAATAATAATATTCATAAGTCATCTCTTATATATAAGCCATAGAATATCTATGAGGCATATCATATCTATAGGCCATAAGTCATCTCTATGAGGCATCTCATATCTAGGAGGCATAATATATGAATATGTATCTCACATCTAGGAGGTGTAATATATAAATAGGCATATCACATCTAGGAGGAATAATATATCAATAAGAATATCACATCTAGGAGGCATAATATATCAATAGGAATCTCACATATAGAAGGAATAATATATCAATAAGCATCTCACATCTAGCAGGCACAATATATCAATAGGCATCTCATATCTAGGAGGCATAATATATCAATAGGCACCTCACATCGAGAAGGCATACTATATAAATAAGCATATCACATCTAGGAGGTGTAATATATCAATAAGTATCTCACATCTTGAAGGCATAATATATCAATAGGCATCTCACGTCTAGGAGACATAATATATCAATAAGAATCTCACATCTAGGAGGCATAATATATTAATAAATCAAGGTCAAAAGTCATATCATAGCTATAGCCATTAGTTATAATCGGGGAAAAGCCATCATCATTCACCAAGAAATGAAGTAACCTTATACTAAAGGCTCAATAGTCTCAACTATGTCTGACATACATAAATAAGTCCAGGAGGACTAACACAGGTCTTGGCCAAAGGTGGGCCGAAGGAACCCATTTCTAGACCTCAAGTTACATATTTAAGTAATTTCTACCCCATACTAGGCTAAGGTGTCTAAATCGACTACTAGATGGTACATAAGCAATAATCTATCCTATGATAGGAATTCCACCTAGAATATGACCAATTAGGTCAAGTCCACCTAAATTATGGGTTTCAAGGTCGCTAATTAGTTTATGCAAGGATATTCATACTAAAAACACTTCCAAAACTTAAGCTACATTGTAAACCTAGTATCTTATTGCAACCATTATAAGAATTATCTCAATCTATGAAGAAAACAATAGGATCCTAGACATATAACAAGTATTTCACCGTGCGGATCAAAACCCTTATCTAATCTCCAAACTTCATAATTAGAATAAGTCATGGTCTTCTAACCAAAATCAATCTTAGAATTAACATTCATATGCAATATTTTAAAACACATCATCTTATGAAGAAGAATAGACAAAAGCCTATCTCGAAGCCGAACCGTAAACCCTTGAATCGTTCACCAAACGTTCGTCTTCACTCCAATCTCAAAATGTTGTTATGCTATCACAATTGTAATTAACACATTATTAGGATTCAAATGAGACCCATATTGCCATATAATGGATCGGGTCAAATTTCAAGTCAAGAACGGGCCGGCAGGGCCCACTAATGGAATCCAAAATTGGAAGTATCATGAGGTTCCTCAAAGAACAAGGGAGTTGTGCTTAAAAGTTGAGCACAAACAGAGCACAAATCCAATCTCAAATCAACCCTTATAGTTAAGGAATTCAAATCCCTACAATTTTATCAAGAAATTGAAGGAATCTTACCATGAATTCAAAGGGAAATCATGGCATAATCATTAACCAAGCTCCACAAAGCATCTACAAGATCAATCCCAAGCTTTGCCTCTCTTTTAGGGCTTTAGATCTCAAGAGATAGGGAAAAATGGCTAAAATCATGCCATAAGGGGTCTATTTATACCTAGTCTAAGCATCTGGGTGTCTTTATCGCAGCCAGTAGATTGAGATCACGGCTTACTATCCTACATACACGAACTATGATTGCGACTTGACCATCATGATCAAAGCATTAGTCTGCTAAGGTTATCGTGATCAAAATACCTTTGTCCACATTCACAATGGCACCAGAATAACAGATACAACTGAGACTTCTAAATTTATTTTCTACCAAGCCCTAGAGATTCATCCAAAATCTTTTATATGCAAACGGACTGTGCAACCATACCAAATTTGATATTTCGAACTCAATGGTGCAATCAAACTTTCCATCCGAGGTTGTTTTGACCCAATTTGGGTCCCACACTCAAATTTCCAATTCCTTAACTTTTCGATTGATAGGTCAAAATGAGCCCAGGTGCCTCGAGACACAAACCAAGAGTCTGCCTATCCTAAAATTAACATTCCAAATCTGCTATCACAGTCAGAATTTACATTCGAGGCCATCTACTAGGAGTTTTGGTACGAGACCAAATCTTAAACAGTTAAAGCTCCAAAATAGGGAAATGAGCCTAAAATCCCAATGAACTATCCGATAACCCAATTGATAGTTTTGTCAAGTCATAAATGACCTGCAGCTGCTATGGGAAGGCTCAAAATATTTGAAGGCATACAAATCAAGGAAATGAACTGAAGGGTCATTACAATATCCACTATTAAAAGGAGTTTCATCCGCAAAAGTCAATGGATAGAAAAATCTCGCACGCTCAAAAGGATGAGGTACTAGGCCTACATGCTCTGAGAATGACTTCCTAGGTATCCTCCACAAAGAGAGAACACTCCCAAGGGATTTGCCACCAGTATCTCTTTTTCAACCAACTATCTCACTTTACTTCCAAATAGCCAAAACTTAATCTCAACCACTAACTGACCTTCAATTGAACCGAAAAATGCTGAAACACGCAAATCCAAACCATGACACACCAACACCATCTTGATACCCAAATAAATCAATAAAGGCCTATCCAAGCAAAAACCAAACCAAGGCATGAGTCATACAACCAGCTCTAAGTCCAAATATAACCTTTCTTTACCATTCCACACCTGCTCTCCACCCCAAACCAGAGGAAAATCACCTGATTCCTATCTACATAATCTTATTATAGAGAGCTCAAAGAACTAAGATTAATTCGCTGAAAGTTCATATGGCAAACATAAGAATAAGCCCATAAGTTGTTATCTGGGCATACACAAATGGAGATAAAGAAGGAATTCAATATATGCCAGTGCTACAACTAGTCCGAATAGTAACCAAAACTAAACTCAAGAAGATCAAGGCATAACTACTCATCACTAAATAATCTGCTCCAGGATGTTTCATCGATAGAGAATGAAACCAAGATGAATCCAGCTCAAGCATACTTCTCCCACTGAGTATATGATTCAAGCATCCCAAAGAAAATTGAAGACCCGAGGTTAAAGCTGAAGGAACCAATACCGGATCCAAGGCCTATCATATGAACACTTATCAACTATAATCCATCCAAAGTCAAGAAGACCGAATAGGTAACCACGACGTAGGCTAAACTAACCTATAAATAAAATTTGAACTAAGAAGAATCTAAAAATGAAAAGTACACTTAAGCTCTGCAACTCTAAGCTGAAATATCAACACCAAGGACAAATCACTCAATCTCAATAACCCAAACCAAACCTGAAGACGGGTAGGCATTCATACTCCAAATCTATCATAACTTCCAAATTGCCATTCCAAGGCATCAAATCCAAAATTAAGCTAAAAAAATCCAAACTAAAATCAAATACTAATATCAACCATACTATCTGGGTCAAACACATCTGTACTAAATCTTGTCGAGCCAAAATTGAAACATAATTGAAGAACCAAATCGGAATAAAGGATAAATCACCAACTGAAAACATAGGAAATCAACTCCATTTCTGCTGGAGGGCATGAACTATCAAACCATACTCAAAACTCCCCAAGGCTACAAACCAGACTAGTAATGGCAAAAACTCTAGCAACTCAGAAAAATGCCTTTTTAGTAAAAAAACTAATCAATCCGGCACTCTATCGCCAAGAATATCTATAGGCACATATCAACAAGGAGAAGAAATCCACAGAGCCTCATTAGGTTGAACAAAATTTGAAATAGGGATTTCTTAAATCCATGAAGTAGGAGAATCATAACTCAAACAAACCATGAATTATCTCACCGAGGAAGAAAAATAACAATCTCAACATCAATGTCGAGGTTAAGTCCATTACCAAAAAATGAACCAATAACTCAAGATGAAGAATTTCTGATTTGCCACCTTATAAAGCGACCAGAGAAAAGGCCACTTGCCTCTAACTCCCTAGCTCCACTTTATATAAGAACCACATCATGGAAAGAAAGAAATATCAATATCCACACTTATACCAGGATCAAACCATCATGAGGATACGAACCCACAAATCTAATAGATAAATCTAGAACATCTTGGTATTAATATCAAACCACTATTGGGCGATGAAATAACCATAAGAAAAGAATAGGTCGAAGCTAGTCAAGCTAAAAAGTATGCTACATATAAGGGATAACCAATGCAAAAAGATTCGTAACCAGGAGGCAAGTCTAAGAATTCTAAGATTAGGAATGGGCAATATAATGAAATTGCCAACTCTAGAATCATAACAGAACCACAAAAATTCAACTTACCTTTAATACCATAATTCATTCCCAATCAGTCTAGCACAGGTAACCAAGAAAAAAATAACCAATACTCACCTTGCTATAGGAAAGAAATTATCAAATCAAACTATAGTTGCTTAAGCAGCCAAATAAGAACCGTAAGGAAGGGAAATCGTAACAAGATAACACTAGTCTAAACAACTACCCAACGAGGATCAGTTACTTTAAATAAGAACATTAATAACTTATGTTGCCCAAAACTAACCTTTAAAAAGTATGTTGCAGTTGATGCCAAATATAGTAACCCAACTCAGGTTGGGGTTGAACCTATAAGGAATATGCTGAACCGTATCTCAAACTTCACTAAATTCACAAATAGTGCAAAGAATTAAACGGGAGAAATTTGAAAGTCAACAGTAACAAGTAGCGAACTTGAATTCTTGAGTTTGCAAAAAATAGAAGAGAAACATTAGGAATTTGTTCTCCCTGGCTTCACAACTACGTAAGATTCTAGTATTCAATCCACCTAACCTACTGCTCTACATGTAAGGTTGACAAGATATGTACTAGTAACCATCTTATAAAGGTGTTGGTAGATCTCATCCTTTACCTTGTGATTTTCAGGGCGTCGCCTTGCTGTCTCTTGTCTATAAACTTAGTACAACTCTCACCTTTTGAGTCTTGAGTTGATTAGATGAGGGCTAATAGCCTCGAATCACTATTTTAGCCTCTTTTTCCCAATCTAAAACTCCCTTGTGAGGTCTTAAATATAGGCAATTCCTAAGCTTTTGTAGTATTTTGGGTTCAATTAACATAAAGAAGATTGCAATACATGACATTATAGTAGAATAGATAAATCTTCTATTTCCCTTACATAGCTAATCCACCAGGGTTCCTACAACCCTAGTCAAGAAATTTAGCTGCTCATGATTATGCAATAATCTATGATAATCGACGAAGAAGGCATGTAATTAATTGCACAACAATGAAAGAATAAAATTCAAAATCTCCAATTGAATTTGAAGCCAAAATCTCAATGATCAAAGTATGTGAAAAATATCCAAAGTACGGTAAAAATGCATAACCTAATAAAGGAATAACCCTAAGGTTTTTATAGCATCTCAAAATAATAAAGAAATCCTAATAAAAGAGGAATAGGAAAAGTAAGTCAGCAATCATATGACTCATAAGGTCTCCTTACGAGTCGTATACTGCTAGTCGCAGGTATTCTATCTTCAGGGCTTCAAAACTATGTTGTCATTATGATTCATCACCACAAGTCATATTCCGTCTTTATGACTCATGGTTTTCACTCGTAATCACTTGAACCTTAAACACCAGAACCTTGCACACTGGTCTCATTACGATTGGTTACTATGAGTTATAGTCAGTCCTTACGACTCATAGTCTTCTATGACTTAAATCGTGAACCTTAGCATAGCTACTATGATCATTATGACTTATACAATGACTCGTAGCCACTCTTTATGAGTTGTGGTCATTCTTTACTTAGCTTCTCAGCTTAGTTAGTAGTTATAGTTCTTCTTATGAGTTGGGCTACGAGTTGTATAGTATCTTAACGACTTGTAGCCTAACCAGTACTTTATATTTTCTAGACACTTTTCTTCTAATTTTAAACTTAAGCCACTTTCTACCTGATTTACCTGTACACATACAATAAACACATCATAACTTCAGTTCAAGCATAAATTCCTCATTTTAAGCATCAAATGTGCCATGTTTCTAAGGCACATCAACACCCTCAACTTATATCTTTTACATGTCCTCAGGCAAAACAAGAATCAACACCCATAAAAACACGATGCTTAACAATTGAGGGTCTATAACATATTTGACAGTCGACTTTATAAATCAACATAATAATTTTTTTACCCCCTCTTATTTTACTGTTTAAAACCAATTATTGTGTATTGTGATTTGGTGCAATAGTGTGATCCACAGTAATCCAATAATGGCATTAAATTAGCAATAAACAACTAGGCCTATGTAAGATATAGTACCTAGATAGATACACAACCTGACATTGCAAGCCATGCACCCTCACAGTCAAAGAAGTCCCTATCGCTCATTTTGATTTAGACTAATATTCTAGGGACAGTCTAGAAACACTTATAATCCCAAAGAAATTCCAACAACAGTCTAGAAACACTTATAATCCCAAAGAAATTCCAACGAGTGTACATAGAATGCCATAGGCTTTCCCTTATGCTCTTTACCTAATTTTTCATATGGTCAGTCTAGGATCATTATAGGACTTTCTTAGGCTTATAATGTAGGCTAAAGGCTGGTTATGGTATATTTGGTAACTTTATAAGTGACTTAGCCTCCTTGGCACTACATTTTCTTTGGGGTCTACATTTTTTATCATATTTCTATTCAATCCTCCCTTATCCTTCCCTTTCTTTTTTTTCATGCTTATTTTTGGGTCAAGTGTGGTTCTCTTTTCCCATTATCTTTTTCTTTCATTTTATTTTTCTTTTGCTATTTTTTTCTTTTATTTTTAGCATACCCAACCTTATTCATTTTTTTCTATCTACACTTCTTTCTTCATACTCATTTTTCCTATGCACCCCTATAATAGCCACCCTCAACATAGGCAATTTTCCTAAGTTGCGATGCATAATGTTTAAGAAAGACCAGGGAAATAATAGGTTTATTGTAGTCAAACGGAAAGGTGAAATTGGTGTAAATAATGAATAGGTAAATTAGGCCCAATTTATAGATCAAAGGATTTATATTTCATTTGGTTCGGCATTTTAGGCTCGAGTGGAATATTCACAAAAAATAGCCTATGATCATCTCCTAACCGACCATCCTACAATCTAAGCAAAAGCAATCAGGCAAGTTCTAGAATCCGTACATACGGGAAGTAATACCGCCTTACACTCACGTTGTACAGGGTAATGTTGTTAGTCTCTACCTATCCTATTCATTTACCTACATGCCATAGTTATCTTATTCCTAATTCTAATGCCATTACCAGATTCTCAGCAGTCGCATACACACAAAGATCACATAGTTTATTATAAAAAATTTTACGAGAGGTGTCAATTTTAAAATCACAACACATCAAACAAACTGTCTTTAACACACAATGCTCTCTCACTTAAGAATTATTAACAACACAAAACACAAATATGCCAGTTTATTATTCAAATTATGGCCTATAAATTTTTAAACACGACAACCATAACTCATGGCAGCTCTGATACACCCCACCCCAACTAAATCTTATGTACTATTCTTAGTATATCTAGAAATGTAAGCATGGATAGAGGACATACCTGGGCAGCCTAGGTGAAAGCTCATACTAGATCAATATAGGGACCCTCAAATCGAGCTTTACTCTCCTCTATAATGGTCCCACCAGCTATCGGGACCATCTTTATAGTAGTAGCATCAGTTATAACCATTGTGCTTAATGGTATATCTAGTATCGAGGTCGTTTTACTACCTCTCTCAACAATCTTAGTCTATCTCAAACTACTAGCTCCTACCACCATCTCTTGGACCCTCACCTATTGGTCTCTCTCACTTACGATGCTTTCGTGCATCTCTGTCTTAACTTCTTTATCCTCTATTCTTCTTCACTTTATTTTTTTGCTCTTCTTTACCTTCTTAATATTTCTCGGGGTTTCATAATTAACACCTCAGAAATTTTAAATCTCTTTCTCTAGCTGGATCTTTGTAATAATAGGCATTGGGTAAATTGGCCGCTCATGTAATTCATTAACCTACTTTCATAGATATGCTACCTCATCCTTGACTACCACTATGTTGGGGATTTAACACTTTCAAGTTGACAAATGACCTTCAGCTCAAAACCATCTAATCTTCTTTGTATTTTCCTGCTTTGTTCTTCAAGTCTTTTGTCAACCCAGGATTTATGCCTTGCTCCATCAACCTCACTTTTGTCTCAGTGGTGCTCAATATTTTCACCACCTCATTTTACATAGCCTGTGTAATGACTACAAAGCCTATTGACAGTGATCTAGACGTGGATGGATATGGTGCTACAGTCTGTAAAGGAGTAGGATCACTGGATGTAATAGCTACATCAGAAGGATGGGTCTCAAATGTTCCACCCTCAATCAGAGTGTCATCTACCATAGTAAATCTAGCAGTCTCAATACTCGCATCTTAATTCTAAAGAGACTCAGCTAGCAATGTCGCTCTTTATTTATCCCCTTTGGACAAGGGATTTGTAGCGTCTTGAATCAACCCCAAATCAGTGGTATTCTTTGGATCAATATACTAATCTATATCCAAGAGTTTAGGTACCTCTGCCTCAAAGCATATCTGAGTGAACAAGCATGAGAATGCTAGAATCACATCAGTGCCTACTGTTCGATCATGTATCTCTCAGGTAATGAACTATACAACATTAAAACTCATATCCATCCATGAGTCTATCTATTAATGCTATGTGGAATAGAATAAGTACGTTGTCCCCAGTTGTGGGACACAACTTATGTCAGTCAAGATTTCACTATACTTTTGCCTCAAAGGTCAAAATGGTCTTGGTAGTCTGCTATGAATTCAACTCTGGACCACCAGCTACCCAACTAGCTTCTTCTCTATTTGTAGTAATAATACTACCTATCCACCGTAATGCATCATCTTATCTATAGTCCCCATTTGCTTTCTTGTGATTTTTTGCATTTCATCCATGGGTAATAAATTTTGTCCATATTCACTAATGGTTAGAAATCATGTCTATGCAAGATTCTTGAAATAGTCCTTGGTGAGATATTGACCCAAACTCCTCTAATAGTGAAGTAACTATCTCACCACCCTTCCACAAGTTTCCCTATGGGTATTGCCTCTTCAACTCTCCTTTGTAAGTCGCATAGAAATCCCATACTAATGTAGGATTGAATTTCTCAAAAGTTGTGGTCATCCACTGAAATTGATATTGTTGGAAGTTGGAATTGAACTCAAGAATCTCTTATATGCCTGCCACAATCAACTTTCTCTCCAGTTATATCCCTCTCCTTATTTTTTTCTTTAGATGGGTTTACTTCTATCTCCTCATTTTATGTATCCTACATTTTGAAGTACCCTCACCATTCAAGCTAGGCACTGAAGTAGCTTCAATGGATAATGGAATTTGATGTTGTGTTGGTGGTTGTTAGATATTAATGGGAGTAGTATGCTCCTCACTCCCACTCTTAGCTTCATCATAGGATCTTGATTTTTTGTCACCTGCATCATCACTATTTTCTTATTCATCATCATCACTGTCATCTTTGAAATATGATAGTGAATAAGGTGGGAAGTTCTAGGATCTTTCATTCTGGAGGGTTTTCTGGGAGGTGTGGCCTCTTTGGCAGTTGTTTTATAACACCGAGGTAATTTTTTTAGTGGCTTCACCTGCCCCTTTACTAGTTATTCTTTGAGGTCACCACTTGACTTCTTGGTGTCCTTATTTCTCAACTAGTAATATGAATTTGGGGTAGTTTTCTTCTTGGTGTTCTGGTGTTTTCTTTGATGATGAATCACCCTTAGGAGCCATGAGTACCGGTTTGCATAAGACCTATTAGTGAATTCTAAGAGGAAGAAAGAAAAACAATAAGGTTTGATGTTAGTGTACATGTACTGAACTATATATGATTAAGGGGTATGAGTCATAACCATTAGGTATGACTTATTTGAATGAGTCATAATGTGGATAGAGACAAGATAAGTAGTTGCTAGTCAAATTATGAGTTCTTCTAACTAGTTGTAAGGTTAGCCTACAACTTGTTACCAATACTCATATGCTGACCAGAACAAATTTCTTATTATGCATAAGCTTCCTCAGTTATTACAACTCTTGACTACGAGTCGTAGGGCTGATTATGACTCATTTATTTGAGCTGTAATGATACCAGAACCCATACTATTCTAATCCTCCATGTTATCAATAGTTATGAGTTTTATAATGACTCATTAAGTGTCTTTACAAGTCATTAGGAGTCCCGTATCTACTATAACATGAGGGTTTAGACTTAGTTGGTTCCAATATTCAATCCCATCACCAAACATACTTTCTCATATTTATTCTAGGTCAACATAACTCCTAGTACATCCTAATATTACATTTTTAGGTGCAAAAAATTCAAGTTACACCCGATTTCAATTTCTATCTTCATGAAAACTAGGATTTTAGCTTTAAGAACATACAACTTAGTAAGGAATCTAACTTCCCTTTTAGTATTTTTAGCATTAATCATAAGAATTAAAGCATTTACAACAAACACGTGGAACTTTGGATCCTTGAAAAAACACTTTATATAGATTTTGAACCCTAATTCTCTTGAGAGATACTTTAGTTGGAACTTGAAATTCATAAGATTTGATGATCGGGATGACTTGTGGAGTGCGTTTGTGAGTTTTTCATAGCAAGGAAAAATAGAGGGAGTTCGCGAATTGACAAGTTGGTTGCCCTTTTATTTTAAATTACAATTTGGATCAGGTTGACCCGCGATGCCTGATCTGTCAGGCTTGGGTACGAGTCTTATTTATGACTCATAATTGTTGCTTACGAGTTTTAGACTCCCTCCGTAAAGACTAGAACCTTACCCAGGTCTCCAGTCATTACGACTCAAGGTGACAAGTCGTAATCACTGACTACAACTCATTTTGAGAGCCATAATGATTCTAAAGACCAATTACCTGAAAGTGCTCTGAGTTCCAAGTCTTTACGACTCCTGCTCACGAGCCATAATGTTGGTTATGACTTGTAAATAGCCTCATATGGCCTAATATCAATAATTTTTTGGTTGACCCCTGTAATATCCAAATCCTACACACTAAACACACATGTTACCCTATATTTTAATAAGTACAAAACATGGTTTTCCTCCTATGACACATTTGTTTAACATCATGGAATGATGTAACTAGGTTGGATACTCAGACTTCACCAACTAGCCATATGGGTGCCTCCCATGTAGTGCCTGATTTAACATTGCAACATGACTCAGTTGCCATAGTTACTCTGACTCACCAAGGCTCAAATCATAAATTATGTTAACTTCCTCCGTGTTACCCATATAGTGCTTGGCTCTTTGACTATTTACTTTAAATAAGGAGTAACTATCACACTTCAATACTAAAGCATCATATGGAAACACTCTTACCACAGTAAATGGCCTATCCTATCTAGACTTCAGCTTGCCTGGAAATAAGTAAAGTCTCAAATTATACAGCAATACCTGGTCACCTGGCTCAAATACTCTTTTCTCAATCTTTCAATAATGATCCAACTTCATCTTTTCCTTGTACAGTGTAGATATTTCATAAGCCCAAAGTTATAATTCATCCAACTGATTCACCTTACTTATTTTTGCCATTGCTGCATCATGCGACTTAAAGTTAAACCTCTTCAACGCCCACAATTCTTTGTGATCAAGTTTAATAGCAAGTGACATGCCTTACCATACACCAACTGATATGAGAAAGAACCTATATGACTCTTTAAAGCTGTTCGGTAGGCCTATAGTTTATCATCTAGCTTCCTTGAATAATCAATTCGGTTGGCATTCAAAGTTTTCACCAAAATAAACTTTATCTCTCTATTGGATACTTCAAATTGTCCCTTAGTATGAGGATGATAAGGTATTTCCACCTTATGCTTTACACCATACTTCTTAAGCAGATTTTTAAATAAGTGATTACAGATATATGACCCACTGTCACTAATGATTGCACGTGGTATGCTGAATCAAGAAAAAAATATATTTCTTCAGAAAGGTCATGAGACTTCTACCTTTATTATTGGGGAGCACAACCACTTCCACCTATTTAGAAACATAGTCTACCGCTACAAAAATATACTTCATATAAAAAGAGTTCATAAATGGCCCCATGAAGTCCACACCTCACACATTAAACAACTCCAATTCTAGGATAAGGGTCATAGGAAGTTTATGGTGCCTCAAGTTATTACCTTGATATTGGAATTGGTCATAAGATATATCAAAGTCATGAGAATCCTTGTTAATTATTGGCCAGTAGTACCCACATTGCAAGATCACGTAGGCTGTGCGGGTTCCTCTATGGTGTCCCCTAACTGGTGAAGCATGACAATCCTTAAGAATGCTTATCATCTCCATTTCAGGGATGCATCTATGAATAAACCCATCCATACAAATTATGAAGAGGTAAGGTTCATCCCAAAATAACTTCCTTACCTTATGCATAAATCTTTTTCTCTGTTGGAAGGATAGATCTTCTAGAATAAGATCATTTGCCATATAATTTGCAAAGTTAGCAAACTAGGGAATTAGGTCTTGTGATGCTCCGAAATCTGCTTGTCTAGAAAAGTATCATCAATTTTAATCCCATTCCTTACTTTCTGCATTGCTTCATCCTCAAGTCTTTACAACTAATCATCAACTTGATTTTTTGTACCCTCTCGATCTTTAACCTCAAAATCAAACTCTTACAGTAAGAGAATCTAATGAATCAATCTAGGCTTTGTGTCTTTTTTCACCATCAAGTATCTCAACGTTGCGTGATCTATATGCACAACAACCTTAGTGCTAATAAGATAAGACCAAAATTTCTCAAAGGTAAAAACCACTGCAGGTAGTTGTTGTTCAGTTAGTGTAATTCTTCTGAGCAGAGTTTAATGCCTTGCTAGCATAATAGATAGGGTGCAAAATTTTCTCTCTCGTTTGACCTATAAAATCACCTAGAGACATACCACTTGCATGATATATGAACTCAAATGTCATAGACCAATCAGGAGACACAATGATAGGGGCCGACACCAGCCGCTCTTTCAAGCACTCAAAAACTTTCAGACATGCCTCATCAAACTACAATTTCACCTTTTTCTCATGAAGCTTATAGAAAGGATTAGCAATCTTTGAGAAATCTTTCATGAATCGCCTGAAAAACCTGCACGTCCCAAAAAGCTTTGAATTTCCTTAACTGAAATTGGCGGTGGTAACTTCTCAATCACTTTAATTTTTACCTTGTCATCCTCATCTCTTTTTAAGATCTTGTGTCCAAGCATATTTCCTTCTTTCACCATAAAGTGGTACTTCTCCCAATTAAGTATCAAGTTTCATTCCTCACATCGATGTAGAGCATTGGCCAAGTGAATCAAATAGTCATAAAAAAGTCACAAACTACAAAAAAATCATCTATAAATACCTCAATGGTGTCTTCTACCATGTCAAAAAAGATGGACATTATGCATCTCAGAAAGTCGCTGGAGCATTGCATAATACAATGGCATTCTCTTGGATGCAAATGTCCCATATGGGCAAGAAAAGGTTGTATTCTCCCGGTCTTTAGGAGTAATCATGATCTGATTGCACCCTGAATAACCATCCAAAAAATAATACAAGCCCCTATCATCAAGTCTATCCAACATTTGATCGATGAAAGGCATTGGGAAGTGGTTCTTTTGGGTCCATATTTTCAACATTTTGTAGTCTATGCACACTCACCAGCTTGTGTTTGTTCTTATTGTCATTAGCTCATTCTTTTTATTTGGCACTACTATAATGCTGCCTATCTTTGAGATACATTGAACATGACTGACCCACTTGCTATTAGTAATAGGATAAATGACACCAGTGTCCAACCACTTAATGATCTCTTTCTTCACCACCTCCTGCATAGGAGAATTCAATCATCATTGGTTCTCAATAGTCGGTATACTATCCAATTAAATTAGATTTTGTGAGTGCAGATTCCTGGTGGAATACCCATACTATCCATAATTTTCCATCCTATAGCTCATTTGAGCTTTTGGAATATAAATAATAACGTCTCTACCTCAGTCTCCATCAAATTCACAATAATAATTACTAGCAATGTGTTATTGGTCCCCAAGAAAGCATAGTGTAAATGGGTTGGGAGGGACTTCAACTCCAATATTGGTGGTTGTTCAATTGATAGACGAGCGGGAAGAGTGGTTCTATTCTTCAGATCCAAATCAAACTTCTTTAGGGTTTAAGTATAAGAATGTCTCCCACATAGAGCACCAACTATCTCGTTGTACTCCTCAATTCTATCACTGTAGAAATTCATAATCACTATAGCTAATGCTTCAACACAACCTGTCTTCAATTGGAACAGTCAATGCATCAAATTCATCATCAATGGTGTCTATCATAGACACAACTCTCATATCTTTTGGTTGCCGCATTGATTGGCATACATTGAAGATTACCTGTTCATTGTTGAGTTTGAACCTCATCTTTCCCAGCACCATATCAACCAATTCCCTGCCTGTAGCTAAGAAGGGTCTACCCAAAATGATAGGGACTTTGAAGTCCACCTGACAATTAAGTATCATGAAATTGGTTGGGAACATAAAGGATGACACCTTCACTAATGATAACGGTTAACTTACATGTTAATTTAAGTGCAAGGCAGTTGTTGTCAATATATTTACCCAACTTTGAGTTGGGTTCGAATCCACGAGGAACAATGTGAGTGGTAATAAAAGTAGCTCAAAATAATGGATACTCGCTAAAGTTGAAACCTAGAGTATAAGAATGTAAAAATGGAAGGGTTTGGAAGGTGTCACAACTAACATTTACTTTTAGAATTTTCTACTAGAGGGAAAATGGGTGGTTGATAGAAGACTATATCATCTGAGAGCTAATTGAAGAAGAGACATAGGGTAGAAAGTAACTTCTAACGAATCTGGCCGATGGAATTATCTTAAAAGATGCAAAATCTGAATCGAGTGCAAATATGAAAGTGTATCCGGTAATGTATTTCATCTATTGTCTCTCTGAAAGAAAAATAATACAGATGGACACTTTGCTAGGGAGCTGCATGGTCGGGATTATCACCTAGATAGAAAATAGGAGAAGACCAACAAAGCAGCCTCACGGGCAACGAGGGTTGAAATAATGTACAACAAGTCTAGATAACTTATGCCAACAGCAACTGCAGTTAAAATAAGGAATCTAAGCAAAGGCAGCAATTTCTGAGTTTTAAATTTCATCCCATGACTTCTTGTTTGTGTTTTCGGTCAGGTCCACTGCTATTAGCCTGATCAGAACCACAAACGAGATTAAAAGGCAAATAGAGAGTATCATTACTTTCTTAGCAAAATGGATTAATTGATTGTATTTTCTTGTCTTAACATGCTTTCAACATTCCTTGGAGAAGATCAGATGCTTTCTGTAGTATGTGAATTCCAATAATTTTCAAGCTTGCCTCCAACTTGCTGATTTTGTATTCAAGCTGGCCGTTTCCATCTTTGAGTTGGTAAGGAGTTCCTCATCTCTTGTGAGTTCATCAGGAACACTACCTTCAAAGTTGTGGCATTCTAGAAGCCCTTCAAAAAACTTTGTTCAGAAGCCTTAAAGGCTACATGGAGGGTCGTTGTGTTTGTTTTAAGTCAAAATATGTTGATGCACGTTGAAGATGTGGTCCTAACAGTTGAAAAACACACTTTTATCGAGCGTTGCTCAATGCATCTTGCTCAACCAATTTGATAAATTAATAAGCAAAGAGTTACATAGCATGTGATCTAAACTGACTCTACCAAGCCTATCAAATATTATGTAACTTTGAGCTCATTACCCTATCAAAAAAATATAATCGAGTTGGTGCACAAATCAAATAAGCTCACTGTCAGCCTTTCTGTTGATCACTCTTCTCCAATATATATGACAAGATATTTGCTATGCAAAAGTCAACACCATCGCCAGACATGCTTTCTAGGGAGCAATTCTTCAGAAGCCATCAACAGATATCTTCTGAAGAATTGCTCTCTGGCAAGCATGTCTGGTGATGGTGTAGGCTTTTATATAGCAGATATCTTGTTATCTATATTGGAGAAGAGCGATCAATAGAAAGGCTGAGAGATTGAGGTCGTTTGATTTGTGCACTAACTCGATCATATTTTTTTGATAGGTAATGAGCTTGGTGTTACGTAAACATTTGATAGGCTTAGTAGAGTCGGTTTAGATCACACATTTCGTAACTCTATGCTTATTAATTTATCAAATTGGTTGAGCAAGATGCATTGAGCAATGCTCGATAAAAGTGTGTTGTTCAACTTTTGGGACCACATCTTCAACGTGCATCAACACATTTTTACCTAAAACAAATACAGCAACCCTCCATGTATCCTTTAAGGCTTTTGAAGAAAGTATTCTGAAGGGAACCTATAATGCCACAACTTTGAAGGTGGTGTCCCTGATAGAGCTCACAAGAGATAATGAACTCCTTACCAACTTTGAAGACGACAATGACCAGCTTGAATATAGAATCATCAAGCTGGAGTCAAGCTTGAAAATTATCGGGATTCACATACTACAACAAGCATCTAATTTTCTCCAGGAAATGTTGAAAGCATACTAAGGCAAGAAAACACAATCAATTATAACCATATTGCTAAGCAACAATGATACTCAATTTTTCTTTCAATCTCATTTGTGGTTCTGATCAGGTCAACAGCAGTGGACCTTATCAGAAACACAAACAAGAAGGCATGGGATGAAATTTAAAATTCAGAAATTGCCGCCTTCGCTTAGATTCCTTATTTTAACTCTAGTTGTTGTTGGCGTAAGTTTTCTAGACTTGTTGTACATTATTTCAACCCTCGATGCTCGTGAGGCTCCTTTATTGGTCTTCTCGTATTTTCTATCTAGGTGATAATCCCGACCATGCAGCTCCCTAGCAAAGTGTCTATCTACATTATTTTTCTTTCAGAGAGACAACAGACGTAATTACATTACCGGATACACTTTTATATTTGCACTTGATTCATATTTTGCATCTTTTAAGATAATTCCATCGGCCTGATTCACTAGAAGTTACTTTCTACCCTATGTCTCTTCTTTAATTAGCTCTCAGATGATACAGTCTTCCATCGACCACCCATTTTTTCCTCAAAGGCATTCTCTTACCGCACCTTATGGCATATAATCACCACCCCGAGCGAGCAACCCAACTATATAAATTTGGGTCAGGGGAATTTCTATTAGTTTTCTATTCTTTTTAGATGCAATTCTAAGCTTTGAAGGCCCACTAAGGGTCCAATGCACCCTAAAAGTTAGTCCAATCGCTATTAAATCTATTTACAATAACACCAAAACTAGATCCCTTCACAATGCTTGACAAATAAACATGAGCAACAACCAACGTTAAATCTTAACAGGGTATCATAACCATATTCATGATCCCTCAGCCTTATTAGTTTGGACCTACCAAACTTAACTATAAAACTACAGACATCTTGTTTGAATGATCTATGACTAATTAGTAAAAATAGCATTCATAAAATTAGTGCACTCTATGTGTGTTTCCACAATAATATTATCAGTAATACATACCTCCCATATATGAAGTGGTTCCATCTGTATGCAACTTATTCCTCTGAACCCATCTTTACTGCAGCCTCTTATAATGGTCCGATAAAAGTTGATCAACTATCAGTTCCTTATATCTACAAAAAAGAGGGAAAAATTAATGTCACAGAAAGAACATTATCCATCTGTTGCAACAGATGTGGAGTCTATTGCAATAGATCTAGAGTATGAGGGAATACATCAAACCAGCCTTTCTGGTGGTTTGACTTGTTCCAACAGTTTCTCCATCTATTACAGCAACATCAACAACATAAACTACAAATAAAAAACATCAACAACAAAGAAACAATAATATTTGTTCCAACAACATCATCAACAACAAAGAAGCAACATTTTTTGTTCAAGAACCATCAACAACACCACACCACAAGTTCAAACAATGCCAACCCCAGCAACAATATCAATAACTACATCAACAATAAAGAAACAAACAAAATATATACAAAAAAATGATACTGCCAACAAGGCTTTTAAACTTCTCCCAACAGACGACTTTTTTTGTATATTGTAACAAAAATTTTTGGTCTGTTTATTCAAAACTTAAAAGTTTCTTCAATTTTTTTAATAAACATGATATGAGTATATAGTAATTAAATAAAAAACAAATGTAAATAACTTGCAAATAAGAATACAAAAATGAAAACGCAATAATAAACCATACCTTAATATCAAAAAGGGGATCAAAATAGCAATTTCAGTCGAGGAAAGATATGGATCGGTTCAGATCTGAAAAGATCTTTATGAGAAGAGAAAAGAAAAGAGAGAAAAAAGGTTGTGATCCTAAAAAGGAGAGAAAGAAAAAGATGAGAGTTGAATAAAATAAACTGCAGGTGAAGGAAGAGAGATGAGATAATTTCTATAGATGTATTATGTGCGTACACGTGGGGGTTTTCAATATTCATTAATTAATATTAATTAATTTCATTAATGATTTAAGGGGCACGAGGATGACTAAGACTAGTGACATTGAAAAGACAAGACAAGACTGCTCAATGAACTCACTTTTGAGATATCCAAAAAATATTTTTTACCGCCTTTAGTAGTAGGTACTACTTGATATTATCTACTCGGAAAGAAGCTTGCTTTAAAATTAAATAGAAGAAAATATTTTCAAATAGATATATCATCTGTTGCAACATATATAAATATTTGTTTAGAAATCCGAATATCTCAGTCATCTGTTACAACAGATATAAATATTTGTTTGAAAATTTCCAACAGCTCAGTCATCTGGCACAACAGATGCAAATGTCTATTTGATAATTAAATCAGATATATCATCTATTACAACAGATATAAATATCTGTTTGAAAATTGCCAACAGCTTAGTTATCTGTTACAACAGATGCAAATGTCTATTTGATAATTAAATTAGATATGTCATCTGTTGCAACAGATATGAATATTTGTTTAAAAATTCTCAATAGCTCGGTCATGTGTTGCAACAGATTTTATTGTAATTGATTTAGGTGGAACTAGGGATGAATGAATGAGCTCACAAGGTCAACTACAAATCCAATCAAGTCTTTTTAATTGCATGGCGTTAGTATTGCGTCCATCCCAACCCGAGTCATCGATCGATCACTCTGAGTTGAAATGAGTTCTTATCAACTCAATATTAGGATAGTGATAGTACCTAAGTTGATTTAGGTAGAACTGGGGATGAATGAATGAGCTCATGGGGTAAACTACAAATCCAATCGAGTCTTTGCAATTGCATGGCATTGGTATTGCGTTCATCCCGACCCGAGTCGTCGATCGATCACTCTGAGTTGAAATGAGTTCTCATCAACTCAATTTTTGGATAGTGATAGTACCTAAGTTGATTTAGGTGAAACTAAAGATGAATGAATGAGCTCACAAGGTCAACTACAAATCCAATTGAGTCTTTGCAATTGCATGGCTTTGGTATTGCATTCATCCTGACTCGAGTTGTCGATCGATCACTCTGAGTTGAAATGAGTTCTCATAAACTCAATGTTTTAAAAACTATATCTTTTAAAAATTTTAAAATTAATTTAGATCAATTTAGACCAAATTATCAATTTCAAAACTTGTCGTTCTTTTCCAAAATTACAAATCAACTCATACAAGTCATCCATTTGCGTGAAAAACTTTTTATTTATAATCTGAAGTTCTCGCTCTTCTCTCTCTCTCTCTCTCTTAGGTCTCCGCTCTCTCTTAACAATACAAATAACAACTACTCAACATATTGCTCAACCCTTCAAAACAGGTCAATTTTCTTCCCATTTGTGACCACATATAGTTGTTTTTTTAACTTCATTCCCGCTTGTATCCATTGTTTTCTCTGTCTTTGCAGGTAACAGAGTTCAAGAAGAGTTTGACATTTGTTCTTCATTCTAAAAAATAGAGTTTTTAGTTAATGATGAAAATATGACTTTTAGTTGTATTATCTTCGAGAATGGATTAACAATTTTGAGTTTTGATGCTAAAAAGGTAGGAAGCACCCAAGAAAATCCTAGTTTTTCTCTTAGTGTTTTGTTGACTGTCTTGTTATTGTTGGATAGTGTTTGTGGTGTTATTGTTGGCTGGTATTGGTGGTGTTAACATTTGTATTTTTGGTGGTGGTGTCGGTGGTCTTAGTGTTGGTATTGGTGGCATTGATGGTGGTCTTGGTGGAATTGGTGGTGGCATTGGTGGTGGTGGTGGTGGTCCATCTGTTGCAATAGGTGGAAGATCTATTGGGAGATATTAAATAGGTCTTCAAATAGATTCCCCATCTGTTCCAACTGATGGGTTATCTGTTGGAGTATTTTTTTTTTGTAATGTGGCGTAGAATAATTTATTAATATTTGTCCATCTGTTGCAACAAGTGGAATATCTATTGGGATATATTAAATAGGTCTTTAAACAGATTCGGGTTTCCCATCTGTTCCAACTGATGGGTTGTTCGTTGGAGTATTTTTTTGGTTATGTGGCATAGAATAATTTATTGAAATTTGTGTCACCTATTTTTAAAAAATTATGCAGACATCAAATGCAATGTATTTTTTATTTTTCTATTGTTTGTAGTTAAAATATGTCTCCCAAAAGAAAAGAAACTGAAAGTGGATCAACTTCTGACCACCAAACAAAAAAAGCTAGACTATAGATAGATTTGGAGGAACTTCCAGAACAATCTCAGTTAGGGCAAAATGAAGCTGAGGAAAGTGATAACTCCTTTTCACCAATGGATCATGAAATAACATCAAAATCCCAGCATGGTTTTGTCAAAACTATTAGTATCATCGGGTTTTGAGTTGCGAAGCCGATGAGCCCCTAACGCAGTATTTCGTGATGTTGTACTTAAATGTCAGTTGGGGAAACCATTTAATGAACTTAAGAGTATTATGAAGAAGGAAAACATAGATGGACTTTTTAAGAAGAGCTGCTTTGCATACTTTCTTGAGTTGTCTGGGGCCCGCCCTCTCTGTTTTCCAATGATCATGGTATATGGCCTCCTCAACCGCAGGATTAAGTATGCAGAGAATGATGGAGGTCCGAAGGAGGGCAAAAAAAGGATGAGTGAAGTTTGGATCAACTACTGTGGCATGCCGGTTTGTTTTGGATTGAAAGAGTTTGCCATAGTGACTGGCTTAAGATGCGATCGTCCAGAAGAACCTCTCATCAAGAAAACACCCCACAAAGGGTCAAACAAACACAAGGTAAAAAAAGATGGGTTGTTGGGCATTGTTGGACCTAGCTACAAAGTGGGCGATTTAATGACGGATCTCAAGAATAAAGAGATACCAAAGCACTATAGGGAGAAATTATGCTTAGTTTGGTTAGTCCATTCCGTTTTATTGGTAAGACACGTCAGGAAAGTCATAGAACATGATTTATTGGTGCTTGCTGATATTTGAAAAATTCAACGATTATCCCTTGGGATATAACATCTACTACTTAACTGTCAAATATTTACTAAAAGAACTAAAGCCAAAGACGGCCACATTATACGGCTTTCCTTGGGCTTTCATGGCAAACATGATCACTATTTTTACTCATTCATTAATTTATATTGAATATAGTTATGACTTTTTTTTGTTTTCTTCTTATTTATAATTTTTAGGCTTGGGCATGTGAAGTCATTCCTCCTCTCTGAAAGCATTTCAAGGATTACTCAGATAAGGTTTTCATCCAAGGATCCTTAGGTGGTTGGCTACAGCAGAGAGCAGCAAAAAAATATTAACGAGTCTGATCTTTTTAACCCTCCGGATGATGTAGTATGTCTTCTTCAACTAAAATAATTTACCTTAAAGAAAGATATTAAAATAGCCGTTCCATCTATTGCAATAGATGGGTCGTCTGTTAAAACAGATTACCCATCAACTCTAACTGGTGCAACATATTAACCATCTGTTGCTCTGTTCTCTAAATCCTACTCAACAGATTACCTATCTACTGCAAATTATGCAATAGATGGGTAATCTGATGCAACATATTAACAATATATTTCAACATACTGATCAGCTATTGCGGTAGCTAGATCATCTGTTGCATAAGTTGGTTGTGTTAACATCCATGTAACCTGAGCCCCATGTAACCCAAATGATTATAAATTATAATTATATTATTTAAATTCCTGTCTTTTTTTATAGGCTATGCATCCTTGGATCGTGCCTACCATTGATGAGCTGGGGATGAATTATTTTCTTACTCTGGGTCTTGTTGATACAAAAGAATATGCAACGGTGGAGTTAATAAAGAAGAAATTAGCTGGAGCAACATCCATAAGAAAAGTAGTTAGGCAAGGTCAGCCTAATATTAAAGCTATTCATGACCAACCTCAAACTGCAACAGATCCGGGTGCTTCTTCTAGGGGTGTTGCTGGTGAAGTTGTTTGTGATGGTAGCAGCCATCCTACTGCTACTGCTGTTACCAGTCATGATTATGAGCATGTTGGTGCTCAGTAAAAAATAAATATATTTGAAAACACCCATTGCATAGGTCCTCCCTCTCACACCTACACCAGTCCCTTCTATTCTTACAATGGTCCCTCTCACCCCTCTTCACCCTCATGTTCTCATTGCAAATGCAAAGTATGTAAGGACAGATAAGATAAACTCCTTGAAAATCTAGAGGCTGTTGGTGAAGCTACCGAGTAGTTGAAATCGAGAAGGGGTATCATACCATCCAAAGAAGTGAAAGAGCCATGAACTCCTACAGTGGAGGTTAGGAGGAAGAGAAGAAAAATTAGACAAATTCTCAATGTTCTAAAATCAGCAAAAATTGCAACTCCTCCCGCTCCAAGAGTTGTTGAAGTTCAGGGGCCACCGAAGAAGGTGGACATATTTGCGAATCTTGGCAAGGAAAATAAGAAAGAACTGGAAGAATTCATCAAGATGAAGGTTCAAAAAGAATACACCATGCATTCATTTGCCGCCAAAGACTTCTCGAATATGAAAAATATGCGCGTGTGGTATGAGGACAAGGTAAGTTTACTTTTGCTAACCTAGCCTTCCAAACTACTCCATGAAGAAGAATCTACGCAACAGATGTGTAATCTGTTGCAAAAACTTGGTATTCTATTGCAACATAATACACATCTGTTGCATAAGTTACGTTGGCTGGGCAATATGTGAACTGATTCAGAGAACCCTATTCATCAGATTCTTTCCACTGTGTTTTTATTCTTTATAATTACTAACTTGTTTAAAAATTATCTTCTTATACCATAGTATGTTGATGAAATTCTCTACCTCATGAGGGGCAAACAATTAGCATACCCGGATGCTTATGATGATGCCGATAGGATAATGGACCTCAACTTCTACAATAATTTCAAGGATAGGTACACTAAAATCTGTAAGATAGCTGATTCTGGTGGCCCGGCATTTGATCAATTAGTTTCTATGTTCCAATGGGATGAAGAAGCAATTAAATATGTTAGAGGGAAAAGGTCATATCCACATGGTAAGAGCTGGACCAAGGAAAAGAGAATCCTTGCAGTCATAAACGTGGATATCACATATTTTATCACTATTAAGATACTACTACATAAGGGAAAGATTAAGGTTTATGACTGCAACTTACCTGTCTTCAGCGAGAAGACGTTTTTAACCCACATGTAGCCACTCTTGAAGTTGTTGCCCAAGTTATTGACGCAGAGTAAGATGATGGATCATTTACCGTCTGAAGTCTTGGCGAAGGAATCATGGGATTTTGAAGGTCGAAATAAGAACATCCAGCTCCCAAGAAATAGAACCAGTGCAGTGTGTGGGTTGTACTCGCTTGCATACATCGAGTGTTTGCTGATCGAAACATAAATGACCGTTGTGTGCGACAACATTGTGGGAAGAAGCAATGGGTCTGGGCATATGGGGTACGAACTAAATGGTTGCAGCCCGTGTATAAAAAAGAACATGTACAATGACAGAGACGAACGCAATAACAAATTTTTATTTCAAGCCAATTCACTTTACATGTAGTGGTAATAATTTTTATCTCTGGCAAAGTTGAATTTTTATAATGCAACAAATTTTATATATATCGTAACAGATATAGTACATGTTGTGACAGATTGATTATCTTTTGGAATAGGTTGGTCATAAATTGTGTTATGCAGATATTCCCAGTCTGTCTGTCGCAATAGGCATACTATCTGTTGCAACATATAATCTATCTGTTGCAACTGATCGGTAATCTATTTAAAAGGTAGGAATACCTGTTATATAATTTCCAGCAGATAACCTACGTGTTGCATCTCATGTTATAACATATGTCTAAATCTATCTGATAAGGTATGCCGTCTGTTATAGAAGATGTATTATCTATTGTGATATTTGAATCTAGTACTCCATTTCAATTAACATGTTCAAAACTAAGGATTAAATTATAATCATAGACAGAATAAAATAAATCAAAGCCTTCGAAAATTACATAAAATAACTCAACAAATAAATGAAATGTAAAAAAAATTATTATGGGTACAAACGATCTACTCTACAAATAAATCAACAAGTTAAACCAATGAAGATAGCTTATTACATTGACAGACACAAACTATAAGGATCTAATCAATATGGACAAGTCGTTCTTCATCCGGTGCAACAGAATTTATCTTTGGTCATCATGGATCTTTAACATCGGTTGCGTACGGCTTTTGAACTTTTGTTTTTCTATATTTCCATAAAAGAGCAGCATATCTTTTACGGAGTAATCCGGTATCAAGTCCATCATTTGGTACTTGTAATCCATCGGTCAAATACTCGGCGCAGGCAGCAACAAAAGGACCGCAATCCCTGCGTTATAAAAACACAGATAATCCATATCTTTCAGTTCATGCAAGCGTTGTGAAATTTGTGAAATGAAACTAAATCTTGACACTTTAACTTACAGGCTACCAATGGTTTGTTGAGTAATTCCTTCAACATATTATACATCAAATGGATTAGCAATTTTACCCCGGTATGTTTCAATCGTCGACCAATCAGTATGAACCTTTTGGTCCAAAAAGCCACTCATATCAAGGTAAGTAGGCAATATTTTGGCCAGTTTTTGTATCTTAGACGACGGCCCGGAATGTCTCCTTCATGACACTGAGTCATAAACTTGGATACGCCTCTTTTTTAGAATGACGACAGCCAACACCCAATGGAATTCATCATCATAATTGATTGGGATGTACACTTTGTCAAACAAATGCCAAGGTAAGCCAGTCGGAATGCTAAAACCTTTGATGATGTTGATTAAGCATTCCTCATTTCAGAAAACTTTCGATTGTTGTTGACAATACCTATCGTAGGCATTATTGATGTAAACTTTGTACAAACAATTGCCTATCATGTATATGTATTGTTCTTGTATTTGCAACTTGGCCTTCTTTCGGGGGTAGTAAAAAATGACATCGATGTGCTACACATATTATCAAATATTTTGGATTACGTGATGAAAAAATCAATACGCAGATGCAATTAAATAAAGTATTAATTAATAGTAATATGTATGGCATTTAAACCTCATCATTCCAGAAAGTTTGGGGCTGTGACATCAAATAGAACCAATTCTTTATTTTGAGATATGCAACAACAAAGTCGAACATATCAAAACCAAGACTCGATTCATCCACTTTGCAGTGCTCGTCATTTTATTTTCTACATGATAATTTATATGTGTTATTGTCAATTTCTCACAACAAGAATTGTATAAACCAATATCTATAAAATTGATTTATGTACCTGCCGACATGATGCTTTAACAGCCCATCAGCAATCTATCTTGAATAGTCGTTGATCAACTGCGTTAGTTTTTTTAGAGCCTAGTCCGAGATGTTGAACCCTTCAAACGGGTAATTTTTCTATTCTCCCAAACTGACAGGCTCCACTTTTTCTTCTTCTTTGGAAGCTGTTGATAGATTATCACCTGTGATATTTTGCTCTTCAACAGTTGCTTCTACTGTGACATCCACATGGAAAACCAAAATTATAAATGCTAAGTAGGGATATACAACAGATTATATATCTATTGCAACAGATGAGTCATATGTTGCATCAGATGGATTATCTATTGGGACAAATTCAAATAGGTAAATCAAAGTAGTACGATAATTTTGAATAGATAACAAATCGGATGCAATAGGTTAGACAACAGTTGCAACATATATATATATATATATATATATATATATATATTTAATAATTTTTAGCAGATATATCATCTATTGAAACAGATATGTGCCTGTTTATTTTTTGGAACAGATGATGTACATTCACCTTCTTTAGCTCATGATGCTCTCCTGTGGCCCTTGCACACTGAACATCGGTGTAAGACAAAGATAGAGGTATTGCAATCTTGATTTTTTTATGCTTGATGATGCCTTGGAAGTGTATTTCCTTATTCTCTTAGCTGCCTTGATCCCTAGTGGAGTGTCTGGATACGAAATCCTCTTTGATGGAATGACACCCCTTTTAGATGCCATTTCCTTTATAGAAGCAGTTAGTGCATTAATAGCATTAATTGCTCCATCGTATTTTTCCTTGTATTTTTGACATTTGCATGCAGAACATTCGGTAAATGCAAAAAATTCTGGACAAAAATCTGTACAATCATTATGATAATAATCATAATGGCTTGTTGTTTTAAAAGCTGTAAGAGGAGCATCATTAGCCCCACCCTCTAAAAAAAAATTTCTTGTGATGGTTGTTGCCCCAAACAATTCTATTTTTATTCCATCAATGACCTTAGGGTCCGATAAAGTTTGCACATACCATAAATTAAGAAAAAATGGCATCTTCAACTCTCGGTTGGTCAGAACAAGCCACGGATGGACAATCTAAAATAAATCGGTACAGATATTAAGAATGTTGATGAAATCATTTAATCATTAATTAAAACAAAAACTTGATTAGAATTGGACTTACTACTTCCTTCAGGGGATTGAAAAGATTAAGAAATTTTGCATTTTTATCAGTGCCGACAACCATCTCAGAATTCATGGACAGGAAACTTCTTCCTGGTAGTTCATTTACTGTCTCAAATAAGGAATGGCTTTAAATGCCCAAGCCTATAACATAACGTCAATAAATCAAAAGCATTATTGAATAAAAAAATGATGAATCATATCATGATAAAAGAAATATTTACCATGAAGGCCCATGGAAAGCCATATAAGTTGACTATTTTTGGCGTTAACGGAGTCAACAAATATTTGACAGTCATTTTGAACCTTTCATAACCCCAAGGATAGTTGTTAAATGCCTCAAAATCCTCGGAGAGATTTATTAAATCAAGGCTTATGCTGTTGTTAACGTCTCTTGCCCAAGGAACATTATGTACAAACCAAACCAAGAACAATGATTGCTTGTGCTTCTTTGAAAGTCCTTTACTTTTCAACGCTTCTATCAGATTTTTGTTTTTAAAGCTTGAACCTACAATGGACACCAGGTCATCACGATCACTGGACTTGCCTTTGCCTTTTTATGGTGTGCCGGGTGCTTTTTTTTTGTCAGAGTAGGTATAACTAAAGAAGGATAAGGAGGACAACATTTTAGTCCCGTAACTATGGAAAACTCCTTCCAACCAAAACAAATAGGCATGCCACGGTAATTTATCCACACCTCATCCATCTTATCTTTGTTTTCATACATAAACCTGCCTTTTAGAAGATCATATACCATTTTTATCTGGAAACGAGCATTGTTATCCTCCGGCAAATCAAGATATTGCCCAAAGTAGCTTTCCCTAAAATAAGATTCCAATTTTTGTTCTCAAAGTATTTTTTTGAAGGAGTTGAAAGATTTTCCCATGACTGACTTAACCACGAGATCACCCGTTAAATCTGTCGCACCATCACGCTACATTCTCACAGGATAACGATCAATGCTGAAGGTTTTGACCAACTCTTCGGTGGAAGGGATATTAGCATTTGGATTATCTTTTTTGAAAGATTCCTCTTCCCCATTTTCATTATTTTTTGCTCCTGATTGAGATAACGCTTGTAAAGAAAGCTCATCGAGTGGTGGATGTAGCCGAGCTACTGCATTTGTTCCTTTACTTGGACTTGATTTGATTTCGTTTCTTTTGGGAACCATATTATCTTAAATTAACAGGAACATAACATCGATTATAATTGATTAATTCATAACAGTTCCAACAGACAACTAATCTATTGCACCAGGTATGTTATCTGTTGTAACATATAACCGACCTATTGCAACGGATGAGTAATCCATGTAAACCATAAAAACAGATCACGAATCTATTGTATATGGTATTTTATCTGATGTAACATATAACCAACCCATTGCAACGGATGAGTAATCTGTGGGAAGCATAAAAATAGATCACTAATCTGTTGCACCTGGTATTTTATCTGATGCAACATATAACCGACCCGTTGCAATGGATAAGTAATCTATTGGAAACCATAAAAATAGATCACTAATCTGTTGCACCAGGTATGTTATCTGTTGTAACATATAACCAACCTATTGCAACGGATGAGTAAATCATTAGAAAGAATAACACAGATCACTAATCTGTTGCACCAGATAGTTTATCTGTTGCAACATATAACCAAACCATTACAATGGATGAGTAATCCATTGGAAACCATAAAAATAGATCACTAATCTGTTGCACCAGGTATGTTATCTATTGTAACATATAACCGACCTGCTGTAATGGATGAGTAAACCGTTGAAAAGATTCAAAATAGTTACTAATCTATTGCAAAATAAAGAGTAAACTATTGGAAAGAATAAAAATAGATGACTAATCAGTTATCTATTGGATCAATATTGTTTAGATTTCTTCCAAATAGAAGAGTCGTCTATCGCAACAGATGAATGATTTGTTAGATTATTCACCTATTGTATCAGATTTTCATAGTTGCATTAGATTTTCATCTGTTGTATCAGATGTTTCATTAGTTACATTAGATGTTTTATCTGTTGCAATATCATTTTTACAAAGACAAACAACAAATCAATCCAGCAACACCAACACATCACACACACACACACACTAAGAACATCAACTGTGACCAAAAATCAACAACAAATTTGAATCAACAGTACTATAAAAAAAAATGTCAAAAATTAGGATTTTATTCAGTCCATATTTCAATACTAGAAGAGTAGTTGGCTCAAGTTCCTCTGTTTCTTCATAATTTTTTACTTATGAAAAAAGAAATGGGATGACGAAGAACGCGAAGTTGCTGTTGTCGGAGAAGTCTTCACGTTGATTGACCATTGAAAGTTGAAAAGTAACTCGCCCAACTATTTGTCATCGGAGGTTGAAGGGAGAAATTTTGCAAAACTATTGGTTGGGAGAAAGTTGAGAGAAGTTGTCGAGAGAGAGAGAGAGTGGTTGATTTGGATTGAAGAGGGGTGTGGGTTGGGTTGATTTGTATTTTTGAAAAGATTAGAAAGTTTTGAAAATATTAATCAAGTCCACAATTAACTTAATCAAGTTTTCTAATGATGTTTGACCCTTTAAGTTGGTCAATGTCACCAATTCTTCATGCAAGACTTCAAAGACACCTTTCCTTCAATTTTCTCAAGTAACATATATTATTTGAAAATGAGTAAAAAGTATTATAAATCATAATAATTAAGAACTTAATATAAAGTATATGTGAAAAAAATATAAAAAATTTTGATTGACTGTTGAAATTTTATCTGTGCCACATAGATTGAGACAGAGAGAATATTCATATATTATTACAAAATTATGTAAAAATATTGCAAATCGCATAAAAACTTAAAATATTTGACTGACTCTCAGAATTATAGCAGCATCACTTAAATTGAAACAGAAGAAAAAAATATTATAAATCACAATAATTAAAAATTTAAACTATTTTAATAATTTAAATTAAGATAAAAAAAATATATATTGGGTCCATGCTAGCACGGGACATTGATATCTAGTAACATTATAGTTTTAGTAACTTTACCCTAGAAAAAGTAAAGTAACTAGATAGCAAGAAAGATTTGTGATTTTAGCAGATTGCCAGCCGTGTGTCTTAACACACTCTGTAATATTATGGAGTAAAGATTTTGTTCGATCATAGATTTTAATGTTACAATTTTAAATTTTAAATTTTTGAAGTTATAAATTTTAAATTTTAAAATTATGTTTGAATATGTATTTTACTTGAAAAAAATTTGAATCTTGTGAAAAGGAAGTTCCTATCTGAGTTTAGGGGACTTAAAAATATTTAAAGATCAAATTTTAAAATTACATGGATAAATAAATATTTAAAGATAAACTTTTAAAAACTTCTTAAAAAGTCTATGGTGGAATGCTAGCCTAGTTTCTCCTTTTCATACTTCTCAATAGATTCACACGGGTTGTCTAAATGTTTAGTATAGCTGAGGAAAGGAGAGGAAAGCCAATAATATAGCTGAGGCAATTCTTTTTGACATTTGCACCTAATAAGTAGAACAAGGCACATACAAGGCATTCTAAGCCCTAGCATTTGAATCCTTTTGAAAACCTTGTGTCTTGGGTTGAAAATACTTCATGACGAACACCTGTATGGAATTATTCAAAACTTGAGGTGACTAACCTTACAGGATATTTTTCTCGATATAGGTGTAGCTCTCAGGATTCAACAAGCTCTTCTAGTATAAACTAGAAGTCAGAATCTAGCAAAGATAAAAAAATCCAGCAAAATATGGATAACGGGGCGATTATATGCTCACTTTATTCCGATAAGAGACAAAATTACAAGAATATGTATACTCAGCCGAGGGAACATGTAATTATCCTATATGTAATTTTCCATATTTTTTATTATTT
The DNA here is from genome assembly GCF_002878395.1 of Capsicum annuum. NCBI lineage: Eukaryota > Viridiplantae > Streptophyta > Magnoliopsida > Solanales > Solanaceae > Capsicum > Capsicum annuum. The sequence goes on from NC_061112.1 coordinate 100,190,719, forward strand.
TTGCCGTTGGAGATTTTTCATAGCTACCCCAAGTCTTGTATCACTTGTTGAAAATGATAGTTCGATTACCGAGTAGTTCGTTTACTTTTTAGAGCAAATTCACTGTTTAGAAGTCTTCGTTTGTTCCAAATGGCCATCGAGCAAAAACTTCAGTGAAATAATCTTGAATGAAAACTTAGTCTATTCCAGTAGCTCTGGAATATCGATTTTAGGCTAGTTAGATCATTGGTTCGGGTCCCATTGCACCCAAGCCCATTTTGACCTATTAGCTGAAAAGTTCAAAAATTAAAAGATATGGGTGTGTGGCCCACAATTGGTCTAAATTACCTTGGATGGAAAATCCAACTTCACTAATGCATCAGAAACATTGAATTTAGTGGGGTTAAATAGTTCATTTGCAAATATCAGAGTTTGAATAAGCTCCGGAGGTAGAAAAAAAATTTTGACTTTATGTACTAGTTCCATGGAGATCGCGGCCCAATTGAGGGCGATCGCGGCATCTCCAAGACTGGAAGGGAAATAAATAAGCCCTTTAGTCACAAATTTGGCTATTTTCACTACTCCTTGAGGCCTAAAAACCCTAGAATGATGTGTTAACTTCAAATTAAGTCTTGGGTGTGAGTTGGAAGCTTGTTCAATATATATTTCCGTAATTAACAATGAATTTGAGATAAGAATCCATCATTTTCAAGCTTTAATTTCTGATTATTGACTAAAACCCTAATTAGCTTGAGGGCATGATTTTAGCCCAAATAAGTTTGTTTTTCACTTATTTCTTGAAGGTTATGATTCCCTAATGGTGTATGAACGTTTGGTTGATCTTGAAAATATGTTTTCCGTATGTACGACCCACTTGGGGTTTTGGGTATTGTTTTTAAATCTGAAGCACAATGGTGTAATATAGATATCGATGTTCTCTTAATAATGTGTAAATTGTATTTTTAATAGCTTGACACCTTGAAGAAGCTTCTTGAAAGGGAAAAACAAAGGTTTAGCAATTCATGAGCTTCTTTTGGATTTGAGGGAGGTTAGGATTACTTCTTGTTAGATAGAGCTATGATATAGTATAATTATGATATCTTGTTAGATTGAGAAGGGTTCTATGTGTTGGATTGATAGATAGTAACACTTGGGATTAGTTGAATCATTTAGGTCATTTGAACTCATAGGTTGGGATGCTTGACTTGTATGCTAGAACCTTGGTTAATTGGAATTATTGTCTCATAGATAGCATGAGAAGTCTCTAGTTGCTTTAGTTAGTTGGGAGTTACCTTGTCACTCATGTTAAGGGTAAGTTGACCCTAGTTGGATATAATAGTGAAATTGCCTTAGTTGTCATGGGTGAGTTAAGAGTAGGGCGTGATAAAGACCTTTATCTTAGGAATATTGTGGATTGATAAACATCAAATACTAGATTTAGATACCTTATCCTAGTCTCAGGTAAAGGTTAGACTAGAAATGTATTTTAGAGAATTAGAAGTCAGATCTTGACTCACCTTAAGCTTGGACTTATGTAGTTCCGTTGAACACCTTAGACACTTGTTAAATGCATAGAGAATGACCTTGGGAGTGTGTGATAGCCTAAAAGCTATGAAACTCATGAAATGGACTCATAAGATGCAAATTCTAGCAACTAACAAAGAGAAAACAATACATAGAATAGAGATGAAGAAGAGGAATACTTGAAATTTAAAGATAGATAGAAAGACCCTTACTCCTATTAAGTGATTAACACTAGAAGATGTTTCAAAATCTTCAACACACCTCACAAATAAGAGTTCAAACCTTCCTCTTAGGTGACCCAAAGGAAACACTCTTCCTCAAACCACCTTTCTTGCCAAATTATCCACAGCAAGTGAAACCCTAACTTCAAATGTTCTTGGACCTTAGTTTCGGATTCTAAGACCTAAACCTAGAGAGTAAAATTAAAATATAAGAGTAATATCAAATGTCATCCAAGTCTAATGAGAAAAGTGAAGAAATGGTCTATTTATACTATTACATGCCAAATGACAAAACTACCCTTAATGAGGGCTTAGATAGAGGCACCTATGGAGTGTTAATTTAAAGTGTCAAATGTCTTCCTTTCCCTTAACTTGAGGAGCCTATGGAATGCACAAGTTCCCCTCCTTCTTTTTCTTGGTCAAGGCTTGAAAATACTCCAAAAAGTCTTTAATTGATTGCCAATTCTGAAGCCTTAACCCTTATACCATACTTTATGCTTTTGATGCTCCTTGTGCTTGTATCAGTATGTTGGCTAGCCTCAGTATGTGAATTATAGTGATTGCATTAGAAGTGATGCATATGGTAGTTGGCTAAATTATCGTTAATTCTATGAGTAATTATGGATTATGCTATTAACTAGGCCCATAACTATGTTATCACTTGAACCATTGACTAGAACACTATTTTGGACTTGGGCTATGATTATATTCAATTTATGCTTTTATCTAGTAACCAAACTAGAGATTATGCTAGAGAGACCTCTTGTTGCTAACATTACGAGTCATCATACTAAGGGCTCTAGAATGGTATATTTATTGGCTACATGAGAAGTTATTCTATTAATCATGTTGAACTCGGTAATACATTGCAATATTTATGCTATATTTATTCATATATATATATATATGGATAAATTGTCCTTGACGACAAATAATGAGATATGAAGGTATACTTCTCCTTACTTCTCAGTTACTTTAGTCCTCGTGAGCTTGAAGTTTAGTTTATCTCTCGTGGGGCTTGTCATTTATTTTAGCCCTTATGGGGCTTGTCTTTTATTATTGATATATTGATGTGGTGATGATGCTCGGCCAAGCCGGAGTAGGATATATTATGATATGATGATGCCTGACAATGCGAGAGGATATATTAATAATATGATGATGATCGACTAAGTCAGAGGAGATATTGATGCTATGATGATGCCCGACGAGGCCAGAGGATATGGTGATAATATGATGATACCCGGCAAGGCTGAAAGATGATTATTGATATGCCTATGAGCATGTATACCAGTTTGAGTCTGACTAGACCTATGTATAGCAAATATATATATATATGTACATGTTTTTATATGTATGGATAATTGTATGTAATGAGCGTATGATATTGACATTAGGGTGCCAGTTATAATTCACTAGTGTTAAACACTTATAAAGCGGAGTAGTTAATTGGTAATGATAATTAGAGAGTTTTAATGGCTGTATGGTTAGGTGATGAATCAAGACTAGTTAATAAGTGGGAACTATTTTTAAAATAAGGAATCACCTAGTGAGGTATGCTAGTATCAAATAAGGGTTAATGAAGATATTTTGGCTATTAGAATAAGATTTGTGGTGATTTATTGCCTATCAAATGACTTTATTACTTGATGGATAGAGATTTAATAGACTATTTAATAACCCTTGTATATCTAAAATACATTAGTTAGCGATCATGGATGAATAAAAGGATAATGATGATAGTAATGTGGAATATGGACCTATGGTCAATGTTGATATCTATTAGAAATTTTGTAAGATGTCTGATGATGATAAATGCAGAATATGGTTGAATAATGATGAGATTCGGTTATTTTGTTGGTTATTATGTTCTTATTATTTCCTTGGGTGTACTCTCTAATGGTATGGGACGCCATGATGGAAATCATTACTTTATGCACTAGTTACTGTATGGGGGGCAACTTTGTGCTTGTGTAGCTTGTTATTGGGCTTATGTTACTTTATAATTTCAAATCTTTTATTTCTTATGTACGTTGATATTGGCATGTGATAATGTGTTAGGTTATATTATTGTTCCAATTTGATTACTTAATATGTACAGTGATATCAGATATGATTCAGGTTGGATTCTATACCCTACCTTAACTATGTTTATCTTGCAATATATCATCTTTATATCATAACTTAACTCAGTGACCGATGATACCTACTGAATACCCATTATTTTGGTACTCATACTATACTTTTGTACCCTTTTGGTGCTGATTTGAGTACTAGCTGCCTCTGTTAAGTTGGGTTCGTATGGTGTTGAAATTTAGAATATAGGGTGAGCTCTTGGTGTTAACACTTTTGTACCCTTAATTCAGTCTTTTGTATTCGAGGAGGATATATTGACTATTTGAGATCCTTGGGTTGTATTCCTATTACTATTATACTTAGCCATTTATATTAGAGCCCTGTTTATGTATATCTTATGTTCGTTTATTTTAGGCCTAATTGGGCATTTCTTACCTAATTAACCCATTGCTTCAGCTCCGAGTTAAGGTAATGTCTTACCTACTGGCGGGTTATAATACATGTCATCATGACTTGTAAATTAAGCCGTGACAGATTGGTATCAGAGCCTAGGTTTTACCGGTATTATTGGTACAAGAACAGTGTCTAATAGAGTCTTGCGAATCAGAATGTTGACATCCATTTTCTATCTTTGGGAGGATATGGTACATTCTTAGGAGTTCTTTACTTCTTTCACTCATATCATGCTAAGAGTTTGAGTTGGTTTATAGAATATTCCCTTGACTTTATTCTTTCACAGATGGCTAGGACACGTGCTACCTCTATGCAAAATGAGGGTCGACTGAGCCTGAGGATCCTATTTCTCTTTGTGGATAACCTAGAGGTTGAGGATAGCCTCGTGATGTGTCCCCAGCTAGGTACCAAGATAGGCTATCTTCCCCAGACCCTATCACTGAGCCAGAGATTTCTCAGCCACAGCCAGCAGTGGGCCAGGGTCCAGCCCAAACTTTCCTTTCTCATTGCTCAGAGATGCCTTGATTCAACTTTGGGGGATTTTATATGGTGTTCTATCTGATGGTTCACAGTCTACTTGTCATAGTGCCACTAAGGTAGGGTGCAGCCTATAGTTGCAGCTCCCAGAGTTGAGGTTTCTCCTATGCTGATAGTTGTGACCCAGCCTGCTATGTATTCTGAGGAGCAGTAGATTCTTGAGGTTAGCTCCACCTTGATTTTTTGGAGCTCCAGGCGAAGACGTGTATGAGTTTCTTACTGTTTGTAAGGATAGGCTGTAGTTTAAGCCTGATTGAGACTTGTGGTGTGGATTACACCATATTTTAGTTGGATTTGTCTGCTCGTCATTGGTGGAGAGGTTACACGGATTCTAGACTAGCTGGATCTTGTCCCTTATCATAGACTCAGTTCTCTGAAAAGTTCTTGGAGAAGTATATGCCACGCAGCCTTAGAGATCGACTGAGGGATCAGTTCTCCAAATTAGAGCAGAGCTTTATGACAGTTGCTGAGTATGAGGCCCATTTTCATAAGTTAGCCAGGCATGCAACTTCAATTTTAGATTCTGAATATGAGAGGGTTCACTGCTTTGTCAGAAGGTTGAGACTCCTTATTCGTATGGCCACTAAGATTTTAGTTGCCTCAGGTAGGACTTTTGCTGAGGTTTCAAATCATGCTAGGGTGATGGATGAGATGCACCTTGAGAGTCGTAATGTCCATGATAAGATGACTAGGTTTCAGGGAAGATTTAGTGGGAATCATAGCAGTTCTCGACTCAAAGGTGGTAGTTCTCATGTTGGGTATTCTTCACGTCTATCTTTTTAAGCTCAGAGTTATCCTAGTCGAACAATTCAGGCAACTCTTTAGTCTACTGACGGAGGTCAGTTTGGTACTAGTGGTCGCCCTGGTAAGGGTGGTGATCAATCTTTGAGAGGTTCACTTTTGGGTTATCCTAGACGTGGTGGTTATTTTGAGTCAGCCGGATCTATTAGTTCTAGTTCTGCTCATATTTCCTATTTGACTTGTAGACTTCCTAGTCACTATTTGCGGGATTGTCCTAGTCATAGGGCGATAGTCATTTTAGCCCAAGGTGTTTCCCCTATCATAGCAGTTCACCCCTCAGGTAGAGGTGGTTCTCATAGTCGAAGGGGTGGTTATCAGGGTGCTCAAGGTGGTACTCAGGTAGGCAGGAAAGGAGGTCGGTCAGGTGCCTAGCCAGGTGGTGGGTGTGGTCATTATATGCAGTACCTACTAGACCCGAGGCTGAGACTTTGGATGTTTTAGTCACAGGTATGATTTTGGTGTGCTGCGAGTTGGCTCTTGCATTAGTTGATATAGGATCCACTTATTTTTATATATCTACTTATTATACACCACAGTTGTAGTGTACTAATGATTTATTATCTATGCCATTGCGTGTGTCTACTACCGTGGGTGATTCTTTAGTAGTGGATTGAGTATTTAGATCATGTGTTGTGACAGTTAGTGATGTTTGTTGACACCCAATTTTTTCTCTCCGTGCTTAAAATTAACGTTTTCAGGATTTCTAATCGGTAAAGGGGCACAAAATATAATTTTCACATATTTTTTATAGTGATTTAAAATATTATTAATAATCATCCTTTACTTTTGGATTTTTATCAATTTATTGTCATATTTTTACTTTTCATAATTTATTGATAGTTCTCAGTACTTTAGGATTTTTTTATCAATTCATTATCGTTTTTAAATATTTTCTCAATCGTCTGCACACGTACAAGACATGACATTATATTTCTTTCAAATTAATTATATTTTCAATATTTTTTATATTCTTTACATTTCTGTAATTACATATTAATATCGACATTTTGTACATTTATTACAACCCGCAAATGCTACGTCGGATCAGTTATTTTAATACACAGTACAATAGTCTGATATCTTGTCACATCTAATAATGACCAAACAATAATGTCTTGTCATATCTGACAACGACCACACAATGATATCTTGTCACATCTTACAATGACTACTTAGGGACATTATCCTTTGGATAATAACTTTGTCTGTTGGTCAAAAGGATAAAAAATTATTCGGTCAATAACTTAAGAACCAAAGAGTGTCCTATTATAGAAAAGGAGGACACCTTTTTATCCTCTGGATAATAAGGAGTGTCCAATTTTATTATAAAAAGGTGGGGGTGGAAGATAAATATACAAACAAACAAAAAATTGAGTTATCTTTTTCCTTTCTCTCAAAAACACATATATCCAAACATTTTTCTTCTTTCTCCCCTCTCTCAAGAAAAACATACAAACACACACCACACATTTGTTTCCTCTCATACACAAATACAAACACACAAATTTCTTCCTCCTTTTCCAGTTTTTCTCTCAAAACATACACAAAATATGTTCACACATAAAAAAAAAATAGGTTTCTCCCTTTTTCCTCTTATTGTCGACTGCCGAATTCAACTGTCGGACGACCGACAACCACCCAAAATACCGTCACGACTCATCTCCTTCTTCCTTTTCCACTTCTCCATCACTGGCTCACTGGAGGTGATTGCCAACGAGTTCTAACTGAACAACGCCACTACCGGTGTCGCCCCTTTTCCTTTACCCCTCTTCTTTCCTCTTTTCTATCGCCGCTTCGCTAGAGGGGATTACCGGCGAAGCTTTCGGCTGCTTCCACAGTATTGCTGCCCTTCAAACTATTTTTGTCCTTTATTATTTTTTGTGTTTGGTAGATCTGCTCGTACTCTTATTTTTTCGGCATTGCTCCGACGATTGTCGTAGAATCACACCATCACTGTTTATAGTTTTTTCATCTCTGGTTATTATAATTGTTTATTATTATTATTTTCTTCTCTTGTTTGATCTTGCTCACTGTTGTTTTATTATAATACTATGATTTTTATCTTTGATGTGTTGCTTATATATTTGTTAATGTTTGTTAATCTTGGGTCGTTTGCACCCGAAACATTCACTGAATAGGTGAGTTTGTTTTTCTATGCCTTGACTAATTTTTGAAACTATTTTCAGACATTTTGTCCCTTCATTTCTTTGTACTTATCTACACAGATAACGAACAAATACTACACTACTTTGGCCAACGACATTATCTCTCCATCAGATTTTTGAGGCCACCCCATAGCAAAAGATGAATTTTATTTTCTCAAATTTACTTATTTCATATCAAGTACCAATACATGGCCGATGAAGAAATTCTCCGTTGATTTTTGAGGCCCTCCCAAAATTAAAGACGGCCATTACATATATAAATATGTAACAAAAATAAATAAATTTGGGCGATGACGAAATCTTTATAACATCATGAAAATGCAAAGGGTTTTATGATTCGTATCTTGGCAAGGCAATTTAGGATGGCCGATAAATCGAGCAACCACTTTATAGCCGTGGTGTATCTAAAATCTAATCTGATCCCACACTTTAACAAAAATTCTACTTCTTATATATTTATATACATGTATACACACACATAGTTCTTAATTTATTTTAATTTATTACTAACGTTGTAACAACCTAAAAATTTGATGAAATATGTGAAATTTGTGATTTTGTGCGATTTAACTGTTTTACCCCTCTCCATAGTTGCATTATGATATTTTTAGAGTGTGGGAGTGATTGACATAATTTTTGATGCATTTTGGTATCATTTATACAATATTGTAATTTTTGATGGCTTCGAGAGCCATATTTTGGACTTATGTGGATATCTTTGATCCGTGCGATGGATGGCCAAATGGACTATGCCAGCAGCTCTGAAATATCAATTTTAGGATAGGTGGACCTTTGGTTCGGGTTCCGGTACACCCAAGCTCATTTCGGCCTATTGGCCAAAAGTTAGAAAATTAAAAATATGGGTGTGGGACCCACATTTGATCGAAACTGCCTTGGATGGAAAATATGACTTTTCCAGTAGATCCATAATGTCAATTTTAGTGTGTTAGCATGTTTGGTATGCTTTTACGGCTTTTAAATCTCATTTTGACCCTCGATTTGGAAAATTGTGATTTCGGATTTCGGGGATCAACTTTGTGAAAAAAAATTTAGAATCTGACATCGCCATCGTATTTGAAACATCGAATTTAGTATGGTTGTATAGTTCATTTATGTATATCAGACTCCGAACGAATTCCGGGCACCCCGTCGAATTTCGGGGTGAATTTGAAGTGAAAAATCTGGTGTGATACCAGATTTTTCTGCATATAAATACCTCTTTTGGGCCCTTTTTGTTCAATTTTCATCTTGCCTCTTAGGAGTTAAACCCTATAATAGTGTGCGAGTTTAAAGTTTGTGAGAGCTTGGAAAGCTAGATTACACCTTTTTCTTGGTTTTATTACGGATTAAAGGTAAGAATTCACCCTTTTCTTAGTAATTTCTTGATTAATTTCTAAAAACCTCAAAAATCTTAGGGCATGATTTTAAACCCAAATTTCACTCTTTTTCACTTGAATAATGTTTTTATCTTATAATTACTAGTTTTTTTTTACCAATTTAACCTTCAAAACAACTCTGATTCTTGATTTTAACCTGAATTTTAAAAATTTTACCCGGTAAAGCTCAAAAATAGTTTTTATTGGATTTGAACTCTGTTTTTCAATCTATTTAACTTGGGTTTTTAGCTGTAGATTTCTAAAAATATGGGAAACATGTTTTTGAAGTAAAGTTTTAATTTTTCCCTTATATTTTGAAAACCCATTTTGGGGGTCCGTTTTAACTCCGAACCAAAAGTACTCAATATGGGTGTCGTTGGTTTTGTCTTGATGCGTAGATTTTATATTTGATGTTTTTAGTGGATTTCAAAATTGTTCATTAAAATTAAGGTCGCGGGTTTAAGTACAGCGGACCAGTTTCAGCTTTCGAGGTAGGTTATGGCTTAACTCTTTCAGACTGGGTTGGGTAGTAAATGATAATATAAAATACATGTTAAGGGTAGAAACTAATCATGAAAATTGTTATTTATGTGTTTTGCCCATGTAGGGGCCTATATATGTGATGTAGTTGTCGAAATTAAGTTATTACATGATATGTCCAATCGTGTGGGGTCCTATGTGATATTGATAGCCTTGAATACATATGAATAGTTGTATTGTGTTGTTAAAATTTTTAATGTGGTACCATTGGTGTATTATGATTATATTCATATCTTATTGGCATATGAGACATATGAAAATTCATGGATGAAATAAAATAATGAGTGGGTATTGGTTCATGTGGTTATGGAAATGTATCATTGTGGTTGGTTCTGGAAATATATCATGTCGTTGGTTGTGGAAATACTCATTGTGATTGGTTTTGAGTATTATATCTTCATATCATACTCATTCATGAAACATTGGTACCACCGTGGCAATATCTGAGAAATACTTACAACACCTTTTTAAAAGATACTGTAACACCTTATAAAACCTTTTTCAAAAGATGTTCCAGAAAGGAGATATGAGATATATGGATTGTATACAGGTTGACGAACCCCCATGGGTCCTACATCGGGAAGCTTTACCTCTGTAGGTGTAAACGGGGATTATGCGATGATCCCAAAGGTTCTGTGATGACCTCATGCATCATCATCATCATATACTTTGCACTTACTTTATTGTGTTTATGTTGTGTTGTATTACTTTATTGACTTGTCATCTATGTATTTGTCTTACCTTTCTTTACTTGTATTTGATGATCTTGTATCTACATATTCTCTCTTGTTTTATTTATATGTGACATAATGTATACTTGTATTCTGTATCTTAATGTGTTGTTGTAATATATATTAGATATATTAGAACTGTTAGTGCAAGCGGTGTGGGCTACCGTTGTGGGATATTTTTTGATTGTAGATGATGTGCCCTTAGTGTATATTTTGTATGCTTTATTTACTACTTTGCTTGGTCTGCCTATGCTACTTACTGAGTACAAGTGGATCGTACTCCTGTCTACTACACCCTTTCGGTGCAGGTCCTAGCTCGAGTGCTCCTCGGCTTGATTGACTCAGGCAATTATTGGAGCTTTCAAGGTAGCGGTTGGACATTCATGCATTTGAATTTCACCTCTATCTGTCTATATTAGTTATGTCATTATTAGTATTCGGAGATAATTATTATTCCTTTGTGGTTATTTTTCGATGTATTTGACTCTTGGATTGTATTAGTAGTTCTTACACTATTGACACCTGGTTTTGGGTATCATTGGTATTTTGGATAAGTTCTTTCCGTATTGTTGTGATTATTTATACGGTTCGGTTTCATTCTAGAAGCCTTACCTTGGGATATTTCTATCTTCTTCTCTTTTTGTATCAGTTTGGGTGATAGGCTTACTTGTCAAGTTACGCCGTGACAAGTGCCATCATGACCCTCATTTTTGGGTCGTGACAAATTAGTATCAAAGAAGCCAGGTTTTATTGGTCTCAACGATGTAAGAACGAGATTTCTAATAGAGTTTCGCAGATCGGTACATAGACGTCTGTATCTATCTTCAAGAGCCTATAGGATGTGTTTAGGAAACATCCCTCATTTTATTCCTTATCTTGTGAATTCTTTCATGTCTTGTGTTCTGAGTTGTGTTTCACTCTTTCTACGCGGATAGTGTGGCTTACACTACATATTAGTTGAGAGATATTATAAGAAATTAGTGGATATCATTTGTTGGTTGTAGGCTAATTGATGCTCCTGAGTTGTCATGGGATAGTTTGTTGATGCCTTTCTATAGAGATTTGTGCCTTTTAGTTTGAGAGATCGTATGTAGGATGAGTTTGATCATTTGGAGTAGGGCTCCATGACAGTTTTTGAGTATAAGGCATGCTTTCATGCCCTGTCTAGATATTCGTATAATAGCATTTCTACCAAGTTTGAGAAGATTCTAAAGTTTGTGAAGGTTTTAGTTGTCTCTCTTCAGTTGGCTAGATCTCAGATGGTTGTGCTTGGAGCTACTCTTTAGAGTATTGTGGATCACGCTAAGATGACAGAGGGTATTATTAGTGCATCTCAGGGAGGCACCAAGAGGGTGCATCATTTTGGTGAGTTTAGGAGTCAGACCTATCGAGGTAGAGATTTTAGAGATTTTCATGGATACCATGGTAGGCCAATGCAGGTGATTTTATAGAGTTCAGCTAGTGGATCTTCTGGTTCAGCAGTTCAGGGTGGTCATTCAGGCTCAATTGTACTTTCTCTTATTGAGACTGGTTGTAGAGGTTATTATGTATGTGATGAGATTGGCCATGTGGCCAAGGACTGTTCTTGCCGTGTGTTTAGAGCTACTTCTATTTCAGCTGTGAGAGGTAGGGGTTCTACTAAAGGTGCAAGAGGTAGAGATGGTAGAGCCCGTATTGGTGGACGTGGGGCTACTCAGCCAGTTAGTGGTCATGGATATTGTTATGCTATACTAGCCATACCTGAGGCAGAGGCTTCTGATACTGTGATTACAAGTACCTTCCTCATTTGTTTCAGACCTGCATCTATATTATTCGATCCCGAATGGACTTTCTCTTATATATCTGTATATTTTACTTTGGGTTTTAATTCTGTTAGTAAGCTTCTTGCCATGGTTATTCGTCTATCTACCCTGATAGTTGATTCTTTAGTGGTGGATCAGGTGTACCGATCTTGTATTGTGACTTTTGTCAGGCGTGAGATTTTGGTAGATTTGCTTGTATTAGATATGGTCGATTTTGATGTTATTTTAGGCATGAATTAGTTGGCTCTTTATTATGTTATCTCAGATTATTTTGCCAAGACTGCAACTTTAGCTTCATCGGGTATGCCAAGGAAGCTTGGAAGGGTACACTTCATTCGGGTCCTAAGAGGGTCATATCTTATATTCAGGATCGTAAATTGGTTGAGAGGGGATGTTTATCTTACTTGGACCATATTTGTGATACAAGTGTTGTTTCGCCTCCTTCTTTGGATTTTGTTGTGTTGTTCGTGAGTTTATGGAGGTATTCCCTACGAACTTTCCTAGTATGCCTTTGGATCAAGATATTGATTTTATTATTGATATTGATTCAGGCACCAAGCCTATTTCTATTCCTCTTTATAGGATGGCCCCAGCAGAGTTGAAGGAACTGAAGGATTAGTTGTAAGAGTTGTTTGATAAGGGATTTATTTGACCTAGTGTTTTACCTTGGGGTGTGCCTGTCTTGTTTGTAAAGAGAAAGGATGGGTCTATGCGGATGTAAATTGATTATCGATAGTTGAATAAGGTAATGGTTAAGAATAAGTATACTCTTCTTCGTATCGATGATTTATTTGATATGCTTCAGTGTATTACGGTGTTTTCGAAGATTGATTTGTGGTCCGGTTATCACCAGTTGATGATTAGAGCTTTTGATATTCTGAAAATAACTTTTTGGACTCGATATGGTCATTATGAGTTCTTGGTCATGTCTTTTAGGTTGACCAACTCCCCTGCCTCATTCATGGAGTTGATGAATAGGGTGTTTCGACCATATCTTGACTCTTTTGTTATTGTGTTTATAGATGATTTCTTGGTGTATTCCAAGAGTGAGGTTGAGGATGAGGAGCATTTATGAATTGTGCTTCAGAGATTGAGGGGTGAGAAGTTGTATGCTAAGTTCTCTAAGCGCGAGTTTTGGTTAGAGTCTGTTTCTTTCTTGGGTTATGTGGTAACTAAGGAAGGTATTATGGTTGATCCAGCCAAGGTTATAGCAGTTTGTGATTGGGCTGAACTTACTTCGCCCATCGAGATTCAAAGTTTTGTTGGCTTGGCAGGGTATTATCGGCGTTTTATTGAAGGTTTCTCGTTTATTGTAGCTCATTTGACTAAGTTGACTCAGAAAAAGATTTCCATCTAGTGGTCTGATGCTTGTGAGGTAAGCTTCCAAAATCTCAAGGACTTGTTGACTTCATCTCCTATATTGGCTTTGTCCAAGGAGGGTGTAGGCTTTACTATGTTTTGTGATGCTTTCAGTGTTGGATTAGGTGTTGTATTGATGCAGGAGGACAAGGTGATTGCGTATGCATCTTGTCAGTTGAAGCCTCATGAGAGAAATTATCCTACCCATGATTTAGAGTTGTACGCGGTTGTGTTTTCCTTGAAGTTGTGGAGGCACTAGTATGGTTTCTGTTGTGAGATTTTCTCAGATTATAGTAGCCTTCAGTATTTCTTTACTAGCGAGATCTTCATATGAGGTAGCACAGTTGGCTTAAGTTTCTTAAGGATTATGAATTGACTATTCTCTACCATTCAGGCAAGGCTAATGTGGTTGCGGATGCCTTGAGCCAGAAGTCAACTAGCATGGGTAGCTTGGCACATGTTTTGATCCAAGAGAGGCTTTTGGCCTTAGAGATTTAGTTTTTAGCTAACCAGATGGTTAGGCTTGATATTTCAACAACGGGGCATGTTTTGGCACTTGTGGATGCTAGATCTTCTTTGATGGAGAAGATTCAAGCTCATTAGTTTGATGATGTTGGATTGAGGTTGATTCAAGATAAAGTGTTGAGTAGGGAGGATAAGGAAGCCTCACTTGACTCAGATGGAGTTTTGAGGATTGAGGGCTGAGTTTGTGTGCCGAGAGTGGTGATTGGATTAGGTTGATCTTAGAGGAGGCCTATTGTTCTAGATATTCTATCCATCCAGGTGTGACTAAGATGTATAGTGATTTAAGATGGCACTATTGGTGAGGTGGTATGAGGTGAGATATGGCATATTTTATATCTCGTTGCCTTTATTGCTAGCAGGTGAAGTCTGAGCATATGAGACCTAGTGGGTTGCTTCAGAGGTTACCCATTCCCGAGTGGAAGTGGAAATGGATCACTATGGACTTTGTGACTGGTTTTCCTCATACATCTCATAGTTCTGACAGTGTTTGGGTCATCGTGGATCGATTGACCAAGTCAGCTCATTTTATCTGGTTCAGGTCTCATTCAATGCTAAGAGGTTAGCCCATGTATTCATTCGTTAGATTAAGCATCTGCATGGTGCGTTGGTGTCCAATATTTTAGGTCAAGGTTTTGTGTTCACATCTCAGTTTTAGAAGACTTTTCAGGATGAGTTGGGTACTCAGGTTGATCTTAGCATAGCATTTCACCCCCAGACTGATGGCCAGTCAGAGCAGACTATCCCGGTTTTAGATGATATGCTTCATGAATACGCGATGGATTTTGGTGGCCAGTGGGAGCAGTATTTGTCTTTAGCAGAGTTTGCATATAGTAATAGATACCATTCAGGTATTGATATGGCTCCTTTTATGGTGTTGTATGGTAGGCTTTGTTGCTCCCCAGTAGGTTGGTTCGATATTTCAAAAGTGAGACCTCGAGGTGCGTACTTGTTTTATGAGTCATTGGATAGAGTTCGGGTCATTCAAGATAGACTTTGATCGGCTTAGAGTAGGCAAAAGTGTTATATGTTGATCGTAGACTTTGTGCCTTGAGATTTGGTGTTGGTGATCGTGTTTTCCTTCAAGTTTCACCCATGAAAGTGTGATGAGGTTTGGGAAGAGGGGCAAGCTTAGCCCCAAGTATATTGGTCCATTTGAGATTCTTTGAACTATTGGTGAGGTGGATTATGAGTTGGCTTTGCCCCTTGATCTATCAGCTGTTCATCCAGTTTTTCATGTTTTTATACTTCGTCGTTATATTTCAGATGAGTCTCATGTCATTCATTGGGAGTCGGTTCAGTTAGATGAGCGGTTGTCCTTTGTTGAGGAGCCGGTTTCCATTTTAGCTAGGGATGTTAGGCGGTTGCACTCTAGAGTGATCCCTGTGGTTAAGGTCCAGTGGAGACATCGACATATAGATGAAGCTACTTGGGAGGTCAATTCTGATATGCATAGTCCTTATCCCCAGCTCTTTGTTGATTTTTGATATTTCTTTTGTCTTAGTTCGAGGACAAACTAGATTTTTAGTGGCGGATGATGTAACAACTTAAGAATTTGATGAAATATGTGAAATTTTTTATTTTGTGTGATTTGACTATTTTACCCCTCCTCTTAGTTGCATTATGATATTTTGGGGGTGTGAGAGTGATTGGCATGATTTTCGATGCATTTTGGTATCATTTATGCAATAATGTGAGTTTTCATGGCTTCTAGAGACTTATTTTGGACTTATGTAGATATCTTTTGATACATGCGACGGATAGCCAAACAGACTACACCAGTACCTCCGAAACATCAATTCTAGGCCATGTAGACCTTTGGTTCAGATCTCGGTGCACCTGAGCTCATTTCGACCTATTGGTTGGAAAGTTGAAAAATTAGAAATATGGGTATTGGGCCCACATTTGATCGAAATAACCTCGGATGGAAAATCTGACTTTAGCAGTAGATCTTGAATTTTGATTTTAGGGTGTTAGAATATATGATATAATTTTACGGCTTTTAAATCTCGTTTCGACCCTTGATTTGAAAAATTGTGATTTCGGGTTTCGGGGGTCAACTTTGTGAAAAATATATTTTTAAAAAAATTTGATATCGTTATCGCATCCGTATTGTAAAATTTTGTATGGTTGCATAGTTAGTTTATGTATATCGGACTCCGAACGAGTCCCGGGCACTCCATCGAAATCTGGGGTGAATTTGAAGTGAAAAATCTGGTGCGATACCAGCTTTTTCTGCATATAAATACCTCATTTTGGCCCTTTTTGTTCATTTTTTATATTGCCTCTTGGGATTTAAACCCTATAATAGTGTGTGAGCTTAAAAGTAAAGTTTGTGAGAGCTTGGAAAGCTAGATTAACACGTTTTTCTTGGTTTTATTACGGATTAAAGGTAAGAATTCACTCTTTTCTTAGTAATTTCTTGATTAATTTCTAAAAATCTTAAGGCATGATTTTAAACTCAAATTTCACTCTTTTTCACTTAAATAATATTTTTATCTTATAATTACTAGTTTTTCATCAATTTAACCTTCAAAACTACTTTGATTCTTGATTTTAACCCGGATTTCAAAGATTTTACCCGGTAAAGTTCAAAAATAATTTTTCTTCGATTTGAACTCCATTTTTTAATCGATTTAACTTGGATTTTAGTTGTATATGCCTAAAAATATGGGGAACATGTTTTTGAAGTAAAGTTCTAATTTTGCCCTTTTTTTTTGAAAACCCATTTTGGGGGTCCATTTTGACCCCGAATAAAAGTAGTCAATATGAGTATCGTTGGTTATGTCTTGATGCGTAGATTTTACATTTGATATTTTTAGCGGAGTTCAGGATTGTTCGTAAAAATTAAGGTCGCAGGCTCAAGTGTAGCGGACCGATTTTGGCTTTCGAGGTGTAGGTTATGGCTTAACTCTTTCAGACTGGGCTGGGTAGTAAATGATGATATAAAATACATATTAAGGGTGGAAACTAATCATGAAAAATATCTATTTATGTGTTGTGCCCGTGTGGGGCCTATATATGATGTAATTATCGAAATTGAGTTATTATGTGATATGTCTGACCGTGTGGGGTCCTATGAGATATTGATAGCCTTGAATACATGTGAATAATTATATTTTGTTGCTAAAATGCTTAATGTGCTTCTATTGGTATATTGTGATTATATTCATACCTTATTGGCATATGAGACATGTGGAAATTCATGGATGAAATGAAAATAATGAATGGATATTGGCTCATGTAGTTGTGAAAATGCATTATTGTGGTTGGTTGTGGAAATATATCATGTGGTTGGTTGTGGAAATACTCATTCTGATTGGTTGTGAGCATTACATCTTCATATCATACTCATTCATGAAACTTTGGTACCACCGTGAAAACGTCTGAGAAACACTTGCAACACCTTTTTAAAAGATATTGTAAAACCTTATAAAACTCTTTTCGAGGGATGTGTCAGAAAGGAGATATGAGATATGTAGATTGTACACGGGTTGACAAACCCCCCCATGGGTCCTACGTCGGGAAGATTTAGCTCCGTAGGTGTATACAGGAATTGTGCGATAATCCCGGAGGTTGTGCAATAACCTTGTGCATCATCATCATCAGCACCATCAGCATCATCATATACACTGCACTTACTTTATTTTGTTTATGTTGTGTTGTATAGCCTTATTGACTTGTCATCTATGTATTTGTCTTACCTTTCTTTACTTGTATTTGATGATCATGTATCTACATGTTCTCTCTTGTTCTATTTATATGTGACATAAGCTATACTTTTATTCTATATCTTGGTGTGTTTGTTGTAATATATGTGAGATATATTAGAACTATTAGTGCAAGCGGCGTGGGCTACTGTTGTGGGATATTTTTTATTGCGGGTGACGTGTCCTTAGTGTATATTTTGTATGCTTTATCTACTACTTTGCTTGATCGGTCTATGATACCGACTGAGTACAAGTGGACCATACTCATACCTACTGCACCCTTTCGGTGCAGGTTCTAGCTCAAGTGCGCCTCAACTTGATTGATTCGGGCAATTGTTAGAGCTTTCAAGGTAGCGGTTGGACATTCATGCGTCCGAAGTTCACCTCTATCTTTCTATAGAAGTTATGTATTTATTAGTATTCGGAGACAGTTATTATTCCTTTGTGGTTATTTTTCCAATGTATTTGACTCTTGGATTGTATTAGTAGTTCTTACACTATTGACACCTAGTTTTGGGCATCATTGGTATTTTGGATAAGTTCTTTCTGCATTTTTATGATTATTTATATGGTTCGGCTTCGTTCTAGAAGCCTTACCTTGGAATATTTCTGTCTTTTCTTCTTTTCGTATCAGTTTGGATGATAGGCTTACTTGTCAATGTACGCCGCAACAAGTGCCATCATGACCCTCATTTTTTGGGTCGTGACAAATGTGTTTGTATAGGTTCTCGAAAATACTTATCAAAAAATAGCATTCAAAAGGAGAGTTTGACTTTACGTTTATATTTTCGCATTATTACAATTGTTCAAACAGCATTCATCGTGAAAACTTTACTTTGGGTGTCGGGCAGGGACATTCTTTACTTACATATTTATTAACGCATGTTTAGGCAAACTTAGGCCGTTTACACAAACATTAAATTAATCAATTAATCCATACATTTACATCATACATATTTTATAGTTTTTCTTTTCAACTAAAATCTTATTTTTTCTCTCCGTAATTATTTGTAAAAATACTTTTTTTTTATACTACATAAAAGACACTTTTTCACATATCATTAAATACTTTTGTTTTCACAAGTAATTTGTACATTTTTATACATGCCTTTTACATATTTTCATAACAATAAGTTTATTTATATACTCTATGCACATACACCTTTTACATTATTTAAATATTTATACCTCCTCTCTCTTTAATTAATTTACTCTATTCGGGTACCACATTTATGGATTCTGAAGGGTGTCTAACCCCTTTCCTTCGGAATAATTTGAACTCTTACCTAGAATCTCAATTGATTTTTTGCAGACAAAAACATTAGTCATATGTGTTAATAAATAAATAGGCTTCCTTAATTTTTCTTAAATAATTAGGTGGCGACTTGGTATAAATATAAATTTATTTAGAATCCATAAATAAATAGGCTTCCTTAATTTTTCTTAAATTTGTGCTGATCTTATTCTTCTGGATATGCTGGATTTTGATGTGAAATTTGGCATGGACTGGTCATCCCACTATCATGCGGTCATGGATTGTTTTGCCAAGACCGTTACCTTAGCCATGTGCGGCATACCCCCAGTTGTGTAGTAGGGAGCAGTTAGCTGCGAGTTGACGGGGGTTATTTCTTATGTTTGTACTAGGAGACTTATATCGAGGAGATGCGAGTCTTATCTCGCTTATATTTGTGATACTCGTGTGGAGAGTCCATCGCTTGACTTTGTTCCTGTTGTTTGTGAGTTTTCGAATATGTTTCCTACTGACCTGCCTGGTATTCCCCATGTCCATGAGATTGAGTTTGCTATTGACCTTGAACCTGGCACCCAACCTATTTTTATGTCACCTTACCATATGGCTCCTGCTAAGGTTAAGAAGCTGAATTCTCAACTTCTGGATTTTCTTGGTAAGGGTTTTATTAAATCGAGTGTGTCCCCTTAGGGAGCTCCTGTATTGTTTGTGAAAAAATGGAGCTATGGTTATGTGGATAGATTATAGGAAACTTAATAAGGTGACGGTGAAGAACCGTTATCCTATGTCTCGTATTGATGATTTGTTCGACTAGTTTCAAGGTGCAACTGTGCTTTCTAAGATTAATTTGACATATGGTTACTATCAGTTGAGGATTCGAGCTAAGGATATCTTGAAGACATCTTTTAGGACCCGTTATGGTCATAATGAGTTTTTAGTGAGGCCTTTTAGATTGACTTATGCCCTAGCCGCATTCATGGATTCGATGAACCGTGTGTTCAGACCCTATCTAGACTCCTTCATTATTGTGTTCATCGATGATGTCCTTGTGTATTCGAGGAGCAGTGAGGAGCATGTATAATATTTAAGGATAGTTCTTCAGACTTTGGGGACTATTTGTTTTTCTCAAAGTTCTTTAAGTGTGATTTTTGGCTTGAGTCGGTGATATTCCTTGGATATATGGTGTCTAAGGCTGGTATTATGGTAGACCCAGATAACATTGAGGCTATTCATGATTGGGCTAGGCCTACATCTCCGGCAGAAGTTCATAGTTTCATTGGTTTGGTCGGTTATTATAAGTGCTTTGTTGAGGGCTTTAGGAGTATTTCATCCCCTATGACCAGATTGACTTGAAAGGAGGTTTCTTTTTTATGGTCTGAGGAGTGTGGTTTAAGCTTTAGAAATCTCAAGGACTTTCTTACTTTAGCTCTGGTGTTAGTATTTCCAGTTGAGGGTGAGGTATTCACCATGTTCAATGACGCTTCTAGTTTTGGTCTTGGTTGTGTATTGATGCAGCAGGGTCGTGTCATTGCCAATGCTTCTAGACAAGTTAAGGTGCATTAGCTCAATTACCCCACCTATGATTTGGAGTTGGCGGATCTGTATTTCACCCATGAAGGATTTGATGAGGTTTGGAAGGAAGGGCAAGCTCAATCCTTGATATATTGGTCCTTTTGAGATTCTCTGCACAGTTGGTGAGGTGGCCTATAAGCTATATTTACCTTCGTATTTTGCTATCGTTCAACCAGTTTTCCATGTCTCTATGTTGCAGCGGTATATTCCTGATTTATCTCATGTGCTTAGATGGGACTCAATCATGTTAGATGAGCATTTGACCTTCGTGGAGGAGCCTGTGCTTATTTTGGCTAAAGATGTGAGACAGTTGCACATGAGATATTCCTGTAGTTAAGGTTCAGTGGAGGCACCACCCAGTGGAGGAGGCCACTTGGGAGATCAAGAAAAAGATGTGGGCCCAGTATCCCCACCTATTTGAGACTTCAAGTACTTTATCATCTTTAACTTTCGGGGAAAAAGTTCCTTTAGTAGTGGATATTGTAATGACCCTGCAAATCATTTTCCATATTTCCGATTATTTTTGTCTTAGAGCTTTTCCATAGATGTCCCAAGTCATTTATAACTTGCTGAAACTGATAGTTCAATTATCGGAAAGTTCATTTGGTTCTTAGAGCCGATTTCCCATTTAGAAGTCTTTGCTAGTTCCAAATAGCCACCAAGCAAAAGGGTCAGTTAAACGACCTCAAATGTAAATTCCAACTGCATCAGCAACTCTGGAATTTTGATTTTAGGTTACTTAGACCTTTAGTTCAGGTCCCACTGCATCCAAGCTCATTTCAACCTATTGGTCAAAAAGTAAAATATTAGAAGATATGCGTATGGCGCCTATATTTTGTCTAAACAATCTTGGATGGAAAATCTGACTTCACCAATGCGTCTAAAATGTCGAATTTAGTGGGGTTACACAGTTCATTTGCAAAATCCATAGTTTGAATGAGCTCGAAGGTCGAAAAAAGTTTTAACTTTGTTGTACTGGAGCCATGACCATCATGGTCAGGCCAATGGCAATCGAGGCATGGAGATCGCAGCCCAATTGAGGGCGATCACGTTATCTTCAAGCCTGGGGGCGGCTATAAACAGGCCCCTTAGTTGCAAATTTGGCTATTTTCACCTCTCCTTGAGACCTAAAAACCCTAGAATGATTTGTTAACTTCAAATTGAGTCTTAGGTGTGAGATAGAAGCTTGTTTAACATATATTTTATTGATTAACAATGGATTTGAGGTAAAAATCCTTCATTTTCAAGCGTTAATTTCTTGATTATTTTATCAGAAACCCCCAATTAGCTTGAGGGCGTGATTTTAGCCCAAATAAGCTTGGTTTTCACTTGTTTCTTGAGGGTTATGATTCCCTAATGGTGTATGAATGTTGGGTTGATCTCGGAAATGTGTTTAACATATATAGGACCTACTTAGGAATTTTTTGTGTTGTTTTTGGACCCGAAGCATAATGGTGCAATATGGGTATTGATATTCTTGTAATGATGTGTAGATTATGTTTTTGATAGCTTGGCACCTTGAAGAAGCTTCTCAAAAGGAAAAAATAAAGGTTTAGCGGTTTGTGAGCTTTCTTTGGATTTGAGGTAGGTTAGGTAATTTTTGTTAGATTGAGCTATGTTAGAATATAATTGTGATATCTTGTTAGATTGGGAAGGGTTCTAGGTGTTGGATTGATAGATGGTAACACTTGGGATTAGTTGAATCATTTAGGTCATTTGAACTCATAGGTTGGGATGCTTGACTTGTAGGCTAGAACCTTGGTTAATTTGACTTATTGTCTCATGGATAGCATGAAAAGGCTCTAGTTTCTTTAGTTAGTTGGGGGTGACCTTGCCACCCATGGTAAGGGTAAGTTGACCCTAGTTGCATATAATTGTGAAATTACCTTAGTTGCTATGGATGAGTTAAGAGTAGTGCATGAGAAAAACCTTTATCTTAGGACTATTGCAGCTTAATAAACATCTAACACTTGATTTAGATACCTTAGTCTAGTCTCGGGTAGAAGTTAGACTTGAAATGTATTCGGAGAATTAGAAGTGGGATCTTGACCCACCTTAAGCTTGGACATATGTAGTTCCATTAAAGACCTTAGACGCTTGTTAAATACTTAGAGAATGCCCTTGGGAGCATGTTGGCTAGCATCGGTAAGTAAATTATGGTGATTTTATTAGAAGTGATGTTTATGTTAATTGGCTAAATTATTGTTAATGATATGAGGATTAGAAAAGAATACTAATAAAGAATCTGAAGAATTAGAAAAGCAAAAAAAAACCTATAGCTGCTAAATGCTGAAAAGAGAGCTGAAAAAAAAACTGAAAATACAAGAACTCAAAAGTTATCTAGGAAGGGGTTTGTAAAAGAAAGATGCTCAATTTGCAAAAATGACGGTCATAATGTTAGAGGTCATTATAAATGGGCCAAAAATTTTGGTGAGTCATCTTCAACTCAACCTGAGGGGGTATAAATTCAACTAAATAGAATGAAAATGATGAATTTTGGGATAACTCTCAGTTGTGGATTAACTCTCGGATGGATTCGAACTTAACTCAGGTAATAAGTTCTCTATCTGTTTTATTTCATTTATTTTAGTTTCTTAGCTTTTTCTTTTTCTTTTTGTTTCAGAAAGGTGCACAAATTATGAAATCACTTACTGCTGAAGTACCCGATGAAACATTACATATTGCGGATGAATTTTTAGAGATATTGAATAGACTAGATGGACATGGTGCTGATTGTGAGACCTTTGTGCATGTTACCGAATTACCTGCTAGACCTTCTGTATCGAAGAGTGACGAACATCTTAAAAGAAAAGCCATACCCAATTATGTAGTTACTGCTCAGAAGAAGAGTACTGCTCAAAAGGATCCAACTGGTTGGATCCTTCGTTGAATACCCACCATTGGGTCATTTTGCTGTGAGAGACATGAGGCAAACTTTTTCTATCGGTGTTGTTAAAAATATTGACAAGAAGATCCAACTGGTGCCAAGTCACCAAGGATGTCCAGAAGAAGGGAAAGTGAATAGTGCAGTGTAATGCTGGTGTTTTCAATGCTAGTATGTTATGTAGACTCTATTTTATTTAGATCTGCTATATTCTGGTCTTTGATTTACTGTCTAAGTTCTAGTTCTCTGCCTTGTATGTCAATTAACAATTCTCAATTGTTTGTGGGATTTTGTTTAGTCAATGTATTTCAAAATTTCCTCATCTCGCTTTGAGGTTTCTTTTCTCTAATCACGAATGGTCAATCTTTTCTCCTGATTTTCATGTTATGCAGGAGCTATTACAAGTGCACAAATGTTGGAGCTATTCACATTTTAGTATGATGCTAGTACAAGCAGGAGCAGTTGTAACACAATATGGTATTGTACATAGTGGCATGAGCCAACTTGGAGCTATAGATAATCGTGTTCGAGGACCTAGTTTTGAAACTTTTTCTTTACAGCCTTCTACTCAGTCTCTCCAAAGCTACGGAAAGATACTCCTTGTCCTGTGATCATGTCTACCATCAAGTATAAGCTTAACAATAAGATCCCACCATCTATTTCCCCCCTGCATCTTAGTGGATTACAAAGATATCTCTAGTTGAAGTATAGATATCCCCCCCCCCCCCCCCTCACCTAGTGTTCTTTACATAAGTACTAAAAGTTATCGTCATATCTTTGTACATATGCCTAGAGTATATTAGGAACTGGAACAATAGTGGGTGACTGAGCAAATGTCTATAAAACTTATCTATGACATTTTCTAGAATTTATGATGAACTTTTCCAATGTATTATATTTTTTATAATTAGGATGAGGGTACTTTTTGAAATTGTTTTGGTCAAAGATAATATGCTAGCGCATTTTTGCGAATATTCATTTGAGAAATTTTTTACTATGTAGGGTACAACTGAAAATGGTGTGTAAGATTTATTATTTGCCTGATTGCCTAAATATGATTTGATGTTTTCTACTCCACTTAAGTTTTAGCATGCGGCACAACCAACAAAAGGTGTAAGGATCCATTATTCTACTATAATTTAGTAGTTAAATATAAAAATACAAACCTTTCAAAATTCGTATATGATCCTCGAAATTCACTTTGTATATGAATACAATGTATATGAGCTCCAAAATTAGAAAGACCCTTGAAATAGAACTTCCTTGACTTAATTAGAGGCATATCAAAACATTTCTCAAAGATAGTTGGATCTCTCACATGAATAAACAGAAGAAAAAATGACAACTTTTTTGAGCTAGCAATACAATGCACAACGTGATAGATAAAAACATTGATTAGTGTCTTATGGAACAGATTCTAACAAGATTAAATTATGGTGCTTTCAACTTAATACCAACAGGAAAAAAAGCTGCTTCTATCTCTTACCATTATCAAGATAGAAGCTACATAAACCTATACTTATGGTAGGATGACTATTTCTAGGTACAAGAAGCAACCAAATCGTTATTCATCCAGCCAAGATAAAGAACGCCATTCCTCACATCAAGCATATAACTTTGGTAGTAATTCTCCAGTATGGTCTTAATAGTAGCATTGGCTGAGGAACTTAACAGATATGGTTTAAAACCAGCCATAGAAAATTGTGACCTCCACCTTCCAAGAAGCTCATGACGCTCAACTCTCTCTGCCCCTTCACATGCTAGTATGTTCACAATTTTGTGAGCCAAGCAATGTTGCTTAACATTGACTCGTTCTTTATGGTCCCTAGGTAGATACACGTCTATAGACTCGAATACGGATAGGTAGTAGTTCAGTGTCTCCAAAAATGAGAAAAGAATTGGACTGTATTAGTGTTGGACTATTGCTCCACTAAAGTAACTATCTTGGGAGATAAGCTTTTAACCATCCTCAGAATTTTGTCTTTGTGATTTTGAGTTCCAATACTCTTATTGTGCATATGGTGTAAAACGAGAGCAAAGTTGACTGCCAATGGTTCCCTAGGCCAAACATTAAGATTCTTGATCTCAACATCAGAACAAAAAACAACCACGGGATGAAATTCAAAAGGTATGTTGCAAGATACAACAATGCTGATAACCTCTGACCTACAATTTCAATCCCCCCTCCTCTGGCGTAATCTGATATGGAATCGTCAATTCTTGTGATGTGGATTCGCGGGGGTCGACCAGGCCAGGCTGTAAGAGCATGGATTAAGGAGATCTACTGGCTACCCTGAGCGACGAATTGAGTTCTCATTTTTCATGACATTAACTACTGCACCATACAAATATCCAAACTTGAAGTACGGACAAATTTCATAAAGCAAGTGCATGTATGAGAAAAGCTCAATGCTAATAGGCTCTTTGCACCTTAAGGCCTTATAGATAGAGCTTCCCAAGGAGACTAATTTGGTAACTAAACCTTCCAGCATATACGCTCCTAAACATTGCATTGGAGACCCACAAACGAATCCCACTGTGCGTAGTTCTGACTTTAACCATTCAACTATAATCAAATTATTCTCCGTTATTGCTTTAGCAGAAGCAATTAGAACTTCTTTCAAGCATTGGTTGTTGTTTGAAAAGTTAACGGAAGGCAAGAAAAAAGAATCTTAATACTTTATAGGTTGGTTATTGAATCTGTTAAACTCGTTAGGTTGGTTATAGAATCTTGATACTCTATGGTCCAACCCCAAGCCTGTAGTCAATACAAAAAATAAAAAAAATAAAAAGTTAAAATCGATGTCGATTTCAAGACAAATGAAAATAACTTTAAGAAATTACTCCAATAACATGTTGGAGAGTTGAAAATACTTTATTCTCCTAAAAAAGACCTAAAAAATTACAACAATAAAGAAACAAATTTTACCTCGTTGTCTCTCATTCGATCAACATTATCCGTTTGTGGGAGATGAGAAGCCTTCCCATTCTTCATTAACTTAGCTGAATTTTTTGATTTTTTTTTGAATTGCAGAAGCTTCAAGAAATGTGTTCTGCTTTGTAAACTGATGGTATCTTCTAATGATGGAATAAGGAAGAAAAAGGTTTCTTTTAATCTAAAGGTGAGGTCAAATGGGTCATGGGTTATGGATAATTAAGTATTGGGTCAAATGGGTCATTTTGTTAAGTTTTTAACATTTCTATTAGTTTTTTATTTTTTGAAATAATTATAGAGTTCAATGAGATTATTGTCCAAAAAAAATCACAAGTGACATTAGTGGGATGTTTGTAAAACTTGAGTGCCAATTTAAGGAATGGTATCTTCTAATGATGGAATAAGGAAGAAAAAGGTTTCTTTTAATCTAAAGATGGGGTCAAATGGGTCATGGGTTATGGATAATTAAGTATTGGATCAAATGGGTCATTTTGTTAAGTTTTTAACATTTCTGTTAGTTTTTTATTTTTTAGAATAATTATAGAGTTCAATGATATTATTGTCCAAAAAAAATCACAAGTGACATTAGTGGGATGTTTGTAAAACTTGAGTGACAATTTAAGGAATTTACTTAATTCTTCTAACATCTTTTAGCTGAACAAATTGAAATAATTTTAATTTTTTTTTTTTTTGAAAAGGAAGGAGCACGGGAGGGGGGGATCTGTTAGACGCTTGAAGCTACTATAAGGTGTGATTGATTCTTATTTGTTATGTAGTTTTGGAATTAGGCTCTCCAGAAAGACAATGGGCGTGGGGAATATTGTGAATTTTGTCTTCCCTTTTTCATATTTAGACAATGGGGTTGGGGAATATTGTGAATTTGTCTTTCCTTTTTCATATTTCTCAGTAAATTCACGTGTTGTTGAAATTTTTAGCGAAATAATCCTGCTGCTACAGTGAGGTTATAAGTATTAGGCTTATTTGAAGTATTTAAATAAAAAGTTATATCAACTTTAAATGTCGGACGCCCAAGGCGTAAGTTTCATAAATTTAAGCTCTACATGTGCGCCTCAAGTCGTTTTGTCAATACCTCGCTCTAGAGCGAGTCCCGAAGCAAGTCGCAAAACTTTCTTTTAAAAACTACATGGCAAACCATAATACTAGTATTACAAAAACTATTAATACATAAGTATAATTTGTAAACATAACTGTCCTAGAATACACCAAACAAATTTTAACATAGACTAATTCCCAGTGCAAGAAGGGCAGGAACTAATTAGTCTCGAATTATTCTTATTAGTAAATAGAGAGAGAGAGCGCACTTAAGTGTTTACATGCCTTCATTTTAGACACACAGCACACGTAACAATTGAGTTTAGTACGTAGTAAAAGCTAGCCTACTCAACGGCCAACGACGACAAGAAAAATGCTAATTTCAAACCTGTCTCTTTTCACTTAGCTCATAAATAACCTCATTTAACGCTTGGCATGAAGTTCCACCACCTTTTTTGACTGCATTAATGGCTTCCTCTCCTATCTCTTTCACCTTCTTCCTTGCCTCTTTACCTTTATCTCCTTCCATGAACTCCCTTATCGGCTTTTCTAAACCTTCACACTTCACGAACCCTCTCACTGATCCATTACACGTCTCGACTCTTAGTCCAATCTTGATTTCCTCCACCACCATTCTTGCATTAAGGTGTTGATCCGCCATCATTGGCCATGCCAGTATTGGCACTTTTGCACATAGGCTCTCTTCTGATCAGCCCACTCTGTCACAACAAGCCCCCTGTTTTTTACTCTGTTTTCAAACCCATTATTGACTTCATCTATATTTCTCCTGACTACGCACAAGAAGTTAACTTCGGATTTCTCCAACCCTATTGTAATTTCCTTGTATTGTTCAGGAGATATCTCTGCTTGGGTACCGAATGCCACGTACAAAACTGATTTCCCCATTTCTAGCATTTCGTCAAGCCATTTGATGTATGAAGGTTTCTCTTAGCTTCCCACTTTGGGAGGCTCGTGAACCGCACAAAAAGGTCCAACACAACATAATTTAGGACTAGCGACACAGTTACAGTAGTCTACATAAACAGATTCGAGCTCATAAAAGCTGTTCACAAGCATGCCATAGCTTTTCGAGGTCGCCATGAGTTGCTCCATAACAAACTCATAACCGGGGCCTTTTGGTTCCCGCTCTCTTAAGGGTACATCAAAGTCATTTCTAGTGATTTCAATCCCGGAGAAATCAGGTACTGAAAATGGCTCATCATCAGACACTTCTGTCCTAAGAATTGAAGCAGCTGAAATCGAGAATGCCATTGAAAATGCGCTCATGCCGTAATAGACAAGCCTTGGGATATCAAATTTGTTTGCTGAGTCTAAAGTCCAGCCGAGAAAGTCATCAGTGATCATGAAAGTAAC
The DNA here is from genome assembly GCF_002878395.1 of Capsicum annuum. Classification (NCBI taxonomy): domain Eukaryota; kingdom Viridiplantae; phylum Streptophyta; class Magnoliopsida; order Solanales; family Solanaceae; genus Capsicum; species Capsicum annuum. The sequence continues at coordinate 100,219,582 of NC_061112.1, forward strand.
GGGCGGAAGAGAATCCAAGGCCTTTTCGAAATGGGGTTTCATCAACTTCGTAGCATTGGCAAATGGTGGAAAAAGGGACATGGATGGGAGTTTATCAGTGCTTTCGACACCTGGGGGAATTCCTTGTATGTTTTCAGGAAATGGGATTTGGATGATATTGATGTTGGTGTCTGAAAGAGAATCAGAGAAGAATGGACGATTTGCAGGAGTGGTGAAGATGGTGATGGAAATTTTGCGGGTGAGAAGAAGGAGAGCAAGGTCAAAGATAGGAATTGTGTTGCCTTTGGACATGAAAGGAAACAGAACAGCATGAGTTGTAGAATGAGAAATCATTTTTCTCACAATCTCACTGTGCCACTATGTTGGATGCTTTAGAAACTTTGGTATGATGTGTGCATAAGTAATATTCAGTATCATGGAGGCTTATTGTATAATAATTTTGAGATAAAAGACACAATTATTTTATTCGGTGTTTGGCTGGAAGTATTAGTTAATTTCAGAGAGGTATAGTTAGTTTCGGGCGAGAGGTATTAGTTAATTTTGAGATTAATTATCTCATCATTTATATTACGATGAATTATCTCATAGTATCTATGGTGGAATAACTAATCCGAGATAACTTGTTCCTAACCAACGACCCTACGAGACTTCATTATAGGTACAAAGTAAACCTTAAACAACTACCCCTTGATTCCTAAATATTTCGTCATGTTTTTTTTTCACACCATTTGAAAAAACCGTTAGCTAAAGGTAATTTGACTAATTTATTCCTATTTATTACCCTTTTCAATTTAATACTTCTCTTTTTGTGTTATATTAATATCTCTTTATATTTAAGATTAAGGCAAAGGTAGAAACAAACAACTAATCTTGTTTTGGTTTTGTAAAATAATAAGCATTATGAATCATCTATTTTTATCAAGGATGACAAGTATGTAGAGTAAAAGGAGTACTATATGACTAAAAATCACCCCGTGAAGGATAAATTGAGAATTTTAAAGTTGAATTACTTCAAATATTTAATTAAAAAAAGTGATAAAAAGAATATCTTTTTTGTCCATTTTTATTTGTCCATAATAAGAATGACAGTCACTATGAGACGGAGAGGTGGATAATTTGGGGGGGAGCGGGGGGAGGAGTAGGATGTCACGGAATAGAGGAAATATGCAATTTGAATTTTTCTAGTGTTGCCATCACTATTTAACTACACTAACTCAAGTTCACTATGTTTTCAATTAGATTGATTTCAACAAAATGATCAGTAGCAGTACTATTTTCCAATATCCTCCAGGAGGGTTTTGTCGAAAAGACCTTCTGTGCTGAATAGTGTATGTCCTCACTAAGCTAATTGGGATTTCCATTTCCTATATTCTCTTATGATGTTCCTTATTTATGTATAGGATTATATGATCAGGAGCATCTCCTTTTTCTTCTTTTGGTAAAGAACCTGATAATTAGGGACATTTTCCTTAATTGTTCTTTTTAGTGAGTATAGTCAGAACTTGATTAATGGGGAGGTATGGCGAAGCCCTTTCCTCGTGTATTTTGTGAATTTTAATGAATAAGGCAGGAATCAAAGTCCAATCCCTCATGTCATATCGTATAGCAAATGTAGTCTGTGAAACTGACTTAATATATACATTTCTTTTTAAAAAGAAAAAGATTTTTTGTAGGAAAATTGAAAAGATTTTTTTATAGGGGAAATTGACATTACAACCATTTTGGTCTAAGGCCACACTAACTCTGGACAACACTTATAAAGTGTTGCCTAAAATAGTTTTGGGCATGCTTGTAAAATGTAGCCTTAATTTTTAGCTTTAAGGCACAATAATTTTGACAACGCTTTTAAAGCGTGCTCTTTAATGTTATAGGCTACACTTTATAAGTGTTCATGTCATTATATAATTAGCAACACCTTTTACAAATATGGTTACACTTTTAGAATGTTGTTATAAATGTACCATATATAATTAATGTCTACTTTACCATATATAGTGAATACCTACTTTATCATATATTGTGTATGTCTATTTATGGGAAAGTTACAAATCCCAAGGTTAGTTTTCCCTTATAAATAAAGGGGTTTTCCCTCGTTGTAATTCATCCATCAAGAGAAATAACAATTACTCTCTCTACTCTTGTTCTTTATTCTTTATTATTTTATAACACGTTATCAGCATAAGACTCTACCAAACAAGATGAGATTATAAATCTAAAGGTAATTTCAAAGCTAGTAATTTCTTATGTTATCTTTCTTTTGTTACTAATAATATAATTATTGTTGAATTTGAGAAAAAATAATGGAAAAATTACAAAAACTAGCATCCTTAAGACTATAGTTACAATAAATAGAAACTTTTTCAAAATTACAACTTATAGCAAAAGTAACAATATTTTACCCACTTCATAGTAATAGAAGAATATGTATTTTTCAGTTGTGCATATGTATTTATGAGTAATACATATATATTTGTATATGTATTTATATAGCAACATTTTACTTAAACACAAATACAATTTGTTATTTTTCGTAATGATGAAATTGTTGTTATATAAGTTATAATTAAGGCTACAGAGTTGCTATTTCTGAAATTTTTCCAAAAATAATTGGTTTGGAACCATTTAAGTTTTAAAGTTATTCCTCAAGAACAATATTATCAAAAGGGATGATAATATGTTGGGTTTAAATCTCATCAATTTATGCCTAAGACGCCTTTATATGGGTAAGACGTTGAGTTTGAATCTCAATGCATCATATTGATGATATTATGATGGCTAAGGCAAAATAATGTGTTTTTAATGAAAAGTCATGAAATATGTCCCATTGAATATGCTTCATTCCATGAAGTGAATGTGATAGCAATATATGATAAGTGTGAAATATGGCAACTTACTTTATTCTTGAAGTGTATATGATAGCAGTGCATAATATATCTGAAAGAAGACAAATGATTGAATGCACGAATATACGCGTGGAGGGATAATATGATTATGATCATCAAAAGTGATGATATTTTCACACTCGTATTATGATCATAAGTTATGTTAGAGAAAAATTCTCTAGATCATATGTATGCCTCGATTTGCTCCTGAAGTAGCAATATCATAAAAGAGGTTATAAGCTATCAATTTGATAGGCTTAACACACGATTATATTTCATTCATGAGAATGAGAATTTTAATTGTTATACGCGTAGATCCATTCTCTCGGTGAATGTGATGATATTTAGTGAAACTTATCAACAAACATGAACTTGATTGTGATGGCTTCACAACTCATCTTCGAATGAGGCAGAATAATCGAGAAGAGTTATTATGAAATCTACTTCTAAAGTAGTAAATCTGAAATTTATTCACGTAATAGTAAATATGAAATTTACTAAAGTAAAAAGGTACATGTCATGGTAAAATTGGAGTTTGCTAGAATAAAAGGTCATAAGTTGACATGAACGATTATAACATCCCGAAGATGTGCATATTGAGTATTGGACAAGTAATGAAGAATTAGAAAATTCTTCAAGAATTATTCATGTTGTTTGTTTTCGTGATAAGTTGGTTGGACCAACTAATTATTGGATTGGATCTCTCAAAATCTGAAAAATATAAAATGTGAATAAGGGCTCGTTCACCTTTCATATGATATGTTGAAAAGATGCATCAATAAGATAATCACATGTACATTTATTGTCAACCTGTAGTTTGACATTCATAAATTTGCTTGCTCAATAAAATTGAGTTAAGAGCATAACTTTCAGATTGTGCAATCAAGACAATTCATCTTGATGAAAATGGTTTGGCATTGAATACCTTCAATAAATAGTTAAACCATTGCTGATGAGAATAAAGCTTCATGTGTTGGTATTAAATACTATATGTTGCATACAATAAGACTTGCATGCATTAGACTAATAAATTATGATTATTTCTTTCGTCTCAATTGGTTCAAGGTCAGGAACCAACTATTTCATCTAATAGTTTTGATGTGGTATACAATTAATAAATATACCATGATGCACAAAGATGTATTCCTAAAAAAGATGGAGGATGTATGTTAGTTTTCCTAACATAAGGAGGAGATTACAAGCAACTATGAAATATGTTAGTAATTATCATCAAATCCTCATTCAAAAGATCATTCAAGTCATATGTCGGAAGCATTTATTGACTCAAATTTAATTTCATAGCTAAGCTGCAAGTGCTTCTATTTTGCATTTTTAAAGGACAAAATCTACGCATGCATGAAGCATGGTAGACTAATTAGTTTCAAATGAAATAATCCTTGAAAAGGATAAAGACCAAACAATCATAAGAAGAAGGCAATGTGCTCTTGAAGAGCCTACGACATAACACTTCATGAAACCTATGAGAGGTTCAGGTACCTGAAAATAATGAAGTGATGAGATCTCAAAATATTATGTCACATAGTGAACCGATACAAAATTATATATCATCGATAATATCTTTGATACAATATTGATGCAATATTGTAAAGTATTACGAGGATCCGAATTCTACGTTTATTTAAGCATGATGATGTAGAAATATTTATCAAGTGACACAAAAGGATGTATTTTGGTAAGTATAAAACTTATTTGATTTGCAGTCCAGACACTTGAAGATGTCACACTTGACATGTTGGATATTATCACTTGACAGAAATTCATATGAAAATCTCTAAAGAATTCAAAATGCCTGAAGCATATAAAGTTTCTGAAAAACTTTTTATTATCCTCATAAGAGATAATTTGATGATTTGAGTATCATTGAAACTCTTGGAGAGTTTTTAAAAGCAATCGAATTTTTGCTTAAATGAGAAACATACAAAATTGAATAAGGGTCCATTCTGACCTCAAGAAAAGAATGAGGAACCCCTTGGTTATGAAGTACCATATCTTAGTGCAATTGATGCACTAATGTATCTTGCAAATACTATAAGGCCTGATATAGCCTTTTCAGTTAATTTGTTAGCAAGTTTCCAGTCTCGATCTTATTGGTCATGTTGATATTGGGTACTTATCTGACCTACATAAAGCTCGGTCTCAAATAGGCTATGTATTCATATGTGGTGGTACTGCAATATCTTGGAGATATACAAAGCAGTCTATCATAGCCACTTCATGGAACCATGCTGAGATAATAGTTATTCATGAAGCAAGCCGGGAATGTGTATGGTTGAGGCATGATACATCTCATTCGATAAAAATGTTATTTGAAATGTGACAATATACCCACAATCTTATATGAAGATAATGCAGCATGTATAGCACAACTTAAGGGAGGATCTATAAAAGGAGATAGAACAAAGCACATTTCATCAAAGCTTTTCTACATACATGAGCTCCAAAAGAATGGTGACATTAACATGCAATAGATTCGTTTAAGTGACAATGTGTCTGATTTATTCACCCAGTCTCCTTCAATTGCAACTTTCAAGAAGATGGTGCACAAGATGGGAATGCAAAGATTAAAGGATGTTCTCATTAGGGAGAGTTAATATGCGTTGTACTCTTTTTCCCTTACGAGATTTTTATCCACTGAGTTTTCCTTGTAAGGTTTTTAATGAGGCAACATAAATGTGTATTATCTATCAATTAGACATTCAACGGAGAGTGTTATAAATGTATCACATATAGTCAATGTCTACTTTACCATATATAGTGAATACCTACTTTACCATATATTGTGTATGTCTATTTATGAAAAAATTATAAATCCTAAGGTTAGTTTTTTCCTATAAATAAAGGGATTTTCCCTCATTTTAATTCATCCATTAAGAGAAATAACAATTATTCCTTCTACTGTTGTTCTTTATTCTTTATTATTTTATAACAAATGTGACTATTTTTATTATTTTAAAACAACAATTTATAAGTTTTGTCATTACTTTTCTAAAATTTACACCAAAATATGATATTTCCTTCAATATTTTTAACACTAAAATATTATATTCCCTTTAATTTATAATTAAAAAAATCATAAAACATAATAACATAGCTAGGATTTCTTCTTACTGTTACATTTCCAATTACTTTTCCAAGGTATAAAATGCAGCTGGATATTACTTAAAATTAATTTCAATATAAGTCCTTTTTTTCCTCAATTTTCAATTTTGTTCTGTGGAGCTACAATTTTGTTTAATTACAGCTGAAATCTCGCACAACTGAAATGTCGCACTTGAGCTCCCCTATTAGATCTGTCACACTTGAGCTCCTCCATTAGTTATGTTGGATAATTATAACTTGACGTACTCTAGGGTTTATTCTCATTGATATTGTTTGGAATTGAATATTGAAGCATATCGTTATGATTTCCCCAGAAATTATTACGAAATTGGGTTTCTATCAAAAATTAGATTGAGGTAAGCTCCGATTAACCCTTTTCTTCTTGTTTTATTCTTGTTAATGAGCATTCATGCATTTTTTGGTGAATCTCTTATATGATTTGAAAAAATAAAGCCTTTTTACAATTTGGGCAAAGAGAAATCCTTTTAAAATTTGAATATTCAGGCAAGGATTTGGGTGTGTGCATGTTTGTTTCCAGGAGGTTTGAATTATTTGTTAATTTGTAATACGAAAAGTCTCAGTTTTACAATGTTTATTTAGTTTGTTTGCTATTGTAAGCATGATTAGACTTTCTGTTGATATTGTGGGTGTTGCTCGCATTATTAGGTGTTAACTTTATGGCTAACAGATGATCTTTAAAGGATATATTCTGTGTTTAGGAGTGATCATGTATTTTCCTTTTGAAACTAATGTAATATTTAAAGTTCTGCACTGGCTTCTAATTTCATACGTCGAAGCAAAGATCTTAGTCTTATCACCTACATAGTCTCAGTTTCTAGTTTATTAGAATTTTCTTAGGTTTCTTACTATGAAGCAGAATTCATAGTCTCATTGGTCTGACTTTGGATTTAAGTGCTTGCATGGCTTAGATAGTTATATGTTAAGTTGGCTCCCTCGTTTGTTGTTATGTGGAAGCTCGGGTTGTTGTTGTTTTACAGAGATGCAAAATTTCGTTGAGCCTGATTATATGGTTTCCTCAACTATCTAGGAGTGATAATGTTCAATTGAGCAGAGGATGCATATTTTTGAGTTTTACTTTGTTTTTCAGTTTTCTGGACATATTGGGCTGTGAGACGAGGACTATTATATTGTGTAAGAACTGCTTACCTTGTGTTCATTTGAGGTTATGTCGTAGCTTGTTAGTGGGATGTTGGATTTTATGTTCAAATGAGTAATATTCTAGCACAGATATGTGGTGTACTGGGGTTTGGGAGTTGGGAATTGCAATGTTATTAATCTAACTAGTTTGCTACATTCATCTGATGGTTCACCTATTTCTACTTGTGACCTCTCATTACATGTCTTCAAGTCAGATGAAATCTGTCTGGATCTTTAGGTACGCCAGATAGTAACAATTTGTTATCAACTGCACGTCCTAGTTCATATCCCAGTTTCCTTGTGGCATATACCTTTTCAATGCTTCCTGGCTCTAACTTTTTGTCGATTAGTCTCCATGAAGTTTTAGGATTGTGGATGGTGAGGGTAGTTTTATCAATACCACCTCATAGAAATGTTTCTATCTTAGCTAGATAACTATTTGGCTCTGACAGCAAGAGGATTGTATTTCTCGGCATTCTTTTCAGTCTTGTTATACTGTTTAGTGGACCACTATATGAAGGCTCTTGGACAAATTCTGACACCTTTTGATTCTTTTGATCATCTACGCCTAATTTTTCTAATTAGATATGTTGGATGTAGTTCACTCTTGAAACAAAATGCATCATGCTGTTCTTTCTTCTGGGTGTTAGTTGTCTCAATTGGACACATTTCACTGTCAGCTAACTTAATAAGTTATTCTGACTTGTTTGGAAAATTTAGTTGAGTTGTTTACGTAGAAAAAAAGTATGGGAAAACTTAAGAGGTAGAATATTAGCTACTTGGAGGATACTAAACGAGGTTAGTGAAATAACAGAGCATCTAGATTTTCAATCTTCAATATAGGTTAGATGCTTATTTTTCTGAAAGGCCTGGATTTTCTTGTGCATTAGTGGGATTCCTTGCAGTTGTTATGGTATTGAAAATTAGACTCCAAATGAAACTAAGTGTGCGGCCCCTGTTTTGAAGTGAGTTTCCTGGTGGTGATTCGGTTTTGAGCAGTCAGTTTTGCCTCCTTTGGAAGGACAGGGCCTGATCTACCTTTTGCTGTGTAGGTGTTATCAGTACCATTGTGCAATATTAGTTGGGTTCTAAGCAAAACTTCTTTTGCTTGATTTCCTTTGTGCTTTCTGGTTTGTATGCATCTTTCTAGGTGCATTCTTGAAATGGTTGGAAGCTGGATTTACACAAATTTAGCATATTTCTGCCGTTGCTGCACAAATTTAGCAAATTTCTATTGTTGCTACATGTTATCTTTTGCTATGTATAGTTCCAATTTGTCAAATTTCCCTATTTCACAATTTAAGGTATCTTGCTTGAGACGTATAATACCTTTATTTGGCAGGTGTAGTGTTTAATTTTGATTTATTTGCCTTCTTTAATTTATTTTTGTGTGTGTTTTGTGATGAGCCGCTTTCTTTTCTTTGTAGAAGTGTGAAAGCTCTCTCTGTTGGTGCATGCATCATATGTTCCTGCACTCAGAGAGACATAATTCTAATCAATGGTATGTTTGATATGTTTGGCATTGTAGTAATTAGTAATGTCTGGTGATATGGATATATTTATAGTGAATTAGCATTTTGGGTAGGATCCTTCCATTTATATGTTGATGGAAGTTTTGGTGATCTTGTCATGTTATCTTATTTTAGATGTGTTGGAAATGCATTATGTTTGAGAATTCTTCTCGGCTTTCTTATTGGCAGTTCATCTATTTAGCCTTTTATGGGGCTTCAAATTGATTTTCTCTGTGCAATGTGAGAAGTAGATAACATATTTGCCAACATTATCATTATCAAGCGTAGATAACTATTGTTTTATTTGGCTGATGAAAATGAGAATAAGCATTCAGTCTCTAGGAGCTTTTTAAGTTTTCTTGGTTGTTAGATCTCTGCAATGTTGACTTGGTCATGTTTTTGGTTCTTTTTTAGGTTTTGTCATGGATAGATGGAGACATTTATGACTTTCTCTTGTGAATTTAAAAATTCTATTGTGACAGTGGACTTGAGTCCTTGTCTTACCTTTTTCATCTACCATTTTACTGTTGAGATTAACATTTACAACATCTTTATTGACATTGCATTTACTTTGCGCATTTTGAGTTTCGTGGCCTTTTTCTTTTGTAGGTGTGCCCGTGGGATTATTATTGGTCTTGTTAGAGTAGCTGGCCCTTAAAAAGTTTTGAGGAACTTAGGGATGCAATTTTAGAGTAATTTTGCATCTGATTATCAATTCATTAAGTGAGGGCTTTGTATCTTCTAGTTGTTAAGTACAATTTGAAGCTTGCTTTTTCAATAAATACATGTCGGATTTTTCATGCTCAACTTATCAAAATGAGCACTTCTTGTGTTCTTGATTATTCATTAAAATTTTGTCTCGACTTGCTTGATAATATGATAATGTCTAGATGGGGAACTTCCTGGAAACAAATTAATTTTTTTGGGTATTTTTAATCATCTTTCCATTGCATGTGTTAGCAGAGCAACCTCTAATAGAGATTTACGTTATATTATTTGTTGGCGCTTTACTGAGAAAATTGTTTGGCCAACTTAATTCTTGGCCATCAGTTCAATTCTTGGACATATTTGGATTTGACCTAAAAGTTGGTCAGCCAAGCTTAAAAGCATTTAACTTGTTTCAGTATTGGGTTATTTTTTAAACAACTTTTAAGCCAAGTTGTTACAAACCTAAATAAAGCAAAAGCAACAAGTTGGAAAATCATAACTTCATAGCATTTTATCTTGAGGCTATTCACCATAAGGTTTTAGGTTCAATTCCCAAAAAAGAAAATAGAGTATTTCTCAATTACATTCCTAGAAGATCTTTTGATCTTTCCATCATGAAGAGTCCTCGGCTACATGTTTGTTGAAGCCACAATCAGACTCTATTTGGATTGGTATAGAATGTAAGGCCTTTCTTCTGAGAGAATTACTCAGAAATTAAAGTTTGATGGCATCCCAAAATATTGTAGATTTTGTAAGAAATCAGATCATTTTATGGTTTACGCAGTCGACCTTTTCGTTTCTCTAGCCACCTTTTGCCATCCTTCCTTATCTGCATTAGGATCTTTCACCATTTGATTCATGATCGTATCTAACATTTCGTTCCCGTTATCTGGTTTGGTATACTCTTGCATTTCACTGTAGGGTTGAGTTTTGTTACACTTACAGTCAAAAAGTCAATTTTGGGAGGAGCTTCATTGTTGTGTGAGTCTCAATCTTTGTTTAAGCATTTCTCAGTTCTGGGAAGATCGTCATTGTTGTATATTTGTTGAGCATAATTTTACTTCTAATTGTTTGTTTCATTTTGAATGTGCAGGAACAATGCGGGGGATCAAATTTGAATGGTGGGTGCCACAACTCAACTTGATCTAGATTGAAGTGAATGATGAAGAATTTTTGAAATATTTTGATATACGTTTATATATATTTGGTTTTGTGTGAAACTTGGTACAAATTTTTATTATGTTGTTTTCTACTTAGTATGTAAAAGACATGTTTCTTTGAAATCAAATCTATGCACTTTAATTATTTATTAGCTAATTGGTACGTGAGATTATATATAAATATGTATGTTTACGTAATGTGCTCAGTGATGTATACATTTCGATCAAAATAATTATTTTTCAATTAGAAATTGCGTACTAATATTTTATATGCCTGATGCCATTTCTGTAAAATGTGGCTTGAGCTATTAAATTTTAGGCAATATTGCTACACTTTAAAAGTGTGGTTAAAACATGCTTACACTTTACAATTGTTGTTGTAGAGGATGTATAAAAGGCTACTATTTTGAAATGAGACTAGTAATAACGAAAATGTCACATTTTTTAAGTGTTGTTATAGCGGTGTTACAAAAGGCTATGCTTGCGAAGCATGCCCAAAAATAAAACAAACGCAACATCTTTTAATGTTGTTATAGAGGTGCTACAAAAGGTTACGCTTGTGAAGCGTGCCCAATAGTAAAACAAAGGCAACACTTGTAAGTGTAACTTTATCAAAGAAAAGTATTGTTAATGACAAGCTGTAAAACGTGATCTTAATGGTCATGCTTTTTAAATATAGTTGATATGACAATACTTGAAAAGCGTGATCTTTGATTAAAGGTTACGCTTCTTTAGGTCATCCCCAAAAAGCGTTGTCTAAAGTTTAAAAATGTACTAATCAATGACCACACTTTCTACTATTTTAGATCATACTTTATAAGAGTGGCAATAGTACTAAAATGTCGTAGTGTGAACAGTTACACCAGAAGTATTTGAACCACTGTACTATGCTGGTGTGAACTGCCAAAGACCAAAAAGCAACACAAGTTTACGAATGATTGCTCATGCGTCACAGAAAAAGTGGTTTCTAATACAACTCAATTAAATAATAGTTACAAGCAGTGGGAGAGCTTGAAATATTATTAAGAGATAGAACAATATATATATATATATACTAGACGCTGACAGTTCGTGCTAGTATATATTATTTTTTGTCTCTTAGATAGTTAATTACTAAAATAATTTAAATTTTTAATTACTGTAATTTATAATAGTTTTTCTTCTATCTCAATTTAAGTAATATTAATATAATAATTGTGACACTAATATAGTTTCGAGAGTCAACCAAATTTTTATGTTGACATATTATTTTGTGTCTATTTTATCTTTTTATGAAATATTATTAATTTTTTAATGTTTAGTTGTTCATAATAATTAATTAAGGGTACCATATAGTAAAATCACGATTAAAGCAGCGAATCAGACATATCTTAAATGACTTATAATAACTAATAAAAAGTGATATAACAAAACTACTATAAAAAATACTTGCGAAAAAAATTTAAGTGAGCCTCATAAAAAACGTCAACTTAATTTAAAACATCAAGAGTTAAGTTATCAGTTTATTTCTATTTTATTTTTTTGTTAAATATTGTTAATTTTTTAATACTTGGATGCTTTATAATAATTAATTAGGGGTGATATAGTGAAATTATCATTATTGAAATATTTTCAAATTAGACTTATAAATTATTTAAATATAGTTTAAATCTACTAAAAAATCATAATTAATTAAAATTATTTAATTAGAGGATATATTAATAGTGAATATAAGTAATATTCACAAGTTATCAAATTAGCGTAATATAGAGGTACAAAATTACAATAATAATGTGTCTTGATATCTTTAGTTGTTGTTAACTAGGGTCCACAAATGTGAATTTTGTGATTTTCACAATTTCTATAATATGTTAATATCTATTATGTGTATAATGATTTGAATTTTGACTGCCGTTAATGAAATATATTAAATTATATTTAATATTTATCCAAAATATATAGCTTAAATTTTATTTAAATATAATATTACTTAATTAGAGATCATATTAATAACAAATATAAATTATAATTTGCAAATTATAAAATCGACGTTACATAAGAACGTTAGACGACAACATTAATGCATGACTCTCGTGAGTTGCTGTTAATTAGGATCAAAATATGTGAACTATACGATTTTTACAATGGTTAGCTTAATATCTATATTGAGTGATTATTTTAGGTTGATGTTTACTAGGGTCAACAATTATGTACTCTATGATTTTTATAATGTGCTAATATCTATCATGTCTAAGGAATTTTGAATTTAGACAATCGTTATAGAAATATTTCTTAATTATATTTTAAAACTATTTAAATATGTTGTTCGATTTTTTTAAATATAAAAATAAAATTACGTAATTAAAGTTCATATTAATAACCAATATAATTAATGATTCACCAGTTAATAATTATATTTTTAATTCACCAGTAAACAAATATAATAATTAAAGTACGTAGGATCGCAAGACCATAACATTAACGTGTGACTTTCTTGAATTGATGTTTAACCAATATCGACTTTTTTGAACTATATGATTTTTATTTTGTGTCGATATCTATCATGTCTAAAGTAATTTGAGCTTTGACTATCACTATTGAAATATTTTTAAATTATATATATTTTTAAAAAAAATTCAAATATGTAGTTTAAATTTATATAAACATAAAAATTAATATAGTTCATTAATTAGAAGTAATATGTATTAATAAAAATATAAATAATAGTTCCTACGTTATCAAATCGGCGTAACATAGTGACGCAAGATTACAACATCAATGTGTGACTCTCTTAGGTTATTGTTAATTAAAGTCGACACTTATGAACTATATTATTTTTATAACTTGTCAATGTCTATCATGTCTAAAGTGTTTTAAGTTTTTATTGTTTTTATTAAAATATTTTCATATTATATTAAAAATTGTTTAACTATGCAAACTTTTAATTTTAAAACTCGTAAATAATTTTTATTCTTTTCTTTATGTATTTTTTTTATCATTTATATATAATTTAAGTGTAAGATTAACATAGGGTAATTTTTTTTATCAACTAAGAAAATTTTTATGCAAAATTTTCAAATGTTATGTGACTTCTTTCCTTTGTACTTCTAAAAATAGATAGAAAAGATTTGAAATGAAAAAAAAAAATTATTTGAATTATCATGAGAAAAATAATAGCATAATTAAAATTGTACAACTGAATTCATAATAAAATAATTAACTTTTTGTGCTGGAAATTTCGATAATTGCTTATTTTATGTAATACTAAACTACGAATCAGATTTTAGCAAAAATAAAAGACTAAAATTTATTCAAAATTTATATATATATACACACACACCTCTTATTTATCTATATAAAATAAAGAGATATAAAATTTAAAATTAAATAATAAAAATAAAAATTATTTATAGAATAAAATGCATAATTAAGTAGATATGATACATAAATATATAATGTTAAATTTAAAATTTCAGATAATACTACTTTGGTCACACTAATTTTGGATATATGAGAATATAATTAATTAATTTAATATTTTTATTTTTATTCTACACTATTCTTTTCAAGCAATAAATACTATGCAATCATATTTATGAAAATGATGTTAATTTGTCAATTCTCATGTATTGAAATAGTTTTCAATGTATTGGAAAAAAGTAATAAAATAAGGATTTTAAATTTAAAATGAAAAGGACAAGAATGTCCAAAAGAAAACTACTTTATAGTGTGAATAGAATTTATCACTATTATGATCAAATTATGACCAAAAAAAAAAATTTATCCTTTTTTTTTTCCATGAAAAAATAACACCTCTTAGCTTAAAATGACTCGTCATCTGTGGAGAAGTCCATTTTTCAATAGCATGTAGGGAGAGGTCAATTTTTCGTTAGACTCATTTACAATAAAGTAGCTGCCATTTCTATGACTCATTTATTTGTGTATAAATGTTGCGTCCTTAACTTCCCATTTTATGATCTTAATTGCTGTTTTATTAATGCGTTGACAAGTGTAAACTTTAGGTTCTCAATTATCTGAATTAGCTACAGACAAAATTGATGAGACTATTTAGCATTAGGGTACTCACCATTTTGGGTCAAAATAGTTCAATCGAAAAATCAAATCAAATCAAATCAATTAAATAAATAAATTTTTATTTAATTTGATTTATTTATTTAATTGATTTTGATTTTTCTCAAAACAATGAAGAAATAAATCAAATTGAACGATTATATATATATATATATATATATATATATATATAAGTTATATATGTAATATGTTCATCAAAATTTATTTAAGAAATAAAAATGTACAAAACAAAAAGAGGAATGAAAAGTGTCAAATCAGGTTCAAGCCTAAAGTTGTTATATAAGTGAGGGAGTATACATTTTGGTAATGTATTCTGAATATTAGCTACGCTTTCAGTAGATTTGTCTTAGAAACTTCTATTGTTATGATATTTTGTCCCAATTTAGGCAAGAAAAATTTATGCAACATAATTCCTTTGTTGATTACATAATATTTTTATATATATAATTTAAATTATTTAAAAAATTATTAGATTTAATTTGATTTTGATTTTGATCAATAATCGATTCAAATCAAATCATGCACAGACAATGCCATAATTTATGTAGAAGAATATATATTTACTACAACACTTTCGTGCATCTCATTGTTTTATTAGGTGGTAGAATAATTGCAATTATAGAAAGTACTGCGAAATTGAAAAACATAGAATTAGGTGTAAATAAATAAATTACCAAAGCTTTATGATGTTAAGCCGAAACTATTCACTATAATAACATTTCTCTTTAAATGTTTATTAAGTATGATATATTTATCAAGAAAATTTCATTCATTATCAGTTAATTTTATGTCCATTACATAAAAGTTGTTTTTCTTCTTTCATTAAATAAAAGTCATTTTACTTTACTTGTGTCACCATAAAAGCCACTTTAATCAAATTTTATAATAATATCACCTGAAAATGAAGCGAAAGTCTCAATTAATACATTTATTTAATTAAATAAAGTTAATTAAATTCTCTAGTTTGTTATTGTTTGTATTACTCAATGATAACCATGAATTATTTCCGAGGTTGTCATTGACTGATTGTTTGCTAATGTTTTATTATAACATGACCTTTTTGTTGCGACCATTTTTTTCTTTAGGAAAAATCTTTTTGGCCACAATAGAAAAAAGTTTTGTTCACATTATAAACTAGTTAATTTTTAGATATTTTTATCTTTTTATACTATATTTAAAATCTATCAATACATTATCTATTTTCAATTTTCAATACATTGAAATTGCTCATTAAACAAAGGAGTATGATGCTAAGGACGATGGACTTATGGTGATCGTTATACATTAAGTACGATGGAAGTTATACATTAAAATAATAAAAAAATAAAAATAATTTAAAGTTATGACTTAATTTTTTTTTATGATGGATGAGACTCATGTGTGAGCGTCTTTTTTTTTTTTTTTTAAATATATATTCAATGTGTGGATCCCCTACAAACCAACACAATGCACTGTATTACTCTCCAACATTTCATTCTTATTGTTATAGCATTTTATATATTAAATTATTAATGCACTGTATTATATCACTTCTGTTCGGTAATTTACGGTGTAATTATCATTTTTTTTATTCAAGTAGCTCAAAGTAAAATTACTGTATATTTATCATCTTCATTTTTCAATCATTTTATTATTATACTAGATATCGAGGGGTCCGTGCTAGCACGAACCCAATATATATATTTTTTCTCAATTTATGTGATACAAATAAAATTTAGATGATCAATCATATTTTTAATATGTTCTTAGATATTTTAAGTTGTTAATATTGTAATTTATAATATAATTTTCAAATAATATATGTTACTCTCCTTATCCAAACTTTCGTGGCATTGATAGTCAATTATATTTTAAAAATAATTTAAGTTTTTATTTATTCTCATTTATGATATTTTTTTTATCTATTCCAATTTAAGTGGCACCGATATAATTTCGAGAGTCAGCCAAATATTTATATTTTTAAAAAATTTTAATTTGTTAATTATTGTGATCTATAGTATTTCTTACGTACTTTTGAATATATAACAACTTATTTTTTTTATAGATATTTTAAATTGTATCTATTGTAATTTATAATATTTTTTATGTAATTTACAATAATCTATATTACTCTCCTTGTCAAAACTTTTATGGCATTGTTAGTCAGTTATATTTTTAAAATAATTTAAATTTTTAATTATTTATTTTTTTCTTTTATTCTAATTTATGTGGCACAATGCTTATATAGTCATAATAATTAATTAGAGATAATTTAGTAAAATTACGATTGAAGTAGCGAAGCAGACATATCTTAAATGACTTATAATAACTAATTAAAAGTGATATAGCAAAATTACTATAAAAAATACTTATGAATTTTTTTTTAAGTGAGCCTCATATAAGATGTCAAGTTAATTTAAAAAATCAAGAGTTAATATGTGATTTTATGTTTATGTTATCGTTTTTATCAAATACTATTAATTTTTTAATGAGATGACTTATAATAATTAATTAAGAATGATATAATAAAATCATGGTTGAAAATTCGAAGCAGACATGTCATAAATGTCTATTTTACTTTTATTTTATTATATATTATTAATTTTTTAATACGTAAATGACATAACAATTAATTAGGGGTAATATAATAATTCGGTTGGAAGCAGATACCTCAATGAAGATGTGCCTATTTCTTCACACTTATTAATAGTAATAATTTAAGTTATAACTTTAAACTATTATTATTTTTGTTCATAAATTTATATTTCAAAATTTAAGATTATTTGAATTTAATTTAGATGTTGAATCGTATATTTAATTCTTGAACTTTAGAGAAAAATTCAGAATGTTTTTTTTTTTTTTCATTTAATGACTCAACATCTATGATTTATATGTAAAAATAATACATCTATGATGTATAAATAATATATCTACACTAATATACGCAAAAATCAAATGAATATCGGAAAAATGACCATTGGTTCTAATATTAATTTAATTGGATGACAAAATTTACTATAATGAATATTAAAAAGTTCAAATTTTAAGAGTGAAGATAGAAAAATAAAAGTGAAAACCAAAGCTTTACCTAATTTTACTTAATTAAATGACTGAATGACTAATTTTGATGATAATTGAGCCATTTTTAGTTAAAACAATCACCAAATGACCATTTCCATTAATTTTCTCTTCAAAAATTATGTGCTTGACGATTGATTCCGGACAACATTTACATTAGTATTCCGGACAACTTTAGATTAAGTGATTTAATCATTTTTAAAAAAATTATATAATAACATTATTTAACTTATCATATCTATTTAAATTCCTTACTTTTTTATTTAATTACATTCCATTTCATATTTTTCTTTCTCTCTCTAAAACTCACATATTCATATGATGTGTCCGTGTAAAATTAAGTGATGTATCCGGAAGTATGTGATGTATCCATATGAAATGTGATGTATTCGTATAAAATTAAGGGATGTGATAAATTCATATGGAATAAATCAAAAAATTTTAATATAAAAAGAGTTGAAATAGAGAGTAATTAGCTTAAAAAATTGAAATTTGTGTTACTTTTACTTAATTTTTGGGCAAAATGACCTTCTGGACCCTTGTATTATGTCAGTTTTGTAAGTTGGACACTTCTAGTTACATGTTTGTCATCTGAACCCCTGAACCCACTAAAAAGCAGCTTTTTAAACCCTTTGTCGGTCTACTCAGTTGTGCGTGTTGCGCAATCGTGACCACGTCATTAATTATGTGTAAAATAATTTTCACGTATGAAATGACGTGTGTAGAGTATAAATACTAAATTTTGACCTAAAATTTAGGTCATTTGAACCCTTCTTCTTCACCCTTCCTCTCTCTCATCTGAAACTCAAAATTATCACCATTTGAGGTTAATTTAGGCCGATAGTTGTTGAAGGTTCTTGCAATCCTTGTAAGTATTTAATATGTCGGTGTAGTTGTAGTATGTGGTAGTTTATTTTAAAGTTTTTAGTCGATTTAATGGGGGTCCGTTCTACTGATTTTAGAGTTTTCGAGATTAAGAACTTTTTTCTTCAATTTTTGGTCTGATTTTACTATGTTTCGTCTGTAGTGTTGTTGTAGGTAGTATTTCTAGTGATGATATGCTTTCAATGACATATATTGGATTTTGATTAGAATTTAGGGTTTTGCCTTTTTCGTAAAATGAAAAATTAGGTCCAAAAAATTTGGGGCTTTTGGTTTGTTTGTTGTCTAATGCTCGTATTATGGCTATATATTACAGTTTTATGCCTTCAACAATTAAATTTTAAGGCTTTTTGGGTAAATTCAGAATTGGGTCCGAAAATTTTGGGGATTTTAATTTTTTTATTGTTTAATGCTCCTATTAAACTTATGTATAGCAGTTTTGTGCCTTCAATGACATATTTTGTTATTTCAATTACACTTTAGGGTTTTTTTGGTAAAATCAGAATTAATTTTTTTATTCTTTTATTTTCTTTAAAAATTAGGGCTTTGTGGATAATTGCCTAATGTATATGTTATCTTGTCATTGTACAGATTTTTTAAATAAATGAACATAATTGTAACACTTTAATTCACATATGGGGGTGTCTTTTTGTCAGACCCTGATTTAAAGTATGCAAATGGAGTTCGTATTCCTGATAAAATTAGAGTAGATGTTGATGAGCTTCTTGTATGTTGTTTCATAACTTAGTAATAGATTTTGATGTGAAAAAAATTGAAACCTTTTGACGTAGAGTAAACAAAAAGGGCTATTATTACAAGTTAGAAAATAATGTTGATGTTTTAAGTCTTATAAGTAGTTTAACAAATGGAGATTTGGTTGATGTATATGTGGTTCACCAAATTAGTAAACCTATAGTTGTTAATGATGATGTGGCATCCCTTTTTGAACCCGATAGGGCTGATGTGTTTTCATCTCATCCATTGGATGTAAATGAAGATGAATATATAAATGAAAATCAGTCTCCTAGGGCAGAAAAAGGAAAAGCTAAGGTTTCTTGTGAAGACTTAGGTGAAGGTCAATTTAATGATTTCTCCACATACCATCTCCAAACATCTGATTCTGAATTAGATTTTGATTTCATTGATTCTGATAGTGATTCAATTTATAATGTTGATGAAAACATTGAAGAGTTGAGTGATTTTGATGAAGAGTTGCTTCAAGCTAGAAAGGCTAACATTGATAAACAAGCAAAAAAAAAAGCTGATAGGGTAAATCTAGATGAGATACCATCTAGACCAGTAGGTATAGATGCTAGTTTTGAGGATATTTGTAAGAATAAGGGAGTTAGATATGAAGGTAAACTGGGTAGGGATGACCCTTATTTTGATAGTTCAGATCCGAGTAGTGACATTAGTGATGAAGAGGGAGGATATCCTGTTGATGATGATGAAATGGTAGCTCCACTACCTAGAACTTCTTCTAGCAAGATCTACTTTGATAAAACTGTAAAGAAGGTATGTTTTCAGTTGTATATGGTTTTTTCTAATGCTATTGAGTTTAGAGAGGCACTACAGAGTTACTTTATTCAAAAAAGTGTGAACCTTAAGTTGAAACCTAATGAGAAGGAAAGGGTAAGGGCTAATTGTAAGCATAAGGGCTGTCCTTGGGTTATTCTTAGAAGTGTTGATAACACATGATTTTTTACTGTGGAAACTTACTTCCCTGTACACAAGAGTTCTAAAAGGACAATAAATAAGATGTGCAACTCTTTGTGGATTAGTAAGCATTACAAGGATAGGATTATGAGTGATCCATCAATAAAATTGCATCAGATTCAAGCAGTTTTAAGAAAGGACTATGGGCTGTAAGTTAGTAAAACAACCTGTAGAAAGGCAAAAATCAGAATATTGAATGAAAATTTTGGTGATTTTGTTGAAGAGTTTTCTAGGTTGTATGACTATGCTGAACAGTTGAGGACCACCAATCCTGGTACCACTGTATCTATTAGGACATCCAAGAATACAATTCCAGGAAAAGAGGTGTTTATGGGTATTTACATTTGTCTTGTGACCTTAAAAAGTGGATGGAAAAAGGGATGTAGAAGAATAATTGATTTAGATGGTACCTTTCTCAAGGGTATATGTAAAGGTATCTTGTTGTGTTGCTTTTCCAAAGATGGAAATAATCAAATGTACCCTGTAGCATGGGCTGTGGTTGATAAAGAAACCAAGGACGCATGGTCTTGGTTTCTTAGATGCATCAGCTATGATTTGGAACTTGAAGAAAATGGGGGTAAAGGCT
Source organism: Capsicum annuum (assembly GCF_002878395.1). NCBI lineage: Eukaryota > Viridiplantae > Streptophyta > Magnoliopsida > Solanales > Solanaceae > Capsicum > Capsicum annuum. Next base: position 100,240,433 of record NC_061112.1, read on the forward strand.
TAACAGTAATGTCTGATATGCAGAAGGTATAACTGTTCATATGTTCATATTTTTCAGTTATTTATTTTTTAATTTGCTGCAGTGATGTCTTTAATGTTTAACTAATATTTTACATATTTTGATAGGGTCTTCATTTGCCACTTACTAATCTATTGCCAAATGCTGAGCATAGATGGTGTGCTAGACATATATGGGCTAACTAAAGCAGGTTTGGAGTGGTGAGGAAAGGAGAAAAAAATACTGGCAGGTTGCAAGGCCCCATTTGAAGTGTATTTGCAAAAGAAACTTAATGAAATGAGTGAGTTGGGTGATGGAATTGTGGAAGATTTGCTCAAGTACAACAAAGAGGCATGGTGTAGGGCCTTTTTTAAGGAACATAGCAAGTGTGGTGTAGTTGAGAAAAACATGTGTGAGACTTTTAATAGTTAGATTTTAGCTGCTAAGTTCAAGACAATTATCACTATGTTGGAGGAAATAAGATGCAAAGTCATGGAAAGAATGAATCAAATGAGAGATTTTTCTGAAAAATGGATCACTGATGTATCACCAATGGCTATGAAAGTTCTTGCAGAGAATGGTGATTATGCAGCTAAGTGTGAGGTGAGGTTTAATGGTGATATGAGATTTGAGATTGGTGATCCACCTTATACACATGTTGTTAATGTGAAGAGGAAGCATTGTAGTTGTAGGTCATGGCAACTATAGGGAATTCCTTGTGCACATGCAATTGCTGCAATGCATTACAAGGGATGGAATGTGCAGTCATTTGTTAATCACTTGTATCAAAGGAAAACATACCTGAAGGCATATGATAAATATATTCAACCAATGACAAATATTAACATGTGGCCAAGAAGCACAAGACCATCAATTGAGCCACCTGAGATTACTCCCATGCCAGGAAGGCCAGGTAAAAATAGAAAGAAAGCTAAGGATGAAGCTATTAAGAAGAAGTTTGGAAAGGCTACAAGAAGAAAAATGACATGTTATATGTGCAAGTGTATTGGGCACAACAAGAAAGGATATCCAACTTTGGGAAGTTAAATCTTTTCTTATTGATGAATTTTACTATTTTTGAATGTGTTTTTGACCTTTTTATTTTTTTTGTAGAAAAAAGATTTTAGCAGTAGCTGTGGCAGTAACCAAGTGTGTAAGCCAATACTAGTACTGCAACTGTTGCTGCTGAGAGAGATACAAATGCTTCAACAGCTGAAGAGATGCCTGTAAATGCTAAATCAAGCAACAGAAGGCCTGCAGGAAGGACTTTAAATTCTCACAGTGTACTAAGATATTCAAAAAGGCCTGCAAATTCTTACAGTGACCAAAAGCTACAGAAAAACCTGCAAATGTTGCATTAGTTGGTGGTGTAAGGCCACCAGCTGCTGTGATGCCCACTACCATTTCAGCAGTGGGTGCTACTGCTACACAATCTATAACTCAACAGTCTACTAGTGGTGTTGGTGCCCAAAAGAGAAAAACTAGTACAACTTTGAGAGGTGGTGCAAATCTGGCATATACAAAACCAAGGCAGAAGAAGACAAAAGAAGCAGGTTTTGGTGTGCTATTTGAACCAAGTGGCAGTGTGGTAGATAGGGTAAGTTTCATATAATGTACTTTACATTTAACTAGTTTTAATTAGTGCATGAATAACTAATTTTTTTTTTATTTTTACAGTCTGGAAATACTGAAAGAGTATTACATAGTCCAACACTTATTAGTTCAGTTCCAACCAATATTGACTTGGGTTTCAAACCAAATGGACTAAGGTGGAAAGGTGGAGTTGCAGTAACTCAAATATAGCTACAACAACAGAGTAACAAAAGATCAAATACAAAATCATCTTCAACCACTCAACCCACATCAAGCACTCAAGACAGCAAGAATCAGTCCACAACAAACACTCAAGGAACACATTAGTGTAATTCTCTTTATGTATTGATCCCAAAGTGTTGTTAAGATAATTTTTTAATACTTCTGGCTCATTTCTCATTTCAGATGTTGTTAAGACAAGTATTTTGATGTCAACTCTTGTTAAGATATTATATATTGCAGCTTTCTATTTTGGCAATGGTGTTTGTTATTAAATTTTAATCTCATTTCATTATATATACCAACTATATAGATCAATCCATCTTAAATAATACAACAGATAGAAACCAGATGACAAAAATAATGATAACATTGATATCAATACTAATGCTTGGTCTTTCATGTCTTTCGTACCTTCCATATCTTCCCAGTCCTTATTGTCTTTGTTGCCTTCGATGTCTACCTTTATATTGTTCATTTTCATTGGCCCATCAAAATAATCCACAACCAGTACCAACCTGATATTTTTGACATCCCCAAAACATTTTTTCCCGATTGATTGGTGTTCTTAACATCTTAAGTTCCGCGTAAAGTCCACAATAATAAATTCAAACTATCATGGTGTTGCAAAAAATGATATAAAAAATTAACTTTCCAATATTACAAGCATAGCAAGAAAAAAAAATTAAAGAACAAGAACTTAGAGAGAGAAAAATGGAGAAGAAGGGATGAAAAAAAACTCAAATTGCTCCAACAATGGTGTTGGAAGCAAATGAGGAAGAAGGAGCATTTATAATGGGTGTTGGAACCCTTTTTGACTATTGGGGCCCTTTATTTTATGGCTGACGCACGGCTGGAGACTAAAACACACGCTCCTATATGGTCCCAGCCACATAGGATTCCACATCAGAAATTGTGTTTAAAATGTTGCTTTTTAGTAGGTTCAGGGGTTCAGATGACAATCATGTAAGTAGAAGTATTCAACTTACAAAACCGACATAGTACAGGGGTCCAGAACGTCATTTTGCCTAAATTTTGTGTTAAATACTTTTATAGATAGTTTAATGTCTTATGCAACTTTAGACCAATAAAAGTTCGGCCCAAAAAAAGATACAAATTCAATACCAAACCTTTTAGAGTGAATAAGTTTAAAAAAATGTTTAACTATCACTGTTTTGCAGTAATTTCATATTTAAATTATTGGATTTTTGTGTCGCCCAAAGAAATATGACATGCTACATTAACATTACGTTTCAAAAACTCTTTCTAAGGGTTCTAAGCGATAGTTACTTTTTTACATTTAAAGTAACATAATAGTGAGTAGTGACCAACACGGGTTGCATATCCATAGATCTTGAATTTTGAAAGAAGAAAAATAAAATTTTAAAATTTCTGAATGTCTTAACTGTCTTGTGAAGTAAGATTATAGCAATTGCAAAGGACTCTTAACTGTTTTAAAAATAAACAAATTGCTACCAGCTGTACATTTGACTTTCTAATCCTTTACTTTTGTCTCCAAGAAAGAAAAACTATCTAAGAAAAATATGTAAACGTGATGCAATAGGTAGAAATTATGTATTGCTTCTTTGCCCCAAAACTCTTTCATTTGAACTGATCCATCTTGTAGGCCCAATTTCTTGTTTTCCTTCATTCTTAGCAACCTTTTTATCTTCCATGAATGAATACTTTATGAAAGATGAAGACATGTCTACACCCCCCTCAAATTGAAGGCTTGTGAAAGAACCCGCAATTTGTTCATCAAGAGATAATGAAATATCCCAGATAAAGGATTGGTAAATAGATCTTCAACCTGCTGCTTATATAGAACAAAAGAAAGACTAATAAGACCTGAGATGAATTGTTAGCTTACAAAGTGGAAATTCAGTTCCCGAACTTCTTTTTTTTTTGTGAAAAACTGAATTTTTGGCAATGCATCTAGCCGTTTGGACATCAAAGTAAAAAGAAGTGATCAAACATGGTGGTGCAGATAGATTAGCGAGAAGTCTCACAAGATAGGTGATTTCACGCGTGACTTTCCTCATGGATTTATATTCAACTTTGGCGGAAGATAAAGAGGCTAATACTTGCTTTTTTGACTTTTAGGAGATTGGTGCACCACCAAGAGTGATGAAGTATCTATTAATAGAACAACATGAATCTCAACATGAGGCCTAATCGACATCACATAAAACTAATAACAAATCAAAAGAAAGGTTTGAGGACTGTAAAATACTCTGACCAGGATCATTATAAAATGAACCTAATCAAAGTTCTTGAGTGAACTCTACTATAGGAAGATTAAAGATTAGAGCAGGAAGAAGAAGAAGAAGAAGAAGATAGAAATCAGAGGAAGAATGAAGAAGAATAAACTTGTCATTCCACAATTCTTGTAACTCACTTACTTTCTTAGAATGAATAAGTAACTATATATAGTAATTTATGGAATATTCTAGATCCTAACAATATAACTAACTCTCTAGGATCCACTCCACAAAGTTAGTTATTCAACTACTTTCCTAAAAATAGTTAGTCACTGTTTTATTGGAAGTAAGCTGCAACTCCTCCTTTAAACACTCCCCCTCATGCTAGGTAATCCCAACTATATTGAGAATCCATAGCTTGGATATAAGGTATTCATGTTGAGCTTTGTTGATACCTTTAGTTAGCACATCAGTTGGTTGTTCTTTGGTAGGAATGTGGTTGACTGTCAGTAGTCCTTGATTGAGTTTCTCCGTTATGAAATGATAAGCTATCTCAATGTTCTTGGTTTTTTCATGATATATAGTGTTGGATGCAATTTGCATAGCTGACTTGCTATCAGTGTAAACCTTAGCAGGTTGTTTCACTTAAACTCTTATTTCTTTTAGCAATCCTAGTAACCAGACAAGTTTAGAAACAATTGCAGTAATGCTTCTGTATTCACATTCAGCTAAACTTATGGAAATAGTATTTTGCTTCTTAAATTTCCAAGAAATCATAGATTCACCTAATTTTACAAAATAGCCAGTAACTGATCTTTTTTTATAATGGACATGATGCCCAATCTGCATCACAGCAAGTAAGCTGTAACTTCTATTTTTGGTTGACTTGATAGTAGCACTCCTTTTCCAGGCTTCTGCTTGATCTGTCTAACTAATCTAACAACATCATCCATGTGAGATTTCTTTGGTTGTTGTAGGAATTGGCTGAGAGTTTGAACAGTATAAGAAATGTTAGGTTTTGTCATTGTTAGATACAACAACTTCCCTATAAGTGTCTGGTCACCCTGTATATTAGTTGGTGGATCATTCACTTTATGCTCCTAGTTGTAAACATGATCATTAAATTATTTTATTGTGAGCTTAATATTTGTATCAATAGGTGAAAAAACTGGTTTGGCTGCTCCTAATCCCATCTTAGATATAAGTTCTAAGGCATATTTCCTTTGGTGCATTAGAATGCCTTCCTTTGACTTGGAAAACTCAATCCCTAAGAAGAACTTTAGCTCACCAGGATCTTTAATCTTGAAGGCTTGCTGAAGTTTTGCTTTTGTGTATTCAATCATCCTCAGAGTGTCACCTTTTATCAGTATGTCATCCACATAGATTAATACAATAGTAATACCTTTACTAGTCTTCTTTGTGTATAAAGAATGATTAAGTTGACTTTGTTTGAACCCTACCTTGTTAAAGCTTCAGATAACTTGGCATTCCACTACCTGGGAGCCTTTTTGATACCATACAAAGATTTCAAGAGTCTGCATACCATTTTTGTCCCCTAGCTCTTGAATCCCTGTGTTAAGTCCATGTAAATCTCCTCATGTAGATCACCATGTAAAAATATGTCATACACATCCATCTGGTGAATGGACCAGTATCTCTGAGCTGTAATTATGAGTATTGTTCTGAGTATTTTTATCATCACAACAGGAGAAAAAGTCTCTTGAAAGTCAATACCTTTTTGTTGACTATAGCCTTTTGCAACCAATCTAGATTTGAACCTTTCTATCTCACCAATAGATTTGTATTTTATTTTGAAAATCCACTTGCAACCAATAGGTTTCTTGCCTTTAGGTAAGCTAGTAATCTCCCAAGTTTTGTTTCCTTCTAGTGCTACAATCTGCTCCTTCATTGCTTCTATCCACCTTGGATCTTTCACAGTTTCACTGAGTAGCTGGTTTTGTAGTTATAGATGACTTTGCAATATATACCTGGTACTTTGTAGACAATGCACCATAGCTCAAGTACTTCCCTAGAGCATAAGGTTCTTCCTGATGGATGTTCAGAGAAATAAAATTCTTGAGCCATAATAGAGCTTTTCTGATTCTGGTTGTCCTTCTGGTGACTTGTTCTTGATTGTAGCCTATGGTTGGGTTGTGATTTGAGTTTGAACTTGATTATCTTGTGGTACCTATTTTTGTATCATGTGATCATTAGTGTTCTCATTAGGTGCTGCATTTTGTGAGATTTGTATGTTCTGCACTTCCATGGCTGACCAATTGACTAGTGTCTCATTGAGTTTTGTAGTAGTTAAATATTAAGAGTCGTGCACTGATCTTTAAAAAGGAATGTATCTTCTCTGAAGCTCACATCCCTATCAACAAAGAAAACTTTATTAGTATGATCAAATAAAAAATAGCCCTTTTGAGTCTTAGAATAGCCCATCAAAATGCATTCTCTAGATCTAGGTTGTAGTTTATCAGTTTGTTGAATAATCTTTGCATAGAATAAGCATCCAATAATTCTCATGTGAATAATTTTTTGGTTCTTTCCATATAATCTCTCATATGGGGAAATGTGAGCTAACACAGCTGTGGGGAGTCTATTGATGATGTAAACAACTGCTTTAATATATAGTCCCCCAAACTTAATAGGTATTGCACCCTGAAATCTAATGGCCCTAGTAATTTCCAATATGTGTCTATTTTTTCTTTCAGCTACTCCATTTTGTTGAGGACTATAGGCACATATAGATTGATGAACAATTTCTAATTTACTACACAAAGTGGAACATACAGAATTGAAAAATTTAGACCTATTAGCAGTTCTAATGATTTTAATGTTTTTATCAAATTGAGTCTTAATAAGCTAAATGAACTAAGACAGTACTACACACACATCAAACTTGAGTTTAAGAAGGTAGATCCAAGTCATTCTAGAATAGTCATCAACTATTGTCAAGAAATATCTATTTCCTTCAAAAGTGGGAACTCTATAAGGTCCCTATACATCCATATGCAACAAGTCAAAAGTATAAGTAGTTTTGATATAGGTAATTGGAAAAGAAAGTCTAACTTGTTTTGCACAAGGACAGAATACACGTTCATTGATATTTTTTACTTTTATACTACTATTTATAGGCAGTAATCTCATAAGTACATGAGTGGAAGTATGTCCTAGTCTATTTTGCCATAAGACTATGTCTGAGTTGTAACTATCAACCACAAAATCACACACAGATTTAGGAACAAAATCAGTAAGAGTAGATCTATAAGCTATCATCACAATATCATTCTTAGTAGTGGTATTGTCAAAGATGTAGAGTCCATCAACTTATCTACCTATCCCTCCAGATTCCATTGTAGAGATCTTAAAACACATACAAGCTAGGATAAAAATCTACAAGACAATGTAATTCTTTTGTGAGTTTAGAAACTGATAGGAGATTGAATTTAAATTTAGACAGATGAAAAACATTTGTGAGTATGTAATTTCCAAATATATTGGTTGAGCCAATATATCTGACCAAGTATATGTCACCATTTGGTAAGTATACTCTTTTTGGGGTACTTGTACTGGTTATAGAGAATTCATTTAGTGCACTAAGATCAACAACTATGTGGTTCGTTGCACCAGTGTCTATGATCCATGGGTCCATATTGGTGGAACTTTTTAGCTCTATCATTTTACCTGCTACAAGAGATGAGTACTTAGCCTTGTCATATTTATTCAACAGTTAGAGGATCTTATATTGATCATTAGTGAATAAACATGGACTTGTATGTGAGGTAGATCCTTCTTTCACAGGATTAGAGCTGCTAGCTTGAGGTAGACTTGTTTATGAAAAACCTTGACTGTGTCTATGACCTGTATTTTCTTCTCCAATATTACACACTACATTTTCACTTGTATTAGTTCCAATTCTCTTTCTGAACTTGAAATCAACTGGGTAACCAATCACTTTCCAGTAATTATTTGTGTTGTCGACCTCTATTTATTGAGAATATTTCTAATTGAGTACCCTTTGAATAGCCATTTTTCTCATTACTTCTTGTAAACATAGCAGATTCATAACCAGTAGTTGGATGATTAAACCCAAGAATACCTGCAGTAGCACCTATTGATTTCTTACTTTCATCACTGATTACCATAGCATATGCTTTGTTAATTGATGGTAGTGGATTCATGAGTAAAATTTGGCTCCTTGTCTGACTATTGGATTCATTTAACCCTATCAAGAACTGAAAGAGTTTTAACTTTTGAAGAAGTGCAATATAATCTTTTGAGCTTTCTTAGTTGCAACAAGGTAGTGGCACTAATGCTTCAAACTCTTCCTATAGATCTTTCAGCCTTGAATAATACAGTGATATAGAGGCTGTTCCTTGAGATAGTGTGGCAATCTCTGTGCGAAGGGTGAATGTTCTTGAACCATTAATCTTATTGAACCTTTCACATAGATCAACCCAAACAGTTTGTGCACTAGTAGAATACATGATCGCTCCTAGTAAATTTTTAGCTACTGCACTCATGATCCAAGAAAGTACTATTGTATTTACTCTTTCCCAGCGGTTACTCATTTTAGAGGGGAACTTGTCCTTGGAATATGAACCATCTACTATTCCTAACTTATTTCTTCTTAGTAATGACAATCTCATAGATCAAAACCGTATAGAGAAACTTTCAATTCTAGTCAACTGAAAAGAGATAATCTGCAAGCCACTTACATATGATGGATGTAGAAAAAGTGGATGGTTATAGTCGATTCCCACTGAGTGCTGGGATCCAGGTTCTACATTGGCTAAATTTGTAGATTCTTCTGCATTTTCACCCTTAGTAAAAGACATTACCATAGCACTGGAAACTGATTTCTTGATGTTCTTTAATAGATGGGTGAACTTTATTGGTTTTAGAATTTACGAAAGCAGAATCTAGTTAATGTAGATGATTTACTTGAATCGAACCTGGCTCTAATACCATAAACTTAATCAGAGTTCTTGAGTGAACTCTGCTATAGGAAAATTAGAGATTAGAGCAGGAAAAAGAAGAAGATAGAAATTAGAGGAAGGATGAAGAAGAAGAAACTTGTCATTCCACAGTTCTTTTAACTCACTTACTTACATAGAATGAATAAGAAAGTATATATAGTAGTTTATGGAATGTTCTAGATCCTAAAAATTTAACCAACTCTCTAGGATCCACTTCTCAAGGTTAGTTATTCAACTAACTTTCAAAAAACAGTTAGTCACCATTTCATTAGAAGTGAGTTGTGGCTCCTTCTTTTAACATAAGGATACCTCAAAACTCTAATAGCTGCAAAATAGTGTGAGTGTCTGGGTTGGCGCATATATTGACTCAATGTCAACACAGCAAATGATAAATCAGGTGTAATACCCCGTACTATTCTTAGTTCAGTTCAACTTTTTGTACATGCACAAGAGGCTTAGAACCTGAAAATTTAGCTTAGTGTTGGAGACTTAGTTTTATTTTTGGCCTGTTAACTTTGATGATTTTTAAATTGACATGTCTCGGGTGAGTTTTGAATTTTTTGGATAAGTTTTGGACCACGTTTTGATTTTCAAAACAGCAGCTCACTGTGATTGCACCGCGTCGAGGTGGCTATAACGGTGGAAGCCTTGACGCATTATGGTGAGAGCCCAAAAAGTGTTCTAGTTGTAAATTTTAATTTCCAGGGGAAGTTTAGTCTTTTTCCACATCCCTTAAATCATTAAAACATGGGATTAAACAGCTAAAAGGGTATATTTTGCCCACATTCCCCAATTTCATTCAACAAGAAACCCTAAACTCTCTAACTGTTCATCAATCTAAACCTTCTCCCCTCTCCAAGAAAGATCAAGAATTGGGGTTTCCAAGCCAAGAACATTCAAGCTTGTGATAGTCTTCAGGATTTAATCCTTAGACTTATGTTAGATGTTTATCCATGGACCCTTTTCACCCATGAAGTCCAAGAATCCATCTTTTATATTTTAAATTATGAAATTACATGTTTATAATGATTTTCTCCATGAAGCTTTTATGATTTTTGATTATACATGATGTTTACAATTTATTTTCGTTGAAAGCAAACTTATACATTTGAAGCATGAAATTTCATTGTTAAATCCCTAAGTATGGTTTTAGTATTGCAATTATTCTATTCCTACATGTTTCACTCATTCCCGTTCTTAAGTCCATGCATTTCTTACCATTTAAATTTCAAGTTAAGATTATAAATTGTTTCAAGTGGAATGCATTATAGAATATTTTAAATATGGTGGTTTCCATATCATGTTCATGAGAATTCAGAATAAAGTGTGAGTTTATGATCTTGTCATGTGATTGTTCCATCTCATCGTTTTTAAAGGTATTACCATGTTTAAATTCATGTCTCCCATGTGTTTGATGAAATGCTTAAGTGAATAATTGAGAACAATGATTTTCCTTCCATGGTTTCAAAGCTTTCATGTGTCCCTATTGTTATAGTGATCGAGTCCTGGGGGTTATGAATACATGAAATTTCACTGTTTACCTAGTTTTCAGTCTCTATAAAATAATTTTAGTCATACCATGAGCAATATCATTCAGTTAGTTAATACTGTCAGTTGTGGGTTCAGTTAAGCTTAGTTTTGTCCAGTAATTAATGTCAGCTTAGTTGAGAGTAGGATTCAGCACCAAGCGAACCTAGGGATGGGGGCTCACCTATCAGTTAGGACTGGGTCCTTAGAAGAAATCCCTAAGTTCCAAAACTATGTAGACAACATAGGTTATGAGATGTCACCCATAATTTTAGGACTGACACTCTCAGGGATCACCCGCCAATTTAGGACTGATCTCAGGGGTCACTCGTCAGATTAGGACTAAATCCACAACCATTGTTAGTACCTGTGTCACGGTACTAACACCCTTTCAACTGGGGTCACAGGTTGGACCCCGATCAGTTTAGCCTGGGACATGTCGATTAGATGATACCTTCTATCATTTCAGTTTCAGACTTAGTTCAGTTTTGCTTGACTATAGCATATAGTTTATTAGTTATTCAGTTATCAGATTTTAGTATTTCAGTTTACAGACTATTTCAGAATCATGTTATATGCTTGGTCACTCATTCTTCGATTTTATAGCATTCACACATACATATCTAGTTACCTTATGCTATTTATTTAGTCAGTTGTTATTCATAAACATGAGCCTATGTATATTAGCGTAATCTTATTTAGCATACCAGCACATTCAAAGTACTGACCGTATACTCATTTATTACGCTATGATGTATTATATCATAGGTTTGGATGCTTAAATTCCCGATTGCACTTAGATATTCTAGCACATCAGCAGTAACAACAGTGGTGAGTCCTCATATTTCAAGGGATGATTATGTTTATTTTAGTACTTCAGTCCAGTAGTCAGTTGGAGTTAGTTGGGGACATATCCCATCAAATCCATAGTCATTCAGTTAGAGGCTTTTAGACACTTTCAGACAGTTATCCAATTTTCAGTTGATTTTCATTCTTTATGTTATTACTTTCTGATAGTTGTTTTAGATTTAAGAGTTCAATAATGTCTTAGTATTATAAAAACTTATGGCATATTTAGTTATTCTGCATATGTGAATCATTTATTAATAGTTTTGTTCAGTGCTCACAGCAGGTACCAGCTCATGGGTTAGCTTGTGGTTACTTGTGACTATAAGCACCGTGTGGCATCCGAGGTGTACTCCTGGGGTGTTACAAACTTTGTATCAGAGCCTAAGGTTTCAAAGTGTCCTAGGGGGTTTGAAAGCTATGTTGAGTAGAGTCTTGTGCATGGGTGTGAAGCGCACCACACTTATGGACAAGAGGCTACAAAATATTTTAGGAAAAGTTTCCCTTCTTTCAGTATTCTTGTCGTGTGAATGAGCATGATCTTAATTTAAACTCTTTTTCTAATTCAATATTCTTCCCATTTATAGAACATGTCTCCCATTAAGTGTAATACCCCAAGTCTGTACCCCGGATGCCACAGGATTATCATAATCCCGAGGGACCACAAGCTAACCCATGACTGGTACCTGATGCAATAACTGAATAATAATACTGTAATTATGGAAAAATTTGGCAGAAACTTTCCATAAGGTTCAACATCAATTTTTGAATACTGAAATCAATAATGTAAACTGAATACTGATACATCTTTCTGAAATACTCTAGTCTAAAAAGCCTCTACTGTCTGAACAATGAGTTGATGGGACAAGTCCCCAACTAAATTCAACTACTAAAATAAATTGAGTACTGAAATACTGGATTGATAAATCTGTCCTCAAACTATGAGGACTCACCACTAAGTCTGTTGCTGATGGATTGGGCTGCTAAGTATGATTGGGAGCTCGTGCGTATGAACCTATAATATAAAATATCATAGCATAAAAAAAGGTATGCCTCAGTACTTTAAATATACTGGTATACTAAGTGAGGTAGGCTGAGATGCATGGGATATGCATGAACAATACTGACTGAATAACATGAGTATAACTGAATGAGAATACATAAGCTGTAACTGAGATCATGATAACATTGGATACTGAGTTCTGAATTACTGATATTTGAGTTTACTAATACTGTATAACTGATAGCTAAATGATTGTATCTGACAGTCCTGATTCTGTGTAACTATACTGAGTTTTGATACTGAGATTGGAACTAAAACTAAGACTGTGGGAGGTAATCATCTAACCGGCATACCCCTCTCTCAATTGATTAGGATCTAACATATAACCCCAGCTGGAAGGGTATCAGTGCTGTGCCATGGGTAAAGATAAGTTGAGTCACCCTCATCTGACAGTTGCTCTAAATGAGAATAGTGGTACCCTCAACTGGCAGGTAGGACACCTCATCAACCCTCAACTAGCAGGTTGATGCCTCAACCTATGTTAGCTATGTATTTCGGGAACATAAGGACTGCTTCTAAGGATCACACCCTCTGCTGGCAGGTGAGTCCCCATCCTTGGGTTCACTCGGTGCTGAATCCTACTCCCAACTGAATAGACACTGGACTGAATTCTAAACTGTGCTAGGCTGGACTGATCTATTACTGATTCATACCATCTAACTGAACTGAACTGAGTTCGCTGAGTTCTGTTGACTGATGGAATACTACTAAATTCTATTAATTGATTGAATTTACTGAGGTATGAGCTAAATACTAAACTACTGATCATGATATAACTGATACTATTCTAAAACTGACATTGGCTCTAGATATACAGCTAAATTTTCGGGTATTAAATACCTCCAGGGACTCGATAACATGAAAAGTAAATCACTACATGACTTTAGTAGCATAATAGTACTAGCTTTCTGATAATGCATTCACTTAGATATTTTTGTCAAACACTTGATTTACATGAGCATGTGCATAATTGAAATTATACAATAACATGTTATGCTTGGACTAGTCAAATCACATAAGTATTTTGACAAATACTTAGGGAGCATGGATATTTCACATATTAATAAACATGTGCTAATATCATGGATTCTACATTCAACTTCCAAATACAAGAGTTCGACATGTAGTTCACAAAATTGAATTCACAATAACTAGTTTGCATGGAACTTGGGACAAATCATGGAAGTAGATCACCATTAACATCATGATCATTAATACATACAAGACCCAACATAAAATCCATCAAATCAATTAACTTATATTTTAAAAGAGTTTTTTGAACTCCAAGGGTGGAAAGGAAACCCTTGGATGAACACTTCACATACCTTGGTATTCAAATTTGTGAAGAGTGATGGAGTGTTCTTGAAGGCTGAATCTTGAATTGGAGATCCTAGGGTTTTCTTTTTGAGAAATTTTAAGAAAGATGAATGGATTTTGCCTCTAAAGGGTCTTAATCTCGTATTTTGGGGGCTGACATAAGGTGGGAAAAGGCCGAATTACCCCTGAGGATACAGTTTTTTAATGACTAAAAAACAGATTTAGCTATGCACAGTTGATGTGCCACATAATTGGCATTGATGCGATAGCCAACGTGTTGCGATGAGTCTGCATCGGTTTACTGGAATTTGTACTGGGATCTGGGGAAAGATACTCATCGACGTGATGGGCGATGTGGCATATCGAGATCGCATAGATCCACTATTTTGAGCTTTCAAATATGTTTCAAATAAAGTCTAAAAAATCTAAAACTTGTTCAAGAACACCTGCTGACATTCCTGATCATAAATTAACCTAAGAATCAATATTTAAAGGTCATAAGAGTCATAAAAAGGGATTGCCAAATTATAAAGGCTAAAATAACTCTAAGTATGAACACTTAGCTGAATTTTTTTAAGTTTGGGACCCCTTACCAGCTTTTACAGGACTTAATCAAGCTTAGGATTTTGCGAGATCTTATAGAAAGACGAACAGAAGGAATTATCCTGCACCTCCACCTATTTAAAAAGATCCCCTAAATGAGCATGTTTCTCATGCTGAATTTAGAGCTGTATTCACCGCTCTAGCTCACTCAGTAACAACTCAGAATAATTAGTAGGCTGCTATCCCAACCAATCCAGTGGCTAATACCGCCACAGCTAGGATTTTAGATTTTACCTGAATGAACCCTCCATTATTTTCGGGATCTAAGTCTGATGAGGATCCACAGGAGTTTCTCAACATGGTTTAAAATGTAACTGACATTATGGGTGTGACTTCTAGTGAGATTGTAGAGTTAGGTGCTTACCAATTCTAGATATAGCTCACACCTGGTATAAGTAGTAGAAGGGGGATAGAGGCACAGATACAGGACCTATTGAGTGGGAAGAGTTTGTTACAACCTTTTTAGATAGGTTCTTTCCCTTGGAGTTAAGGGAAGCTAAGGTGCAGGATTTTATCATTTTGAAGTAGGGTAACATGAGTGTGAGGGAGTATTCTCTTAAGTTTACCTAGATGGATAGGTATGCTCATAATGTGGTGTCTGATAGTAGGTCTAGAATGAGTAAGTTTGTTTCTAGTGTAGATGATAGTGTAGTTAAGGAGTGTAGGACTGCTATGTTGATTAAGGAGATGGACTTGTCTAGGCTCATGGTTCACGCTCAGCAGATTGAGGAGGAGAAAGCTAGGAGAAAGAAAGAGAGAATAATAGGGCTAGGAAAGGTAGTTTTATTTTTTCTCAACCAAGGTCAGAGGGTGGTAGCCGTTCTCAGTTTAGTCCAAAGTTTTTAGCCGCATCTCCATCTTCAGCTAGTGCACCAGTACCAAAGTTCAAGAATAATAGTCGGGATAGGATGTCAGGCCTCAAGACTCAGGGTAGTAGGAATAGTGGTCATACCCACCCACTCTATAGAGAACGTAGTAGAAATCACCTAGGTGTGTGTAGAGCTACCAGTGATATATGTTTTGGGCATGGTAAGCCAGGCCATAAATTTTGGAAGTGTCGAGTAATGGTTCAGAGGGGAAAGGATTAGCGATAACAGGGTCAGTCCAACCGTCCTCCATTTCTATCCAGTCACCTGACTCAGCAAGGCACCATTTCCAGTGCCACCAGTGCTCAATGTCAGAATAAAATTTATGCACTCCAGTCCCGATATGATCAAGAAAGTTCTCCTGATGCGATTACAGGTACATCACAGGCCTATCATATTCTTGTGTATGTTTTAGTTGACCCCGAAACTTCACTTCCTCTTCAGAACCCCTATTTAGATATCGAGTTCAGTATCAGTCTCAAAACCTTAGCAGAGCCCTTTTCAGTGTCTACATCAGTGGGTAAATCTATACTGGCCAGATGAGTATACAGAAACTTTTTGTTTCAGTATCCTTTCAGTATCCTAGAAAATTACTTCAATTGATTTTAGACATAGAGTCGTTCAGTTTTAGTTTCTGAATGAAATGATCATTGAATGAAGGGGTAGTACCTCATGCTTAGAAGTCAGATGTGTTTTCAAATTCTTTCTCAGAATCCAATGATAGTATATGATATAGAATTAGAGGTATGAAACTTAGAGTTTCGCAGTAGTAGTAGAGTTGGGATGGTGTTATTTGAATTTGAATAGATTATATTTTATGGGGTTGGTTGGATGAAAGGTGAATCAGTAGGGTGAAAGCAGTGTATGTAAGAATTTAGGTTTGTTGATTTGAAACATATATTGTGGATTTAATATTTGTAGGCTATGATGAAAGTAGTATGGTTATTAAAGATTTGGGGATATCCATGTTATGTGTTAAAATCTAAGTTTGAATCTTTGAAGGTTGAGCTAATAGAAAGAGGAGTTAAAAGTTCTAAGTTAGTCAATTTTAAGCTGTTACATGATGATCGTTAGGGCTATAGAGGGCTAGGAGTTGCATCTCAGAAGAAATAAATAGCAACAAGTTTTACATTACCGGTCATAGTTATTTAGGGTGAGTTTACGGTTATGTGTATTATTATACCCCACATTCTAGAGTAAATCGGTGAAAGTTCAGTTTACAGATGTTGATTAAGTGGTTCCCAAATTTATAGTGATGACTTTAAGCTAAGGGGGAGATAATAAAACAAGTAACCAAGTCAGACTCTCTGGTTTTAGTAGTGATGCTACTGTTGTGGAACAAACACTTGAGAGGAAAATGCCCAATCCATTCTTATCTCAGTGTAAGGTTTTTAGTCCTCACGATATCTACTCGGGCCTTACATATCAGCTTCATGATCACAGTTTATGTTCATGCACATCACAAAAAATTTTGTACACTTCTAGTCCCTAGTATAAGAAGTTCCAGTTTACTCAGTAGTAAGAACCATGTTCCACGAATTTATGAACTCCAAAATCAGGTCATGCAGCTCATGACTCAAGTACTAATGCTTTACAGTATGTTTAGTTCTAGTACTCAGGCTACACTCTCAACAATCAGCGAAATTTAGATTTTTGTTATGCATGTCCTCAGATTTGATTTTTTAATTAATTCATGTCGTTGATACTCTATTCCTCAGGCCTCAATTTTAGATTCTAGATATTCAGTCTTGATTCAGTTCGTAAGAGTCCTATGCATCATATCAGTCTTTCCTTAGTATTTCAATCAATCCTGTATCATTCGAGGATAAACTATCCCAAGGGGGAGATGTTGTAACATCCTTAAGTTTCATGTACTAAATCTCTCAACTTTTCTTCATAAAACCAGATCCAGCCCAAGGTAGTAGTTACTCATAAGTTGACTCTCTCATTTCTATCTCAGTCATATACTCGTCATTATGTCATTGCACACATTCATGAATCAGTTCAGATGTCACCATATTTTAGACTCAGTTATGTAGTCATATTTACAGTTATGCATGTTCAGTATGTAACCTCAGTTCCTTTAGTACTCTCTGCTTAATCAGTCTTATTTGAGGATAAATGTTCCCAAGGGAGAGATATTGTAATACCCCATACGTTTCTTAGTTCAGCTTAGTTTTTGGTACATGCATAAGAGGCTTAGAATATGCCAGTTTAGGACTACTCATAGGGGTCACCCGCCAGTTTAGGAATGACTCCACAACTATTATTAGTACCCATGGCACGGTACTAACACTCTTCCAATTGAGGTCACAGGTTGGACCTCGATCAGTTCAGTCTGGGGCATGTTGGTTAGATGATACCTCCCACAGTTTCAATTTCAATATTTAGTTTAGAACTTAGTTCAGTTTTTTCTTGACCATAGCATATAGTTTATCAGTTATTTAGTTATCAGATTTTAGTATTTAAGTTTACAAATTATTTCAGAATCATGTTATATGCCTGGTCAGACATTCTTACATTTTATAGTATTTATGTATACATATCCAGTTATCTCATGCTATTCATTCGGTCAGTTGTTATTCATACACATGAGACCATGTATATCAGCTTAACCTCATCTAGCATACCAGTACATTCAAAGTATTAACCGCATACTCATTTTTTGTGCTATGATGAATTATATCATAGGTTCGAACACTCAGGTTCCCGACCACACTTAGACATTCCAGCTCATCAGCAGCAGCAAAAGTGGTGAGTCCTCATATTTTGAGGGCTGATTATGTTTATTTTAGTACTTTAGTCCAGTAGTCAGTCAGAGTTAGTTGGGGACATGTCCCATCAACTCCACAGTCATTTAGCTAGAGGCTTTCAAACACTTTCAGACAGTTATCCAGTTTTTAGTTAATTGTCAGTCTTTACATTATTACTTTCAGATAGTTGTTTCAGATTTAAGAGTCTAGTAATGCCTTAGTATTATAAAACCTTATGGCATATTCAGTTATTCCGCATATATGTATCTTTTATTAGCAATTTTGTTTAGTTCTCACAGCAGGTACCAGCTCATGGGTTAGCTTATAGTCACTTGTGACTGTAAGCATTGTGTGGCATCCAAAGTGTACTCTCAGGGTGTTACATCAGGTCTAGTATAGGTCAAATAGTTAAGCTTCCCAACTAAATATATGTAGAAAGTGGTATTAGGAAAGAGAGAACTATCTTCATCATAAATCTTAGAATATGGGTCCATGGGAGGTAATACCTCATGACTTACACCATCAAATTATTGCAAAAGATCCAAAGTAAACTTCCACTGATTGATAATGAACCCCTATTTTTTATGCTGAATATCTAGTCCCAAGAAATAGTGAATATCCTTCAAATCCTTAACCTTGAATTCCTTGTTGAGAAAATCAATAATATATGTAATATCATACTGATCATTTCCTATAAGCAACATATCATCCACATAGATTGTTATTATAGAAACAAAGTCACCGGTAGATTTAAAGAATAGTGAATAATCATTAAATAGACTAATATGGACTTTGAAAGTAAAAACATTTACTAATTTAGCATACCATTGCCTAGATGTTTATTTCAGTCCATACAAAGACTACCTTAAGAGACAAACTTGATTAGGATTAGAAGGAGTAAGACCTGCCTGAAATTTAATGTAAACAGTCTCCTGTAAATCACTATATAGAAAAGCTAATATATAGTTGATGAACAGTCCATCCTCTCTTAATAGCTGATGAATAATGAATAAACTAGTATCATGTACACTAAGACAGAAAGAAAAAAAGAAAAAAATAGAGAAATAGAGAATGAGATATCGAGAGTAGATTATCAGAAAGTCATAAGAGTAGTTGAGAGTGAATTATTATTCCATCATTTTTAGTGGTGGTGATTACATAATCAAGTATATATAGAGTCTTAGCTGTGACATAACTACTTAACTATAACTTAACTAACTAAGGAACGGTTATAACTAACTCTACACTATGTAAACTAACTTCTGGAAAGAGATAGTTTACTACTAGGTACTATAGGTAGAAGTTGTAATCTTATCTTTAAGATGAATTGATTATAACTCTTATTTGTATTCCTCAACACTCTCCCTCAAACTTTGTTTTGGCAAAGAGATTAACAAAACCAAGTTTGTACATAAGATATTCATGTTGAACTTTGGTAAGGCCTTTGGTAAGTGCATCTGCAGGTTGATCATGAGTAGAAATATACTAAGTATGTATTATCCCTTGTTGAATATTCTCCCTTATAAAGTGACAGTCTATTTCTATATGTTTTATTCTCTTATGGTAGACTGGATTTGTAGCAATCTGAAGTATTGCTTTTTGTCACTGAATATAGTTACTAAAACTATAGATGAATCCCCAGATCCTTGATTAAGCCATTCAACCAGATTAATTCTGTAACTGTTGAAGCCAAACTCCTGTATTCTGATTCAGTAGAGCTCCTAAAAATTGTTAATTATTTTTTAATTTCCAGGACACAAGAGAATCACCTAGCTTGATAGTGTATCCAGTAATGGATTTCCTAGATAAGGAACATGTAGCCCAGTCTTCATCACAGTGGGCTGTAATAACATCTTTCTTGGTAGTTGACATTAGAAGTCCTAGACCTAGTTTTCCTTTTATATACCTGATGATTCTGAGTACAATATTCATATCTGACTGCTTTGGCTATTGTAGAAACTGGCTTATGGTCTTTACACTGTAGGCTATATCTGGTCTAGTCACAGTGAGGTACAATAACTTCCCTATTATCCTTTGATATTTTCCTTGATCTATCAAAGCATCATCATTAGAGCTTGCATTCTTTGTATTATATTGATCATATTCAACTGTTGTTAGCTTCACGGTAGTATCTAAAGGTGTAGGAGCAGTTTAGAAGCATTGAGTCTTGTTTCTGAGATCAACTCAAGACATACTTTCTTTGATGCATTACTATTCCTTGTTTGGATCTTGCAAATTCAATGACTAGGAAGTATTTCAGTTCACCTAAATCTTTTATTTTGAAGGCCTTGTGAAGAGTTACTTTAGTCTCAAGTGTCTGATCTAGCCTGTCTCCTATCGCTAGTATGTCATCCACTTACACTAATATGATTATACTCCAATAAATGTCTTTTTAATATAAAGGGAGTGATCATATCGACTCTATCTGAACTTGCAACTGATAAGAGCTTGAGAAAGCACTATTGCATTCCACTATCTTGGAGCTTATTTTAGTCCATACAAGGATTTTGAAAGTCTACATACTTGTCTCTCCTCCTGACTTTTAAAACCTTATGGAAGTTCCATGTAAATATCATCCTCTAAGTCACCTTGTGGAAGGCAGTAAGGACATCCATTTGATGGATATGCCAATTCCTGGCTGATTCAATAGCTGGAACAGTTCTTAGTGTAACCATTTTAATGATTGGGCTGAAGGTTTCTTAGTAATCTATCCCTTCTTTTTGGCTGAAACCCTTTGCAACTAACCTTTCTTTGAATCTCTCTATATCACCTGATGCTTTGTACTTAACCTTGTAGATCTAATTGCAGCCTATTGGTTACTTTCCAGCTGGTAGAGTCACTACTTGCCAGGTGTTGTTACTTTTAAGTGTAGTAATTTCAGCTTTCATGGCTTCAATCCATCTAGGGTCCTTGCTAGACTCTACATAGGAAGTAGGTTCTACAGTATTAGAAAATACTGATAAGTAACACTAATACTTATTAGATATTTTATCATAAGAAAAATAATAAAAAAGAGGGTATATAACAGTATCATTAATGCTTAATGATACAAAATCTTTCATCCATGTAGGTGGATGTATCCCTCTATTGGACTTTCTCTAAGGAGGTAGTGATCTTGTAGTTGATCTAGTTGGTGTAACAGCTTGTTGTACATCAGAAGTTGATCTAGTTGTTGTAACAACTTATTGCACATAAGAAGTTATTGGTACAACTATATATTGTGAGGCAGTTGCAGGTTGCTTAGTAATAGTGGTTCTCACTATCGTCGATGATACTTGTGGTTCATGAGGTTCCACAGAGGTGTTGTAATACCCCGTACTTTTTCTAGCTTAATTTCGCTCCTAGAATGTCAAGGGTTAAATTCAAAAATGAATAACTTTTGTTACATGTGAAATTTTCCATATTTTGACTTTTCATTGTGTATATAATTGAATAAGATTTCCATCGATACCAATTTTTCCCAAATCCGATACTCGGTTAAGGAGTTATGGCATTTTTAGTAATGCAGTGTGTCACTTGAGCAATCACTGCATCGCGGTGAAGGTTAAATTCACATTCATCAATTTACACTAGACCTCCATGATAAGCTCGTGACACGGAGAGGTCCAATTTCCCAGTTTTCCATTTCCAGTAGGCCAACGCAATGGTACCGCGTCGCAACAATGGCCTAAATGGCATTTCTATAGAGTACTGCAATAGCTTTGCATTGCGGTAATTTGCCAGTTCCAAATTGTCAAGAATCCAGTGAGCCACCAAATAGTGGCACGTCGCGGTCTGATCAAAAATTAAAAAGGGATCTTTGGTCAATTCGTAAGCCACCAATCCATCCAAAACATAAGATTAAGCTAATTCTAATCACTTTATTCTTATTTTCATCCATTCTCTCTCAAAAGAAAACCCTAAAGCTCCAAAGCTTCTTCTCCAAGAAATTAAATTCCTCTATTGTTTCTCCAAGAAACCTCTAAATTGAGGATTCTAAAATCAAGATAATCAATAATTCATCTTCAATAACTCAAATAGGAATCAAAAGTTCAAGTTTCTCCATTTATTCATCAATTAAGGTATGTGGGGTTTCTGAACAAGGATCCCCTTTCCTCCTTGTGCCCAAAACTAGCTTTTAATTATAACTTCATATGATTTTGAATGAATATACATGAGATTTGAATTAGGGTTCATACCCATTATTGTTATTTGCAAGATTTTGTGTTCTCAAAAGATTTTGAAGTTGAATTTCATGTTTATTGTCATATTTTCATACATATTGTAGAAAATTTCAGATTTTGAATTGAATTATCATTATTCTCAATATCAAGCATGAACTTTATGATGTTTTGGCATAAACTTGATGCATGGGTTATTAAGCCCAAGATTATATGTTGATATTTCAAGAAAGATGATGCTTTAAGCATCTTATGATCAGATTATTTATAGATTTTCAATAAAGCTTTAATATTCTGATCCTTAGATAAGATTTGAAATCCACTTTATAGATTTATTACAGATTACAAAAATTAGAATAGCTTTATTTACAAATTTAATAAGATAAATGCATAATTGGTTTCAGAATAAACCCTTCTAGTTTTAAAGTGGATTTTCAATAGAATGAGCATACAGATTAAAAAGGGAGTAGTATTTAGCACCAAGCAGAAAGTGTGGGATTAGCGTGCCCTATCTTCCACAAAACTGCGTAGCCAACGTAGGTATAGATTATCAGATTATTTCTATTTCTATATGGATGATAGTTACAGATATTATCACTTAGCTTAGGTTATACTCCTTGGCAAGAGTATGACACCTCTCCCCATCGTGAGGTTTTCCCTAAAAAGGAATAATACGTTGGACTCCATATTAGCTCAAATGATTTATGTCAATTAGAAGAACCTCCCTTATAGATAAGCTTCAGATAAAGTATTTTCCCTTATAGAAAAGAATAACAAAAAAGCTTTTATGAAAACTAAGTGTAAAGGGTCACAACTTTATTCAGATTATGTTTTACAAAAAGATATTAGTTACAGTTTTTAGATTTCAGATATAGAAGTGAGCCTTTTTTTTACACTTAGACAGTATGGTTTACAGAAAGAACATTAGTACAGCTTTCAGAACTAAATGTTATGACTCACTAGATTTACAAAGTATGATTTGTTATTCATGATTGCAGATTTTAGTATTTCAGATACTCCAGCTTATGTGAGTCATTTACATTTAGCATGCATTATTTTACAAAATATGATGACTATTGAGACTTTATTTTACTTATGAATTTCACCCCATATACTCAGTACATTCTCAAGTACTGATCCACATATATGTCTATGTGCTACAATGTCTCATAATATAGGTTTAGGTTCTCAATTTTTGCAGCATGAGTGATTTCGAGCATTTCCATCTACATTCGATAATTGTTGAGTCCTCATAGTTTGGGGACTTAGTCATTCAAATTTATTAGCTATTAGTCTATAGGATTCAGTATTCTTTTCAAACAGTTCGAGTTAGCTGGGGGTTTGTCCTAGTGACTCTATAGTTATTAGTAGAAGAGGCTTGTCAGACTACTAGATTTGATTTAGACTTATAGTATTTGATTTTAAGAGATTATATTCAGATTATTCTCAGTTATCTCAGACAGTTTCCGTATTTAATATGACTTTTATCCCTATATTTCCATTATTGTGAGATTCAGGCTTAGTAGAAGGCAGAAAGGGTTAACTTAAGGCTACTCGTACTCTTGAGCACCGTGTGATATCTCGAGATCAGATTTTGGAATATTACAAACTTGGTATCAGAGCCTAATATTTATAAGAGTCTAAGGGAGTCTGAAAATCCCCGTTACTTAGAGTCTTGATCATGGGTGTAAAGCGCGGCACATTTATAAGCAAAAGGCTACAGGATATTTTTAGGAAATCATCTTTTTCTTTCATGATCTATCATGCTTATAGTGTCTCTATCTGCTTTTTAACTTGTGCTCTTACGTGACAGTTGAATATGCCTTCTCATTAAGCTAATGCCTGCAAAAATGGTAACCAGCCACCCCAGCCCACCAATCTTCTGAATAAGAATATATCTCATGATGATTTTAGGGCTATCTTTCAGGCGTTGGCCCAAGATGTAACTGCTAATATTCAGGAAAACCTTCAGGCTGCAGTCCTACTAAAGTAGAATGGTGATCTAGCAGCAACCAGAATTAAAGATTCCATGAGAATGAATCAGCCAGAGTTCTTTGGTTTGATGGAAGGTGAGGACCAATAATTTTATTTAGATGAGGTGAAGAAGATCACCCAGATTATGCATGTTTCTAAAGAGGAGAGTGTAGAGTTGACATCCTATAGGTTAAAGGATGTAACATATGATTGGGTAGTTATGTGGTGGAATAGTAGAGGTGAGAATGCAACTCCTATGAGTTTGCAGGTATTTTAGGATGCTTCTCTAGATAGGTTCTTCCAATATAAGATGAGGAAAGCTAAGATAGAGGAGTTTGATAACCTGAGGTAGGACTCAATGACAGTGTAGAAGTACTGCCTTAAGTTTAATCAGTTGTCTTAGTATGTACCTGATATGATGGCTGATCCTAGGGTAAGTATGGGTAAGTTTGTTACTGGAGGGTCTAGTTTGGTAGTCAAGGAGTGTAGGAATGCCATGATTAATGGAGACATGGATCTTTCTAGATTGATGATTTATGCTCAGTAGATTGAGGCAGATAAGTTGAAGGAAAGATAGAGAATTAATAAAAAGGCTAGAACCAGGCAGTTTGAGTATGTCCATACTAGGTCTGAAGGGGGAAATCGTTCACAGTTTCAAAATTGTTCATCTATGCTAGCTCCATCTTCATCTAGTGCTCCCACTTCCAGAGCTAGACAGGAGCAGTGGGGTAATTCTTCTATTTCCAGATCTCAGAATAGTATGACTAGAAGGCTCAGTTATCCTCTATGTGCTAAGTGTGGTAAGAATCACCCTGGTGAGTGTTTAGCTAGATAGAAAGATTGTTATGGTTGTGGTAAGTTGGGCCATAGAATTAGAGAGTGCCCGCATTCTAAGTAGGGAAATAGAGATTTTTGTCCCCGGACTCAGGCCACTAGTGCATTAGCTCCTCTAGGTCACCCAGTTCCTCTTCAAGGCGCATCATCTAGTACTGGTGGCGGTCAGTGCCAGAATCAATTTTATGCTTTACCATCCCATCAGGAGTAGGAGGATTCACCAGATATTGTTACTGGTATACTTCATGTCTTTCATCTTGATATTTATGTGTTGTTAGGCCCCGGGTAAAGTTTCTCTTATGTGACCCTGTTAGTTGCAGTAAATTTTAAAATAAGTCCTGAAAAGATCCCAGAGCCCTTCTTGATTTCACACCCACAGGCATCAAAGTTAAACATCCTTGACAATTCTCTGAATGTTCATTACATGATTCATGCACTTTTTTACAGACCAATGCTGAATACAGAATTATTGATAGTTATTTGCACATGCTTAACTGAAAAAGTAAATAAATATAGACACATGTTCAACGTCTTATGTCAACATCATTCATTCTCCATATTTACAGCTAATACCCCCACCCCTACATAGAAGACTATGCATTATCCTCAAATCAATAAATTACCGTACATGAGAAATGGGATATTTACGTGGCCTCTCACTCCTCTGAGGCATCTCTCAAGTGTGGTGAGTCTTCATCATCCTCACCCTATAAAATTTTGGCCCTTATGGTAGTAGGAAAACTCACAACTTCACCCTCGACATTTTGAGGGATGGTTTCCCAAATTGAACCTGCACTTCACCCCCTTTCTGGGGCAGCACTAGTAAAAACTCCTGCCGCTTCATTTTCTTGTTCTCTTTGCTTGCTTTAAGCTTCATTCTTTGATTTCTTCACAGCTCTCCTCAGGTTGTGCTGGTCTAACTCCTCAGGTGATATTGCTTCTCTCTTTCTCTTTTTTTTTTCTTTCCTTGCTGTTTGTTCATCCATTTGATGCTTGCCTTTATCCTTCACTAGTCTACCCATCAGATCCAGAATACCCTCATATCATCACTTACTGCCAGAGTCAGATCAAATACACACGTTTATGATTTTTTCTTCTTTAACTCAGGTATGTCAGCCTTTTCCTACTCAAATTCGGCCATGAGCTTGGCAAGATCAGGAAGAGATAGTGAATCTAGCCTTTTGTTCATGTGAGCTTCCATGTTATCCATCCTCACTTGAATAGTTTGAAATGGCCTGACTGCTTCGGCCACGATTTCTTCCACAAAAAGTTTGAAATCTCCAGCCCACTTTTCTAACTGCTTCTGGAACCTCTTTTGATTCTTCACAACTTTGACAAAATTCACCGGGTTGAATCTGTGTTCTGCAAAATCTGCTCTACTAGAAAACTGCGTAGAATCTGATCCTGCAGACGTACCCTGGGGCACATAATCAGGAGGCACATATGTGGTAATGGGTAAAGGCATACCTTCGAGCATTTCTATGGCTTCAGGAACTGGTGCAGACTGAGACTGATATGCTGGAGGCTTGTTCACTCGAATGTCAAGCTTTGACTCATCTCTGGAATTCTCAATGTCTTGTTTATGAGTGGTTGAAACTTCATTATCAACACCTCAAATCAGCGGCACACCAGCTTGTTTGCATAATGTAGTAATCGAACATGGGAAACGTATGGAAGTTGTCCAAACCTAAAACCAAACTGGCTACCACCACGGCCCGATGATTATCCAGGTTTCTATCTTCTTTAGTTGGTATTAACCTCAATCGAACAACAGCCCACCAGAACTTAGCCTTGAAACTAAGTGTGAATTTTGCAATGCGTTCTTTGGGGTTAGTTTCCCAGGATGGATTTCTATCATCAGTGATCAATGATGCTGCCCAACGTCTCTGGCCAGAAGCATTTCTTATTCTATATTTGAAATTAGGAAAAGCAGGTGGAGCTTTGTATGCTGGCCCAAACAATATTCTGTTGATAGTTCGGGCCGAGATATCAACAATAACTCCTCAAACTGGAACAGACTCCCTATTTGGTTTATTCAAAATTGGAGTCCCCTTTGGACATTCAACTTTTACCAGACAAATATAATTTGCAAAGAATTCCCTTACCCAGTTTGGTTGGTACTCCCCTGGTGGCGTGCTCATCCATGCCAATCTATAATTATTGAATTGGCGTTCCAGTTCCAGATATTCATGAAGTTGCATGGCCATAATCTGATGTTCTTCAGAGAATGATCTCTGGATCCCTCGAGTAGTGGGATGCAACCCATCTTAGAACTCTTTTTGTGCTCCCTCGATTTGCCACCTAATAGCATCTCATACTTGGGGATCCTTCCGTCCGATCATGTTTTCAGCTTTAGGTTCAGGAACTTTTCCTTGGTTCTCCACATTAGCCACTTCAGTTTCACTTTCTATAGGTGATGGTTGAGTTAAAGCAACTGTCGCTTCATCTGGGCTTGAATCAGTGAAACTAATGCTATTGTCACTCCCCTCCTCATACTGGGGGATTATGATGGCTTCTCTTTCCGTTTGCCTGGTGTTATAGGCCGGTGCAAATGTGTTTCTACCTCACTGAGATTTTCCTTCCTTGGTTTGTGTATTTTTGAGAGCCATGTCCCCAGAAAATGGATTAAGAAATCAATGCAAGGTAAAACAAAGGCAAAAATAGTTCACAGTGAGGCCTGATGGGAGATTTGACGGTCCACCAGTGGTGGGACGGTCTGTCAGATCCACCGTCAGCTTTATCCAGTATGTTTTATTTTTTTAACCTTTGGGACGGTCAACTTGGTGGTCCGTCAAAAACTTGATGGTCCACCAGTCTGACCGTCAAATACAATCTAGAAACTCATTGTCTTTGACCTTTGGGACGGTCAACTTGGTGGTCCATCAAAAAGTTAACGGTCCACCATGTTAACCGTCAGACCTTCGCCCTCAGGCATATTTATGAGTTCGACTGATTTTCAGCGCAGTTTAAGATCAAATCAATTTTTAGCTTGAGCAACAACATTAAAACCACATTTTAAGCAAGACTTCATCCACTAAATCTAACTTAAGCATAAATCATTCAAACTCAACACCATTAGACCAAATCATGAAACAATCCATGCCTTTACTTTTTAAATGAACAAGAGGAAAGAAGTAAATGCTCATACCTTGATGTTGTAGTATTTTACTTGCTTGAGACTGCAGAGACTGAACTACTTGCAACTTCTATCACTTCTGTTACTCTTTAGTTTGTGATAGGGATAGGGAAAGAATGACCTAGCTTAAATATAAAATTTATGGAGGAGTGGAGGAGTCTCATATAGGATAACTCAGTTCAGGTTCTTTGAATCTTGGAGAAGTAGAAAAATCAAAGATCATGGAACGGTTACAATGAGTGCACCCGCTCAGTTTTATTCTTAAAATCTCATTTCGAGTCAAATACGAAGTACTTATAAAGAGTACCAATTTAACCCAACTCGATTCAGAATTAGGGTTAAAGTGACGGTTGAATTGATGGTCTTTCATAAGTGTGACGGACTACTATTGGGAACGTCACCCCTCAGCTAAGTCGATGAGTTTCTATTTTGGTGTGACGGTTAATGGAACGGTCAACCATAGTCGTGATGGCTCACTAAATTGGC
Source organism: Capsicum annuum (assembly GCF_002878395.1). NCBI lineage: Eukaryota > Viridiplantae > Streptophyta > Magnoliopsida > Solanales > Solanaceae > Capsicum > Capsicum annuum. Next base: position 100,268,990 of record NC_061112.1, read on the forward strand.
CATCACTACTTACTAGAATGCAAGTCAGCAGTCTCACTTCTGATGGCTGCTTTGACGGTCCACCATATACTTGACGGTCCGCCACTCATGCTGTCATGCCTAATCCAGTGAATGCATTTTCTTTCATGTTTTTGACATTTGAGTGTGGCGGTCCGCCAGTTGTTTGGCGGTCCATCAAGTTTACCGTCACAACTTTCTAGTAGCTCAAATGCGCCCAATTTTCCTCTTTACAATACTTCTGGTCTTGCACACTTCATAAACACATCAAAATTTCCCAAAAACATAAAATAGACTCTACTTATGGTTACAACAACATGTTGTGGGTTACCTCCCACTAACGCCTAATTTGACATCACAGCACGAATTAGGTATCTCAAATACTTAGACTTCATCGAGGTAAAAGACATCAACACTTTTTATTAGGTCTTTTAGACCAATATAAAGTTTGATTCTTTTCCTGTTCACTTTGAAGACACTACCATCTTCGTTTCTAAGCTTGAATACTCCAGATGAGTAGACTTGGCTAATTTTAAATGGGCCTGACCATTTAGACTTCAACTTACTCGGAAATAGCTTCAGTCTGGAGTTGAAAAGAAGGACCAAATCACCTTTCATAAATTCTCTCTATGTAATCCTTTGGTCATGGTATTTCTTCATCCTTTATTTGTACAAGTCAGCTCTTTCATAGGCTCTGAGATAGAATTCATCGATCTCGTTAATCTGCTCCAATCTTAGATCAACTGCTTCCTTCCAATGCATATTCATCCTTTTTAGAGCCCACAAGTCCTTATGTTTCAGTTCAATTGGAAAATGACATGCCTTCCCATAAATTAGCTGATATGGTGACATGCCAATTGGTGTTTTAAAAGCAGTTCAATACATCCACAAGGCGTCATCGAGCTTTCAAGACCAATCTTGTCTACTGGCATTCACCGTTTTGGCAAGAATGGCCTTGATCTTGTGATTCAACACCTCCACTTGTCCACTAGTTTGTGGGTGGTAAGGAGTTGCTACACGGTGTTGTTTTACTCCGTACTTCGCCAGCATAGCCCTAAAGACTTTATTGCACAAATGGGATCCCCCATCACTTATGATTGTTCTTGGTACTCAAAAGTGGGAGAATATGTTCTTTTTCAGAAATGCCACAACTCTTTTTCCTTCATTATCAGCCAACGCCACAGTTTCTACCTATTTTGATACATAGTCTACAGCTACTAGGATGTATTTTAACCTATACAAGCTTAAAAATGGGCCCATGAAGTCAATTCCCCAAATATCAAATAACTCTACTTCCATCATCTTAGACATTGGCATCTCATGACGTTTGGAGATTGATCCTTGTCTCTGACATTGATCATATCTACGAACGAGATCATATGCATCTCTGAATAGTGTGGGCCAATAGTAGCCACTCTGCAGTACTTTTTGAGCAGTGCGGTCGCCTGCATGGTGGCCACTAATAGGTAAAGCGTGGCATGCTTCCAAAATATTCAGTATCTCCACATCTGGTACACAGCGCCTAATAACACCATCTACACATCGCTAAAAAAATAGGGCTCATCCCAGAAATACTGGGTAACATCATGAAGGAACTTTTTCCTTTGATGAAAGGAAAGATTATCTGGCATCACCTCACTTACCACGTAGTTTGTGAAATTAGCATACCACAGAATCTTCTTGAACTTAGCAGCTAGTATCTTCTTATCTGACAAGGAATCATCAATATCTAACTTGTCCTTGATTGCTTGTTCGCATTCAAGTCGGGATAAGTGATCAACCTCCTAATTTTCGCACCCTTTGCGATCCTTTACCTCAAAGTTGAATTCTTGAAGCAATAATACCCACTGGATCAATCTTGGTTTCGCATCTTTCTTAGCCATTAAGTACCTTAGAGCTGCATGATCCGTGTGGACCACCACCTTAGTCCCTAGCAAATACGCCCTAAATTTCTCAAAGGCGTAAACCAAAGCCAGAAGTTCTTGTTCAGTGATAGTGTAGTTATTTTGAGCCCCATATAGGGCTTTGTTGGCATAGTAAATAGGATGAAACAACTTATCCTTTTTCTGGCCCAACACAGCTCCAAGCGCCACCCCGCTAGCATCGCACATTAGTTCAAACGGCTTTCTCCAGTCGGGAGAAATAATAACTGGAGCCTCCACTAACTTCAGCTTAATGTATTCAAATGCCTGCCTGCAGTCATCATCAAAAGAGAACTTGGCCTCTTTTTCAAGAAGTTTGCACAATGGGTTTGCAACCTTCGAGAAATCCTTTATAAATCTGCGATAGAATCCTGCAAGTCCAAGAAAGCTACGCACCCCTTTTACAGAGATGGGGGGAGGTAGTTTCTTGATAACCTCAACTTTGGCCTTATCCACCTCAATACCTTTCACAAAAATTTTATGACCAAGAACAATGCCCTCTTTCACCATGAAGTGGCATTTTTCCCAGTTAAGGACCAGGTTAAACTCTTCACACCATTGTAATACTTGACTTAGATTCAGCAAGCATAGGTCAAAGGAATCTCCAACCACTGAGAATCATCCATAAACACCTCCAAGGTGTCTTCAACCATATCAGAGAAAATCGACATCATGCACCTTTGGAATGTAGCCGGTGCATTACATAATCCAAAGGGCATCCTTTTAAAAAAAATGTGTCATATGGGCATGTGAACATCGTTTTCTCCTGATCCTCAGGAGCAATGGAGATCTGATTATACCCAGAATACCCATCCAAGAAACAGTACCAGCCTCTGCCTGCCAATCGATCAAATATCTGATCCATGAATGACATTGGAAAGTGATCTTTCAGTATCTACGAATTTAGCTTTCAGTAGTCCATACACACCCTCCAACCTATGACAAGCCTGAGTGGAATTATATCATTTTTCTCGTTGGCCACTACCATCATGCCCCCTTTCTTGGGCACACACTGTACAGGACTCACCCATTTACTGTTTGAGATTGGGTACACTACCCCTGCATCTAGCCACTTAATGATTTCTTTCTTCACCACCTCTTGCATAGGTGGATTTAGGCGACGCTGATGCTCAATAGTGGGTACACAATCTTTCTCTAACTGAATCTTATGTATAAATATGCCAGGAGGGATACCAATGATATCTGTAATAGTCCAACCAATAGCTCTCTTGTATCTCTTAAGAACAGAGATGAGAGCTTCCAACTGTTGTTCACCGAGATCAACAGCAATAATAACTGGCAGCGTACTTCCACTACCCAAGAACGCATACCTCAGATGACTAGGTAGCTCCTTCAAGTCTAACATTGGTGGCTCTTCAATGGATGGCTTTGCCGGTGGTGAAGGCCGATTCTTAAGGTTAAGATCCAGCTTCTTGGGGGCATAAGAATACAACCCCATTCCTGTCAAACCACAGATAGTTTCTTCATACTCATCAATATCCTCACGAGCAAAGTTCATGAGCACAATAACCAATGGCTCAACAGTAAACTGCTCCTCCAAAGATAATTCTAAATCTTCCTCATAATAAATATCAACTATAGAGAACACATTCATTTCTTTGGGATGCTTCATTGATTTGCATACATTGAAACGCACCACTTCATCATTCATTCGGAATAAAAGCTTATTTGCTCGAAGATCAATAAGCACACTTTCGATTGCGAGGAAAGGTTGACCCAAGATTATGGGAACCTCAAAGTCCACCTCGCAATCCAAAATAGCAAAATTTGCAGGAAAAATGAAGGTAGCCACCTTCACTAATACATCATACAGAACCCCAACAGGCTATTTTAACGACCTATCTGCCATTACAAGACGCATGTTGGTTGGTGTAGGATCTCTCAACCCCAACTATTTATAAATGGCTAGCGGCATCAAATTAATGCTAGCCCCGAGATCACATAAGGCCTTGGCAAAATCCAAAGACCCAACCGTGCAAGGAATAGTGAAAGCACCCAGATCTGCCTTTTTCTGTACTAAGGACCTTGTAACAATCATACTGCAATGATGGAAATTATTTGCCAGTTCATAGCTTTCTGCCTTTTTTTTTGTCAAAAGGTCCTTCATGAATTTGGTATACCCTGACATCTGCTCCAGTGCCTCCACCAAAGGCACATTTATAGTTAGCTGCTTCAGCATGGTCATGAATTTACTGAACTTAGTATCATCGGCCTTCTTCTTCTATCTCTGAGGAAAAAAGGGTGGTGGTTTTGAAAGAGTTTTCTCCACCACTTCCTTTTCATTGTGCTTCCAATTATCAATTTTTTCAGACTGCTGACAGCTAGGTGTAGTATCATGAATGACCTCATCCTAGTTTTCAACTTCTACAGAATCATCATAATCTGCTTCAACAATATTCTCCTCCATACTATCAATCACAGACTTACCCTTGGATGGATTTTCTAACACCTTACCACTCCTGGTAGTAATGGCCAAACATGATCCATCTTTCCTTAGATTTTGCAGAGTGTCACTTGGTAAAGTGCTAGCTTTTCTTTGATTGAATGCCACCGATAGTTGACTCATTTGTTGTTCTAACTATTTTATTGAAGTGGAATGCGAGTCAACCAATTGATTCATTGAGGACAAATTATTTTTTACCTCATCTACTCCCGTGTTGGTTGCCTCCACTCCTTTCAATGGCTTGGCCATCATATTCTCCATTGACATCTTCCCAGAGCTAGATGCAACAGCTTCACGATTTCCAAGAGGGACATACAAACCACTCCTGTCATTCTTATTCTTCCAATTCCTTTGACATAGTTCGTAGAGCTTGATTTAAAACACGATTTTAAAAAAATTCATAAGTTATCTCAGTTTTAGAGTGTTTGATAAAACTGAGAAACTGGGGAACAAAGGGATTAGGGGGGAGGTTGGAATGCAGTCAATTTTTCTACATAGATCCCAGCCTACATATCCCCAAGATTTGAGGGAATCAGACTGCTTGTAGTTTGACTCAATCGGTAGAAAAGATAGTCTTTTATTTTAGACCATCTTTGGCTCGGATTGAGTGAATTTTTAATTGAGTTGTAGAAAAGAGGCTTGTATCCTCTTAACCATGAATGTGGGATCCTTCACATCCATATTCAAGAACTTAACTGGACATAATTTCCAAAACTCTAAGTGTGTTGCCACCCGAATTTGAAAAAAAGAGAAGGTTACCCTTGTCATGAGTTTAAAAATATCCTGAAGGTGAAGCTAAAACCAGAATATCCTGAAATACCCATATGCCTTCTAACAGGGGTGTAGTTAGATGGTGGTGGTAATCATCCTTTAGCTCGCGTCCAAAGAGTTTGATGTCTCTCTTTAGACTATATCCTGTTTTGCTGCTAAGAAAGAGTTCCACGTTGTGTTGTGTCCTACCTGAATTCATCCGCACCTGTGGTTTTTATTTGAGATTTTCATTCTCTCGGATGCTCTCAATAATGCTTCAAGCAAAAAGTATTAGTACTAAACATAATTCACGAAAGAGGTATGTAGTCTTTTACTATATCTCCACGTGAGTTGTGGCCTGAAAAGTGAAGTCATCCTTTATTATACCTATATCACTTATTGTATGTGGCATGATAACCTCTCCGGTTGTAGCCGATGATCGATTTATAAATTTTCCTTAAATTGTCAATCTTTAGATGATCTTACGCATTATTTGATGTTGGATACGAGGTGACTTACAGATATCCTTTAAATTTCTAGCTTTTAGGTAATCCTGCACATCATCCGACTTTGGATAAGAGATGACTTACAGATATTCCTCCAATCACTAGATTTCAGGTGTTCCTGCACATCATCTGACCTTGGATATAATATGACTTATAGATAATCCCTCAAATAGATCGTCTTTGAGTAATCCTGCACATAATCGATCTTGGATATGACGCGGCTTATAGAGAACCCTTGGATGTATCAATTTGACAATCTTGCATATCCTCCGGTAAGGATTTAGTTGCGACTTACGGATAACCTTTGAACTATCAACTTTTGGGCGATCTTTCACACTATTTGGTTAGGATGTTATTTTGTCTTACGGATGACCTACAGGCTATCAACTCATAGGTGATCTTGCACACTATCCTATTTCAAATAATATTACTTATAGATGACTTTCAAATTGTCAATTTCTAGGAAATCTTATTTATCATTCATCCTTAGATAACGACCTGAAGGCATCCCTCTAAATCATATGCTCTTAATGTATTTAGATGCTGATTCATGAAAAGATAATGATATCCTCGACGCCAGCGTTGTGTCTTGCGTGTCAACAGATATATTGAATGCTGATAATATCCTTGACGCCAATGTTGTGTCTAGCGTATCGACAGATATATTAAATGCTGATGATATCCTCGACGCCAATATTGTGTCTAGCGTGTCGATAGATATATTGGATGCTGATGATATCCTCTATGCCAGTATTGTGTCTAGCGTGTTGACAGATATATTGAATACTGATGATATCCTCGATGCCAGCATTATGTCTAGCGTGTCGACAGATATATTGGATACTGATAATATCCTCTATGCCAGCGTTGCATCTAGCGTGTCAAAAGATATAGAATGATGATGATATCCTCGACGCCAGCGTTGTGTCTAGCGCTTCAACAGATATTAAATGCTGATGATATGCTTGATACCACTGTTGTGTCTAGTGCGTCAACAGTTATTGAATGCTGATGATATCCTCAACGCCAGCATTGTGTCTAGCGAGTCAACAAATATGTAATGGCCTCTGTGGCAATGATATGTGATGGCCTTTACGGCAATGATATGCAATGGCCATTGTGGCAGTGATAAAATAATTTTAGCTGGCTTCATTTGTCAGTGTCCTGCTTTCTACATGTACCTGTACTCAAGGTAGATGATTAGTAGACACAAAGTTGCTTTTACTAG